>NC_087285.1:10707756-11010786 GCF_015220805.1 Pogoniulus pusillus | reverse complement strand
AGCAACAGCCCCTCTGAAGATGGAGGTGCAGGCTATCAGGTGGCAGGTAGTAACCTCAAACATTTTGACCTTTCAAAGATGATTTCTTATTTTTTTAAGATTAACAGAGAGGTGATTGTGTATTTCCCAAGAACATTAACTACAGAAACAGAGGAAAATAGCAGACAGTATACAGACCTCAAAACAAATTAACAACCCTCTGTAATAGAAAAAAATTCCCAGACTAAACACAAAGCCAGGTAGGTGACAACGGGATAGACCAAATAAAAAACCTCAATGAGCACCAGTCTAGCAGCTACACTCCAAATTAGTTTGCTGCCTGTTTCTAACACGAAGTGAAAGCCAAGTTAAGTACAGCAATTAACAACAAAGAGACCACAAATTTATGCGTTTTAGAATCCTTAGACACACACAAGAAATAAACCGTATGTAATGACGCCAGTGCCCACACGGAACCTACTACAAACCTTCAGTTTAAAACAAAGGAGATGAACCACCCCTTTATAGCCATTCTCACTCCTCTCCTTATACATTAGTTTCTTCTAGGCACTACATCATAAACGCCGAGAACATCCAAAGTTAACCACACTCCTCCAGGTTAACTGCCTTGTACCTTCAGCCCTGAATTTCACACCAGGGATTTCTGAATCCCTGCCATGAACCCTCAACTCTGATTTGTGTCTCTACAGTGCACAGAACGCCAGACAGAAAGAGAGAAGGCCAACTGCAAATGGCAATGGAAATGTAGAAGCAACAGTTATACTCAGTCCAGAGAGACCTTCAGGAGAACTTGATCAAATACCAGAGACTCATTATCTCAAAAACTAGCAAAAAGGAAAGTCACAAGGAATCTTCAAAGGCCTGTTACTCCGTGACTACAGCTACACATTTCTAAAGCCTGTTTAAAATAGGCGAATAGAAACCTATCTTTAAAAAGAAGAGTTAACTGAGCATTGTAAACTGCAGCTTCAGACAGGTCTTATTTTTACACCATAGAGACCAGGAGACTAGTTTAACTAGTTACTGACAAGTTAGGCTCCTCCAGGAGTCCTTTACTACAGAGGAAGTTCCACCAGCACCTCCCCGTGCCCATGCCACTGGCGCTCAGTCAGCATGATAGTTGCCATTCACGAACAGTGCCTTTCATTGCCAACACCAACCTCTCCCAGAACAATCCTCATCCAGCACTCAGCCCCAGAAACAAGCCAGCTCCAAGCCCTGCCGCCCGAGGAACCTCGTCCGCCCTTCCAGCAGTGCCTGCCTGCGTGTTTGGCTACTCTACGACTCTGCTTTCTTGGCTCAGGCTCCTGTGCCACAATCCGACGTTACGCAGCGGGAATGAAGCTCTGACACCGCCTCAACCCCGAGCCCTTCCTGCGCCCCGACTCTGACCAAGGCCGATACGCAGCAGCCGGGACAAAAGGCCAGGCTCGGCGCACCGGCGCTCTGGCAATCCCAGCTCTCAGACCGAGCCCTTTAAACCGGACTCTCACGTAAACCCAGCGCCTGCTCCGGGCCGCCGGCCACCAGCGCGGCTCCGGGCCGGGCTCTGTCACCACCCAGGGCCTCATGACGCTGGGCTGCCTGTACTCGATGGAACACAGCCGTGAGGCGAGGGAGAACGAGGAGGGCCTGCGTGTCTCGCCGCTTCGCCCGGTTCCCGGCCCCGTACGCAGCCTCGTTTCACGGGGGCCTGCGGCAAGCGCTGCCCACCCCGAATTCCGTCCGCGCTCACTCCTTGTCCTTGAGACACCTCCCCTCACAGCAGGGACTAACCCTGCCCCTACGCCTAACCCACCGCCACACCACCGGCCGGGCCGCGCCGGCCACGGCCCTGCCCCAGTCCACACTCACATCGGCTCCAGCAACTTGGCCAGCCACGACTTGAGAGCGTCCACGTTCTCTATAATCATGGTGGCCCCACTGCTCCGCCTGGTCCAGCTCTACACCACCGCCGCCATGGCCGTCCGCCCGCTCCGCTCCCGCCGCTCGTCCCGGGCCCTTCTCCGCGCGGAGGCCTACTACAGGAACTAGCGACCAGTGCGCAACGGAACCTGCTGGGCACCGCCGGGGCGGGAGCAAGCCACCACTCACCAACCAGAGAGCAGCACTTGCCACGCTCTAGCCAATAGCTGCCACGAACAGCCCGTCCCGAAGGTCAATGGTGACCAACAAGGTAGGCAGCGCACATACGTGAACCCCGCTATGACGTCTGGGGGAGCGCGCTTAAAGCGGCAGCGTGCCCCGGCGCACAGCGGCGCGCCGCGATGGCGCCCCCTAGAGGCTCGGCGGGGTCTCCGCGGCGTGAGCGGGTCTGATTTCTTTTTCGGGGTTTCCGCCATGGAAGCTGCTCTCTGCCCGCGCCCCTAGGTCGCGGGCTCAGGACTCTGCGGTGATACACCCGGTAGCAGTGGTGTACCTCAGGCTTCTAAGACCTGGGTTGGTGCCGAGGCCCCGCTCCAGAGTTCTGTGAAGGTCAACCACAGCGCGGGCAGCCCCAGCTGTCGGAGCGGTGAGACCCATGAGACGCTGTAACTGCGCTGGGCTGGCCCTGGGAGCGGAGCTCTCCGCGCTAGGACTGCGCACCGGGACAACACCGGGTACAGGTGGGCGGCAGAGGAGATGAATAAGTGCACCGTCTCCATCCCTGCTGCAGCGGGCGACAGCAGCAACTAGCAGCCTTCACGACACAAAAGGACCCGCGCCGGCAGCGCCCGCCCCTGCTGGGGTGCCACCTCGGTTTGGCAGGGCGCAGCCCGCTCGGTGGGGCCGCCCGTTACGGCTCGGCCCCGCTGGGGGCGTGGCTCGGGCCGAGCGGCGTGGGCGGGGCGGGCGCTCGGTGTCCCGGCAGGCGTGGCGGCCCGGCAGCCATGGCGGTGAGTGGGTGCGGGCGGGCTGCGGCGTGGCGGCTCCCGGCAGCTGTGCGCTGCGAGAGCGCCGGCTCCGGCCCGTGGGGCCCTGCTCTGGGGCCTCTGTAGGGTGTCTGCTGGGTCCTCTTCTCGGGGTTGAGCTCCCTGCGCTTCCCTCGGCGCCAGCGTGCCGGTCCCGCTTCTCGGCGCTGGGGTGTACGGATAGTGCCCAGGGCCGCGCAGGGTGGCGGGGACGCCGGGCGGGGTGTAGCCGCCCCGCGGTGTTTCGGAGCCCGTCCACCGGTGCTGGGCGGTGTGTTTCGGGAGGCTCCCGGGACCGGCGCGGTTGTGAGAGCCCGAGCGGCTCCGCAGCGGGGTTGGTGGCGGTGTAGGGGGTGTGCGGACTGGCAGCTGGCAGAGCCGCGCAGAGAGGAGTGATTGTAGGGGATGTGCGGACTGGCCGCTGGCAGAGCCGCGCAGAGAGGAGTGATTGTAGGAGGTGTGCGGACTGGCCGCTGGCAGAGCCGCGCAGAGAGGAGTGATTGTAGGGAGTGTGCGGACTGGCCGCTGGCAGAGCCGCGCAGAGAGGAGTGATTGTAGGGGATGTGCGGACTGGCAGCTGGCAGAGCCGCGCAGAGAGGAGTGATTGTAGGAGGTGTGCGGACTGGCCGCTGGCAGAGCCGCGCAGAGAGGAGTGATTGTAGGGGATGTGCGGACTGGCAGCTGGCAGAGCCGCGCAGAGAGGAGTGATTGTAGGGGGTGTGCGGACTGGCCGCTGGCAGAGCCGCGCAGAGAGGAGTGATTGTAGGGGGTGTGCGGACTGGCCGCTGGCAGAGCCGCGCAGAGAGGAGTGATTCAGTGGCGTGGGAAATGAGGGGCCAGCGCTGAAACTTCCTGGTGTGAGTTAGAACCTGCCATTTAGCTTTTGTCGTTTCTTTGCCTTTCCTTTGTGTGGCGCTTTTCTTACGATCAGGTTTCTTTTTGCTCCCGTGAGTAAAGGCAGGCACAATGCACTTCGTAATGCTTTCACCTTGCGGGACTTCATCTTGGACCATGTGTGTCAGGTTTATGGTTGTGCTATCTGCACCTGCTGTGTGTCCTTTAATGATTAGAACCATAGAACCACCCTCTGGTCCAACTCCCTGCAGACAGCAGGGACACCTGCAACTAGAGTAGGGTGTCAGGGCACCAAACAACCTGACCCAGAGTGGTTCCAGGGATGAGGCAAGCTAAAAGAAGAAGGAGAACGACTACTGAACGCTTAATGGCGGTGTTTAAACACTGATGGAACTGAAAAGAATTTAAACTGCTTCACCCCAAAAGCTCCTTCTGAGAACTACCATTAGAATAGTCTTGAATGCCAGGGCCTTCTGGCATAGGGAGTTCTATTCCTAGCTAATATCAGCAAGATGAAGACACATTGCATGGGTCTGGAATAAAATCAGAATTCCAGTGGTATGTTTTTTTTAACTGAGTTCAGAAACCTCGAATTAGTCCCTGGGAGGATGATCAGTTTCTTTGTGTGTTATACTGGCTTCTGCAGAGCCCTTCCCCTTGAGGAAAGGTTATTAACCCCTTCCTTAGAGATTTTAGATCTTGCATCACCGGCTGGATCCCAAGGATTTCACATCAGTGATGCTTGGCTGTGAGATGGTGCTGCAGTGTTACAGAGCGTAGAGGAGTGCTCGCCTCTAGTGACAGAGGTTCAGGAACAGTCTGTAACACATCCTGTGTTTGTTACCCCCTTCAGCCAAACTTTCCCTTTGTGTTTAACAGGAACGTAAAGGAACAGCAAAAGTCGATTTCTTGAAGAAAATAGAGAGAGAGATCCAGCAGCAGTGGGACAATGAGAGAGTCTTTGAGGTCAACGCTGCGGATAGGCAGAACCAAAATAGGTAGCTGCTGTTGTTTTCTCACAGGTTTTATCTTTGACTACTTGAATTGTTCAGGAGAATGTAACATACTCAAACAGCCTGCAGTGAGACAGCCCTGTGAACTGAGGAGCTATTTACACTGAAAAACTAGAACTCAGACAGTAGAAGATCAAATAAATAACTTCAAGCCTTTGCAGTAATTAATTTTCAGAGACAGGATTAGAGTTTTTTTACCTTTGGGAAGTTGTTGTATCTGGTTTAGGGGTTCTTTGTGATCTCAGGCCTATGTGTGGGGGGGTTTCTTTTGTATATTTTTCTAAGCTGCTAAAACCTGTTACTATATCAGCTCCTTAAAATTAGAGACACCTGTTTCTGGCAGGGAAGAATACTGCTTTAATGTCACTGTGGGCTGATGATAGCTGAACCTGTTAACCTGCACTTGTGCACCTTCTGGTGGCCGCTTTTAAAGTTGATTACCTGCTTTAATTCTTTGACCTTCTCCTCAGCACAGGGAAGTACTTTGTCACCTTTCCTTACCCCTACATGAACGGCCGCCTTCACCTGGGACACACATTTTCCTTGTCAAAATGCGAGGTAAAGTTTTTCCTGTCCTATTTCTTTAAATGTCTACTCTAGAGCCAATGCAGATTGAGCAGCTAACACAACACCTTGTTAATGACCTTGTAGGTCTCTTTTATCCTCTCTTTTCAGTGACAATATTTGTGGTTGATGAGAAATACCACTGGTTGCTTTTCCTAGGGGTCTGGGCACAGCTGTTTCCACTATTCAATCTTTTAGGTTTTTCAGCATTCTTAGGAGGTGCTGTGAAATAGCACAGACTTCACAGGAGATCTTAATGTTTGTTTTGGAGATGGATGCTGTGCTCTGCTGTGCTCTAGTGGACAGGGTCCCACAGAACTAATCCCTCCTGTGGCCCCATTCTTCCTCGGCCCAAAACAGCCCCCTGTAAAGGAGGAGAACTTTGCTTCCACAGCCAGGTAGTGACAGAACTGATTAGAGAATGTAGTTTCACCACTTTTTCTGCTCATTACCTTTGTGGATGCTGGTAGCTCTCTCAGTAGTTTCAGGTTAAAGAAGGACCAGTGCTTGCTTTATGAGGAGGGAACTAACTGAGCCTTCTACCATTTTGGTTTCATCTCTTCCATTTTGCCCCTTACACAGTTTGCAGTTGGATACCAGAGGCTAAAGGGGAAGAGCTGCTTGTTTCCATTTGGGCTGCACTGCACTGGGATGCCTATAAAGGTAAGAGGTTGGGAGGTGTTGAGGGCTTTTTGTAGTGATTTTTATGCCCGATACTCTTGGGACCATTGCTTGTTGTCCATTCCAAACACCACCTTAATTTACCAGAATTTCATCAAGCTGGTGTGAATTAGAACCTGAATTTGTGGTAAAGATGCATGGTGCTTGAACTATCCATTATCACTTTCCAGGAAACAAAAAGCTTTAAACCCAAATCTTCTTGCTGTATTTTTTTTGCAAAGAAATCCTCTCTGTGACCTTATTCCTGCCATGGAAGGGCTCTTGAGGGTGCAAGATCTCCTAGGGCCTAATGCAGTGTCCAGGGAAGTTTGTGAAGTGTGGTGAAATGCAAAGTGCTGTCAGTAACAAGCACTCCTGAGTCACGACAGAAATGGCTGCCACAGAGAAGTGCTCGCTGACTGCCAATGCTCTCTTTAGGCTTGTGCAGATAAGCTGAAGAGAGAAATGGAGTTATATGGCTGCCCACCTGAATTTCCTGATGAAGAGGAAGAGGAGGAAGAAAATTCTAAAAAAGAAGAAGAAATTGTCATCAAAGACAAAGCAAAAGGCAAAAAGGTAAACTTCAAACAAAAGCTTCCTGAGTTGCTAGCTGTGCTTCCAAAGCTTCGAGGTATGCTTTAGGGATGGTTCTTCCTTTGCACTTGGAGAACCTTGGGATACACATTTTGCTTGTTTTTTCACAATGTAGACTTGAAAAAGACAACAGCTGCACGATTCTTAATGTGTGGCATCTAAGTGGTGAGCTGGTGCACTGGTTAAGAGTTTCCTGAAGAAAAAGAGACCACCCAAAGTAATGCTCACTCTTTTTTTCTTTTTTTCTTCTTGTTTTTCTTTCTCTCTCTTTTTTTTTTTTTTGCACAAAGCATTCACAAACACAGTGTAGGAAGTAGTCCTGCTTTCTTAGAGGTAGGGAATGATGTTTACATATGTCTGTATGTACATACACGCCTCTGTTCTGATTATTCTCTTGTGAAATCAGTGTCTAGCCTCTCCTGGCTGGATATGCTAAGAAGTGAAATCATCCAAACTGTTTTGGCTTATCAGATGGATTTTGAGAATATCACAAAGCAAACAAAATAATCAAGTCCAGTCAAAATTCAGTGGTGTTTTTATGTACATTGTGCATGTGTGCTCATGACATTGTCATGCTGGAAGCACTGGGTTGGGGTTCTGTTTGCTCTGCGTCGGCAAAAAGCGTGATCTCGCTGCTCTTGCAGGTAGCAAGTTACTGTTTGCTACAGACATAAAATATTTGGAGGGTAATTACTGCAAAAAAGTAATAAGGAAATGGTGTAGATCAGAAATTCCAATCTTTAGTCTTCACAGCTAGAGAAAGGCCACTAGAATATTTGCATTCACTTGTTGATCTGAGAATGGAAACCATGCAGAGAAATGCCTGTGAAGCTATCACAAGAGTGTGCGTGTTTTCCTGATCACAGTTGTCCTTCCAGAGTAAGGCTGCTGCCAAGACTGGCTCTTCCAAATACCAGTGGGGAATCATGAAGTCTTTGGGCCTCTCTGATGCAGAAGTAGTCAGTTTTTCTGAAGCTGAGCACTGGCTAGATTATTTCCCTCCCCTTGCTGTCCAGGATCTGAAGAGCATGGGATTGAAGGTGAGTCTGAATTCTGAAACTCGGTTATGTGTGCAGCCGTGCTTGTGGTGGTGTCTTTCTGAATGTGCTGCTGCTTTGAGAAGGCTATCTACAGAACACCAGAAATATTTCTGGTTTATGGAAATAGTAATTTAACCTTTTAATAGCCTTGGGTGATCATTAAGTGCTTCCTTACACAGTGCTTATACCATGTGCAGTGATCCTAACTGGAAACAAGAATTGAACGAAGCAATTGTGGCCTCTTGTTTCTGTATTAGATCCCTGTTCTGTAGGCAGCATTGGCAATAGTTTTAGGGAGACTGATGATGTGCTGTTAAGTAAAGGTACTTGTCCTACTGACAAGTGATTTTTAAAACTAAAGAGAAGGAGAGGTTATGAAACAGGTAAGTGTCAAAATGTAGCTTGAGTGGCTGTTTAAAACTGCCACAAAACGTCTAAAATCCTCAGCAGGCAAGGCCTTGAGCTTTTAGCATCTCAGCTCTGGAAGACCTAGAGGCACAAAGATTGTGTGGGTATGTTTTTAGGCATGCTCCCTTGGTGTGATATGGTAGAATCAGAGACTGATTTGGATTGGAAGGGACCTTAAAGATTCAGTTCCAAGCCCTTGCCATGAGCTGGGACACCTTCCACTAGGCCAGGTTGCCCAAGATCCCATCCAGCCTGGATGGGAACGCTTCCAGGTTTGGAGCCTCTACAACTTCTCTGGGTAACCTATTCCAGTGCCTCACCACCCTCTTGGGGAAGAATTTCTTCCTGATGTCTCATCTCAATCCATCTTCTTACAGTGTGAAGCAATCATGCCTTGCCCTGTCACTCTGTGCCTTTGTAAAGAGCCCTTTTCCAGCTCTCCTATGGCCCCTTCAAATCCAATGGTGTACTTGCGTTATCTTCTTTTGATTTTTAAGATAGAGGCTTCCTGCTGTGAGGTTCCTTGCATTTCTGCTGGTATTCACTTATTGGAGACTCTCCCATTTCCAGGTGGACTGGAGGCGTTCCTTTGTCACTACAGATGTTAACCCTTACTATGATTCCTTTGTACGATGGCAGTTCCTTACCTTAAAGGAGAGAAATCGGATCAAGTTTGGGAAAAGGTAAAGCCTGCCTCAGCTCTGAGTCACTGTGAGTCTGGATAAGCAAAGAGAGAGCCCTAGAAGATGTTTCTAGAACATGCTTATAACTCTTGTTGAAGCAGAATCCTTTCACTGCAGATCTTCCACTAGACATGATAAACTTGTGTGGTGGTGTGCAAGCACAGAATGTGAGCTTGTGTTCCTGGTTTGGAGTTTCTATGGGTAATGACTGCATCTTTTTCTAGATACACCATTTACTCTCCAAAGGATGGCCAGCCTTGCATGGATCATGACAGGCAAACAGGAGAGGTAATATTTTAATGTGTTGCTTATCATCTTGAATGGGAAACTTGCATCTTGATGCAAAATGGGTTTTGCATGTCCAGAGTTACTGATCCAAAGCTCTCAGTGCTGGTGGAAATGGAGTGAGCTCCTCTGCTGGGAGGATTTCTGTGGTTTCAGTGGTTTCCATTGCAGCTGTTTGCTGTGGTTGCTTGGCAGTTTGTGCCAGCAGCAGCACTTATATCGTTCTCTGTCCATTCAAAGCAAGTCAGCTGTCATTAGCTGATGTATTGCAGAGGTAGAGGCCATGGTGAGTCCACTTCTTGACAGAGGTCTGAAGGATGACCCCTCTCTCTCTCTCTCTCTAGTCTGCATCATAGTGAGCTGCTTGTTTTGTTGATGAAGCATCATTTATCAGCCTTGCATGGTGCTTGGGTTGGGTTACTGCAGAACAGGAGCTGTTTTCTTTACTGCTCAGGTCAATGCCATGTGTTGATTGCTGCATGTCTGTGAATTGCAGGGTGTGGGGCCTCAGGAGTACACACTAATAAAAATGAAGATCTTGGATCCTTATCCTGCGAAATTAAGGTGGGTCTTGAATTTGTAGCGGCAGATAGGTTCTGTCTTGTGCCCACTGGGGTAGACAGTCTGGTTTACCTAATGCAGGATTGAATTTCACCCTGTCACTTCAAAGACTTCGTCTGTGTAGGACTCCCACCGGAGCTTTAAAAAAAGGGGAAGAAAGAGAACAACCCACAAAGAACTTGGCATGTTTTGATCCCTTAGGAAGTGCTACCTGGAAGTTAATACTAGCTTAAGAGCATGCTTTGCATTACCCTGAATGACTTTGCCCCAGTTGTTTCTAAAGTACCTCTTTTTCACCCCCACCAGTGGCCTAAGAGGAAAAAGTATCTTCTTGGTGGCTGCCACACTCAGACCAGAGACGATGTTTGGACAGACCAACTGCTGGGTGCGCCCAGACATGAAGTACATTGGCTTTGAGACTGTCAGTGGGGACATCTTCATCTGCACTCAGAGAGCTGCCAGGAACATGTCCTATCAGGGTTTCACCAAAGACAATGGAGTTGTGCCTGTTGTCAAGGAGCTGATGGGAGAGGTGAGCATCTGGCAGTGTATTCTCAGGCCTGGCTGTTCCTGTGAGGCTTAGTGTTGCAGAGGTGATGGTAGGATTCTGCTTATAAAGAAAATACAGGAACTACTACACAGACCTTGCTGTTTAATGGTAAAACAGCAAGGCAGCTTCCTTGGCAGCTGAGCTGCAGCTGCTGCTGGAAGTTCAGCCTGAGGCACTTACCTGTGGTCAAATGCACTGCTATTGCCTGTTACTTGATGAATGGCTTTAAGCAACGGTTTTCTGTGTGCTGGGGAGAATGACTGCTCTAGGAGGAATGGAAAGGGGCAAAAAAGAAGTGCTAGAAAAGGTTATTTGAAAGGGCTTTTTGTCAGTGCTGATGTTCTCAGCACATCTTTGAAGTGTTCTTAGCTTGGTTGAATGTTTTGATATTTATCATCCTTAACTTTTGTGCTTTGACTAAAAGTGGTTAGTGGCATTTGTTCCTCTTAACGGAGCACCTTCAGGCTGCTCCCACCACTCCATCTCCACTCACTACAGCTTGTCACCATCTTTCTTGAGCCTGCTTGGAAGGGTGAAGTAGGAAATACAGTTTTTGTTTCTTTGTTAGGGGTCGCAATGTGAATCCAAACAAATTAAAGAGGTAGAAGATGACTGCAGCTACCTCCTGTCAATGCATAAATGGTCTTGATGAGCTTTTCCTGCCTCCCTTCAATCTAGCTTTTGGCACCAGCTTCCTCATTCACTCTTCAGATAGTTGGAAGCAAACTCTTTTTCTGCTTACTATCTTTTTCCAGCTCTACACTTCAATGGTTTTGCTTTTGTCTTCTATTTTTTTGTTCTTTTAATGTTCTGCCAATAAATAGTCAGTGTACTGCCTCAAGTGGTGCACCCTTGATTTTCATACTTACTTCCTCCTCCTCTAACATTGATTCTTTTTTCCCCAGTGGGGTATTTTTTTTTTGTTACAAGTGTTTGGAATGCCAGCAAATGTAAAGAGAGTATTCTCAGCTGGGCTGACCAAGAGTTATTTATGTTAGTGATTGTAATGATGTTTCTTTGCCTTGTGCAGGAGATCCTTGGCGCTGCACTTTCAGCACCTCTCACAGTCTACAAAGTGATCTATGCCCTCCCCATGCTCACCATCAAGGAGGACAAAGGTAACTTGACAGCAGCCCGGTTAATGCACACTGTGCATTCAGTTTCTGTTGGCTAATTGTTTTAACTTGTTGTGTCTTATCCTTTGAGGAACTGGAGTGGTGACAAGTGTTCCCTCGGATTCTCCAGATGACATTGCAGCTCTTAGAGATCTGAAAAAGAAGCAGGTCAGTGTTAGCAGAATTGCTTCTGGTTCTGTTTGCTTCCCATAGTGTGGAGGGTTAAAGTGGGGGTGTCCAGAGGGAAAAATGAAACTTTCTTTCATTGGAATTTTGCCATCTCCTAACTTGAAATCAATAAAGTTAAAACCATCTGGACTGGGACAGATGGATATTTGCTCTCAAACTGCAAGAGTACTTTTGGGCAAGAATCATGTGACTTCTGCATATTAAAGTAGGGAAGAGAACTAGTGAAATATAAATAAATTCTTGTTGTGGAAGTGAGTTCCAGTGTTGAGACTGAGACCTTTCTGTGAAAATCAGGTGAGGAAGTAGCTGTCAAGAGTACCTTAGCATCTAAACAGCTATTCCTGGCTGTGCATGTTTGTCCCACTCATTTCAGGGCAGAGCTGTACTGGTTTTCCCCTCCTAAAAATCATAAATCATGGAATGGTTTCCTTTGGAAGGGATGCTTGAAGCTCATCTGGTCCAACTCCTCTGCAGTGAGCAGGGATATCTGCAACTAAAGCAGGTTGCTCAGAGCCTAACCTGACCTGGAATGGTTCTATGTAAACAAGGAATCCCTTGGAGATGGGCAGGGATTTAAACTCAGGTGTGAGGAATGATGGGAAGCTGAGGAAGTGGCTTTGCTTTCTAGTAGATTATTATGTACATAAAAGACCCTGTGAATAGGTAAAGCCCTTTAAATCTACAAGATTTTCCTACTATCCATATTACATTTTGTTTCCTTAACTTTCAAAGGCTTTGAGGATGAAGTATGGCATCAAGGATGAAATGGTCCTGCCATTTGAACCGGTGAGTACAACCAGTGTGCACCCCTCTGTGTGACACAGGCTTTGTGTTCACTGGTGGGAAACTCACAGGAACTGTCAGGATGTCCACTTAAAGTACTCCTCAGATGGAAGAGCTGAAAAGTACAGAGTGAAGTTTTCATGTTTTGCTGTAGTCATAATACCCAAGAGTTGTTAGACTGTGCTGTTCTTCAGAGATAAAGGGATGTTTTGATTTCTGTGGGAGTTGCTGGCTTGGTCCTGGGTAATGTTAGACAGTTGCAGAGGACAGTAGGAGTTTGACATAGCCCTGGCACCTGCTTCTGCTGCTGTTACTGTTACTAGTTACCTGGACAAAAGAAACAGCCACCTCTTCCTCTTCATAATCTCTGCTTCAGGCTCCCATGCCAACCTGGGGACTGCAAACCAAGCTAAATATACCTGTGTCTGCTGCCTGAAGTGCAGCACTTCAGTGAAGCTTGTGAAATTCAGGAAGGAAATCTTCATGTAGGTTTGATGTTAATTCAGACTGAGTATCTGACACTGTTTTGTTTATTCTTAGGTGCCCATCATTGAAATCCCAGGCTACGGTAACCTCTGTGCACCATTTATCTGTGATGAACTCAAAATCCAGAGCCAGAATGACAGAGAGAAGCTTGCTGAGGCCAAGGAGAGAGTGTACCTGAAAGGATTTTATGAGGGAGTAAGTAATAAAAAAATTGGATAAATGTTTTATGAATGAGTTTTATCATTAGGAAAAAAAAAAAGTGCTAAGGTAAAGCATTAAGAAACAGAGCAAAAACCAGACTGCAATAAAGAGAGACATTTTTGCTTTGTTTTTCCAGCCTGCTTTTCCTTTGGACCACAGGGCCTGTGGTTGCAGGAGTTAGGTACAATTGAAGAAAGAGAATAGAGGACTCTAGGACTGCAAACTGGGATTTAGAATTCTATTTCCTAGCAAATGATCACCCTCTGGGATGCTGATGAGTTTTGTTACAAACACTGATTTGGAAGCTGCTGTGAAAAGAGCAGTGTGTTGGGGTGGGACTTCTTGGTGCTGTGTGGTTTTGTTCTGTTTTTTAACTCCTGTCTTGTGTAGAGATTTCCTTGCTGTGTTTCTGAGCTGTTTTCTTGTCGCTGGCAGCAGTTTTAGTTTCTGACTCTCTACGTTCAGTTAGCTGTGTGCATGCTGGTATGTATGCAGACTCATTGTGGGTAAAGGTGATGAGTTTCAATGAAAAAACCCACCCATTCTGTTCCTGTGTTCTGTATATCAGTGACTGCAGTAACTGCTACCTCTTTGTGCTAACCTAAAAAACTACTGCATCCATTTCTTGTTAGTTAAAATCAGCTCTGTGGCCCTTCTTTTACAGGTAATGTTGGTGGATGGATTCAAAGGACAAAAAGTTCAAGATGTCAAGAAGGTGATTCAGAAGATGATGGTGGATAAGGTAATGTGCACACAGCTGATCCTGAGCGATCCTTTGTGTCCTTCTAGCGGTGGCTGAGTCCCTGAGGAAACTTCTCAAGCTTGGTTCTGCACCTCCCAGTGGTGCTTTGAATCACTACAAGTAGAGTATGAAGTGCTGCTGAAAGGAGGACCTTGTGTTCTGGGATGAAGAGCTTGATTAGAGACCTCTAATTGCCTGCTCATCTTACCACCTTCTCCAGGAGTTACCTTGGTGATTTGGTTTCATTGTCAATACAATTGGGCAGGTAGCTGTTTTAATCAGCAGGAGCATAGTCAGTGGGTAGTATTTTGTACACTTCTCCTCCTTTGTGTCATACACAGAGACATTCTTCACAAAATCATTTGACCTGATGCCTAAAGAATGCCTAGCTGAGCCCTTATTGCACTGAGGTGAATACTGAGGCATGAGAGACACTGATGTGATGAAAGCCATGCAGCAAGTGCAGTAGAATGGAGAAGAGTGGAGAGGATGTTTTTTTCTAGTGAAATGTGAGGACTTGTAATACTTTAAGTATTTCAATCTTAGCTTTTCTTGCTATTTCATCCATTAGAATGAAGCCATGATTTATATGGAACCTGAGAAACAAGTGATGTCAAGGTCTGCTGATGAATGTGTGGTGGCCCTCTGTGACCAGTGGTAGGTGAAGTAAAGCTGTAGTTCTAAAGGTCCTGCCCAGTGATGTCCTACCTGTGGATTGCTTTATTCCAATAAACTTCTCCTGCCTCTAGGTATTTAGATTATGGTGAAGTGAACTGGAAGAAGGAGACATCAGAATGCTTGAAACATCTAGAGACGTAAGTTATGAAAGCAGTTGTGAAGAGGAGTCAGTGGTGGTGGTCTAGGAGGGCTGAAAGGAGGAATTGCTTATTTCTTACAGGTTTTGTGAGGAGACCAGGAGAAATTTTGAAGCTACATTAGGCTGGCTGCAAGAGCATGCATGCTCCAGGACATATGGCTTAGGTATGACTTTTTCTCATGATCAGTGCTTTGTGAAGGTGGGACTGTCACTATTTGGAAGGCTTTGGTGCTCTCTAGGACCCAAGATGGTTTGGATAAGAGCACAGCAGACTCATCCAACTTCTATCCTGACTCAGCATGCCAGAGAGCATGTTGGCATAAACATGTGGCTAGAAGAGAGTTTATTTTTGCATTGCTACAGTGATTCTGTGCATTATCTCCATAGCCTTTTGCCTGGGCCATTGATTTGGTAGGGACCTTAGGAGAAGGAACTCCACCACTTCCTGGATGTTGTTAAATTCTGACTAGCCTTCATCTTGTATAGGCTATGACATGGGACAGCTGTTCCACTGTCAAACTTTTTATAAGGGCTTGTAGTGATAGGATGAAAGAGAATGGATTGAAGCCAGAAGAGTGTAGATTTAGGTGAGATGCAGAAGAAATTCTTTCCGATGAGGGTGGTGAGACACTGGAACGGGCTGCCCAGGGAGGTTGTGGATGCCCCCTGCCTGGAGGTGTTCAAGGCCAGGCTGAATGAGGTCTTGAGCAACCTGATCCAGTGGGAGGTGTCCCTGTCCATCCAGTCCCAGTGGGTTGGGACTGGATGATCTTTAAAGTCTCTTCCAACCCAAACCATTCTATGAATGTACGAGCTTGGATTTGTTTGGCAATTGTCTTAAGAAGCTGACTACAGGAGCAGCAGGGCTTTGATAACATTTTCAAGCGCTGAAGCTGAGTTTTTAAAGAAGGGATGAAAGCAGAGCATGAGTACTTGCATATGTGTGTGTTCCTCTGAGAGCCATGAGCTGCTTGCGTGTGCCTGGCAGTCCTGCTGGCCATGTCTGACCTGTCTGCCGCCTCCTGCAGGTACCCGGCTGCCCTGGGATGAGCAGTGGCTGATCGAGTCTCTCTCTGATTCCACTATCTACATGGCCTATTATACTGTGGCCCATCTGCTCCAGGGAGGGAACCTGAGGGGTCAGGGAGAATCTCCTCTAGGCATTAGGTAAGGAGAGTGGCTTGTGAAGTTTTCTTGTTTTATTCCTTGTGCTTGTCTCCTAAATTGTTCTTAGCAGACTTGCAAGGAGGCTGATTATTTGTTTCTGGCTTTAAAAAGCATTCTTGTTAAAGTTTAGCCTGCTGCTGGCTAAGTTAGAGTAAATCTGCAGAAGGGAAGTAAGGAAAGAGAAAGTAGTAGGGTGGCCAGAGAGGGAGAGGTGCAGTGTGCCCAGGAGAGCTGTCTGCAGAGGAAATCTCCCTTTTCACTGCTTGTTTGCCTTGTCTTGAACAAGTGGATTAGAGTGACTGGTTTCAGGGACTGCTGAAGTGTCTCTGCTTATTGAGACCACTTTGCACCTATAGAAATGGTGTGTGTCAGTGTACAAAGTGAGCAGGATCAGCTCTTAGCTCTTGTCACAGTGTGAAAAGCTGGGAACTTTCTTAGTTTTGAGCCCTCTTTTATCCACAGCTCCTGTGTGGGAGCCTTCAAAGTAAGGCATTTGTACTAAAATATCTCCTGTGACTGCTCTGTGACCTCTTGGAGAGTTGTGAACTTCCAGTGCTAGAGATCAGACAGCTGAGACTGTATGGCTGATCTGGAACTGAATGAAAACCACTTCCAGCCTTGCCTTCAGTCTTACGCTGTAATTTTGCATGGCTGAACTATTTTCTGGAGTAGTTCACACACTGGGACTTGCCTTATTCAGTGCTCTAATCTGAAAAAAACAGTTTCAAAGTAAAGATTCTCCAAACATGAATAATGCTGAGAGATGTGGCCAGGCTTCCAGTTTGGTTCCAAACTCTGTAATTAGAGAGAGGCTCCACAGGAGTCATGTCTGCAAACAAACTTTGAAGTGAACACGCTGAGCATGGTAGATTTGGTGTCATTAAGTACATACAATTACAATGTACTCCTAGGTGAGTAGATAACTTATTTCCTGCAGAGTTACAGACACTTTACTTCCCAGTAGGTCTTAGTTAAAAGTAATAGGGAATTTATGGTGCATCCTTGTCAGCCTCCATTCCGTTATGGTGATCTTTGGTACCAAACCTAGAAATTAAGTCACAGCACCCCAGGAGCCATTTAAAGGCAGAACAGTAGCTAGCAGGTCTGAGACAGAACTGCTGCATGTAGGACCTTATTGCAGCCTTGTGGGGTTGAGTGTCATTTGAACTGGTCTTGAAGGTACTTTTGATCCAGAGTGCTTTTCCTCCCTGAACAATACAGGCCAAAGCACCTCAGGAGATGTTAACAAATAACAAAGTTTGATTTGAAATAATTCAATCTGAGATGTATGCAGGTGGTATCTGGTGGGCTCCAGTGACATTCTGAGGAGCTGAGAATAAAACTCTCTGTAGGAACACAAAGAATGTTAGTGAAGAGCAGTGGTTGCAGAGCTATGGGTCTCAGCTGCATCTCATCAGTGTTTGCATTCCAAATCGTAGGTCTTAACCTTTAGGAGATGGTAAAACATTTCTCATAGTAAATGTAACTGTTGAAGAGGTTAATTTCATTTTCAGTGGGAATAATCCATGTATTCCTCCATGTAGGAGGTGACCTGGAATTGCACAGCCTGCTCTGGATGCTTTTGGAATCCAGGAGGAATGTCTGTGACCCAGTACCAGGGAGGGCAGGGAAATGGAGCTACTAAGAAAAGGTGTTCAGTGTAAGGTCATGAGCGATGCTGAGGGCATGGGGGTGGCATCTGGAGAGAAATGATCAGGCTGCCAGAACAGTCAAGAGTGTGCTTTAGCTGTTAGTTTATGGGAGCCTTCATGCTGCTTTGAGAAATACCAAAAGGCAGACTGGGCAAGTCATGACTTGAGCAGTTCCCAGTTCTGGTTTTGTTTCTGGTATTGGACTCATTCTTCTGCTCTTAGATGATCAATCTGTGTGCTCTCTGCTCTGCTTATCAATGGAGCATGTTGTGAGTTAGGCAACAGTTCCAAGCTGCCTTACACAAACTGCTGTGGGCTGTAAGAGGAGCTTTTACTGGCATCTCAATGTGGGACTCATTCTACACAGGGCACAGCAAATGAACAAAGAAGTTTGGGATTACATCTTCTTCAAGACAGCTCCCTTCCCAAAAACAGAGATTCCGAAGGAAAAGTTGGACAAGCTGAAGGAGGAGTTTGAGTTCTGGTATCCTGTGGATCTCAGGGTTTCTGGCAAAGATCTTGTTCCAAATCATCTGTCCTATTACCTCTACAACCATGTGGCTATGTGGCCAGGTCAAAGGTGAGTTTAGAGGTGAAACCAAACAGCTGTGCAAGCAGGTAAAGCTGTGGGATTTGGAGTGCTGGTCCATTCATTAATGGCTTTTTGGGATGGTACATCTTTGGTTCAGCTGTCTGAATGAGAAGTTACTGAAATTGAAGGCTTTTTACCATTATTTCCTGTGTGGGTTGTTTTTTCCTGGAGTCTCTGGAAGATTCTTACTTACAACTTTTAAAGCATTATTTAAAGCAAAAATGCAATCTAACTGCACAGATTTTCTCCCAGCTCTATTGAGTGCTGTGGGGAAATGCCAATCCCTGGCCTTTCAACTGGCTGAATAGAGGGAGGTAAATGCAGTGTAATTGCAGGTGCAGTGCTCCCTGCTTTGCATGGCAGCAGTGATAATCCCCAGCCCTTACCTTGCCATCCTTTCATCTTCAAAGACACTCCTGATTTTTATTTAGGGCACCCTGTAGGTATTTTTTGAAGGTTCTACTTAAGGTGCTCATCTCAAACTGGACTATAAAATGTTTGTTCTTTATGTAAAAAAGAAAATGACTTCACTTTGCCAAATGCTTTTTATCTTCAGAGAGAAGTGGCCAGTAGCTGTGAGAGCAAATGGACATCTCCTCCTCAACTCTGAAAAGGTACAGTGAAGGTTCATGTGTGGCACAGCTTTTGGGCTAGTCAAAGTAGGCACTTGCCAGCCAGACTGGAAAAATCCTGCTCAAAATTTAAGAAGAAGGAATAATGAAAACTCTGGGGTTTTTTTCATTGTTTCTCTCCCAGTTTTTCATTCACCAGAGGTAAAACCCTTCCTTTCCTCCATTTCTTTCTGATGCTTTTCCTAAGTTAGCTCTTCACCACTTTACTGATTCACAGATTGCATTGCTTGGGAGGGACCCCTAAAGGTCATCTTGTCCAAATACTCTGCAGTCAGCAGGGACACCTCCAACTAGTTCAGGTTGTTCAGGGCCACGTCAAGTCTTACCTTGAATGTCTCCAAGGATGGGTCCTTAACCACATCCCTGAGCAACCTATTCCAGTGTCTCACCACCCTTATTGTGAAGAGCTTTCTCTTGGCACCCAACCTAAATCTCCCCTGCTTCACTTTCAAACCATTGTCCATTGTACTCTCACCACATGCCTTTCTAAACCGTCCCTCAGCCTTCCTCTAGGTCCCCTTTGGATACAGAAATGCAGCCCTAAGGTCTCCCTGGAGCCCTCTCTTGTCTAGTAGAGATTGCAGTCGTTTCTGTGAAGTTTTAGGCTAATAAGAATATAGAGTAATGGTTTCTTTATTTTTTTTTACTACATTTTAGCTTTGTTAAGGACTGGAGTAGCTGCAGAGAGGAAGTTTGTGCTGACAACTTGCTAATGTATGCAGCTTCTGAAACTGAAATTCATTCAAAGTTCCTGACCCTAGGAATTTGGCCTTGCAGACTAACATGAAACACAACTCCCCACCAGAGTTATCAACAAATCAGTGTAGGAGGAGCCAAAAACTGCCAGTTTTGAAGTAGTGTTTAATTGAGGTAGTTTTGGGGATTAAATATTAGCAGTGGTTGTCTTGTTTTTTAAAGCCTGACTAAGCCTGAGGTGGAACCCAAATGGTGCAGAGCAGCTGCCCCTTCCCTGCATCTGTGGTGGTGTGGACCTTTAGAAGTGACAACTTGGGCAGGCCTCAAGTTCTGTGTTCAGGAGCTGGATGAATACAAAGTTTAGTCTGCTTTGGCTGTCAGACCTCCTTGCTGATTTACCACGCTGCTTTTGCTCAAAGCCTTGCCTCCCCAACCACAGAATGGAGGTGGGAGAAAACACACTCTTTTATTTCTTCCAGATGTCTAAATCTACAGGCAACTTTCTGACTCTAACTCAAGCTGTGGACAAGTTTTCTGCAGATGGTGAGTGTGTCCTATCCTGCAGCTAGCTTACATTTCATGCCAGGATGACTAAAATCAGTGGTTTGCTCTCAAAGGAGCAGTGGGTTTGTTGGAGGGTCAAACTGCAACAGGTGTTCCACTTCCCTCCTGTTCTTGGTTGAAAATTTGGATGCATGTTAGCACAGGAGCTGCTTCTGGGGGCAGGATCCTGTTCTGTTCTTACTCGTAGATTCACAAAATGGTTTGGGTTGGAAGGGACCTTAAACATCATCTAGTTCCAGCCCCCTGCCATGGGCAGGGCCTCCTTCCACTGAACCAGGTTGCTCAAGACCTCATCCAACCTGGCCTTGAACACTTCCAGGGTCAGGACATGCACAATCTCCTTTAGGGAACCTGAAAATCTTCCCTTCTCCCTTCAGAGATCAAAACACCACATGTGCTGCTGCTGCCCATGCTGTGTGTACATCTCTGCCCACCTTTCTGCTTGCATGCTCTTGGCTTTTGGACATGTACTGCTCTGGTTCATGATGTCTGGTCTTTCCCTCAGGAGGGCAGTGTGGGTAGAGTGCAGCCTCGCAGACCTGTCTCTAGCTGCAGGAAGTTTGTCAGTGCAGTTTGCGTGCTATTGACTGGTAATGCACAGTCAGCTGTAGGTTTGAGTGCCGTGGCTCCTGCATCTCTCTGCCAGCTGGCCCCTTCCAGCCGTGGTAGCTGACCCTGTGTCTTTCAGGCATGCGCTTAGCCCTGGCTGATGCTGGAGACACTGTCGAAGATGCCAACTTTGTGGAAGCCATGGCAGATGCTGGAATCCTTCGTCTCTACACTTGGGTGGAGTGGGTAAAGGAGATGATTGCAAACAGGGACAACTTAAGAAGTGGTCCTGCCAACACCTTCAATGACAGGGTCTTTGCCAGGTACTGTACAAAGGCTGCTGATAAGCTTTGCTCCTTGCCAGAAAAAAATAACAACAGACCCCCTCTGTAATGATTTTTATCCTACAAATCAATGAATTCCATAAACCAAATCCTACTGCAGAGTAGCTTGTGGAGGTGTGCTTCACTGGTGCCACTGATAGAGTTGCTTTGCACACTGTTGCTCTTCCATGGGGTAGATGGAGAAGTAGTGATGTGTTCCCTTCCCTCTGCAGTGAAATGAATGCAGGCATAATGAAGACAGAGCAGAACTATGAGAAGATGATGTTTAAGGAAGCTCTGAAGACTGGCTTCTTTGAATTTCAGGTAGGAGGTCTCTATTTAGGTGTAAGAAACCAGCACATGGTATTTGTTACTTTGTGGATTTCTTTTGATCTTGGTTTCTCTGATCCTTAATTATACAGCTGAATTTGGGCCAGAGTTTGCAAAGAAACAGGAGTGCTTTCATGGAATAAATCTGAAATTACAAAGTTCTGCTTGTGTCATTCTGTGCAGAAAGACACTTGTGATGCTGCAAACAATCCTGATAACTATTATGAGCAAAAAGCTGCTTAACAAAAGCTGCTATTAAAGAGAGTATTTCCTTTCTTTAGCTGCTCTGTAATGAGGAGCTCTTCGTAAGAAAGCCAAACAAAACTGCTTGGAAGCAGAGTGCTTTTTGATATACTCCATGAGCCATGTCTCCAGAGTGTCTGCTGAACCATGCTGCTTCACTTAATGAATTGGAAACTCCTTTATGTGGCTTCTTTATGATATGCAGGAATATGATTAATTAGGCTGAGCTATGCATAATGATAGATCACATTCAGTGCCTTTTTCTTAAGACTTATTAGTATCTTTATACAAGCTGTGTGAGGTGATAGTACCTGATACACAGCTATGGGTAGTTGTCTTTCATGTCTGTGCCAATAAACACTTTTAAACGTACCCTATTAATGCGTGAATCAAATGGCCAGCCCACACTGGCTGCTTCAGGGGAATACAGGTCTGGTAATAATCCCTTACTGAGTTCTGAGGAACTGACATTCCCAAGGCATTTCAGAGCAAGGACTGTGTGTGCTTTCTGCCAAGGGCAGCTGAGGTGTTAATGGTGCTGTGCTGGTTGTGTTGCAGGCAGCCAAAGACAAATACCGTGAGCTGGCGATAGAGGGGATGCACAAGGACCTGGTGTTTCACTTCATCGAAGTGCAGACTCTGCTGCTGGCCCCCATCTGTCCCCACCTGTGTGAGCACATCTGGGCCCTGCTGGGAAAGGTACCAATGCTTCAGTTCTGGCCCTTGGTTTGGAGCTTTTGCTAGTTTTAAGACAGGCTCATATCAAGTTATGAATGGCTTTCATATGCAAGCAGAAGAAATATGGTTTAAAGTATGAGAAGCTGTAACAGCTTCTTGTCCCCAGGGCTGTGAGGGTGCAGAGCTAGCCTGTTGCTCTGATGGTATCTGCAGCTTTGATGCAAGCCACTTTGCTTGTCTGCTCACCAAGTAATCTAAAGTTAACCCAAATAATGCAATATTCCTACACTCATGCATGGAATGACTTGATTATTTTTTAAGTGCCTCGTGCTTGGAGCTGAAGTCCTGTGGCTGTCTGGCAGGTGTCATTGTGTACAGAGTTCTTGACTCATGGTCCTGTGGCAGGTGTCATTGTACAAAGAGTTCTTCACACACCTGCAAATCAGGATGTGTTGTCTGTGTCCTTATTGCTTTGCAGCCTGGTTAGAGGTGGGTGCTTCCTGGGGTTCAAACTGTCCAAACTCCGGTGTCCACTCAAGCTGTAATGGGTTGCAAACCCACCAGATTCTGCTGCATTTTTCAACTCTGTGCATATCACTTCTTCCTTTCTTCAAAGCCTGATTCCATCATGAGAGCCTCGTGGCCAGCAGCAGGTCCTGTGGATGAGGTTCTGATTCGCTCTTCTCAGTACCTGATGGAAGCAGCTCATGACCTGCGGCTCCGGCTCAAGAACTACATGGCACCAGTGAGAGGAAAGGTGAAGTGTTTTAGCTCACCTTGAAGTGTGTGTGCTTGAGAATTCTGTATTGCCTTAGGGCTCCTTCCTCATTTTATTTGTCTTTATTTCCTTAGAAAAATACTAAAGAACCTGTGCAGAAGCCTTCTCACTGCACCATCTACGTGGCAAAGAGCTACCCACCTTGGCAGCACACCACCTTATCTGTTCTGCGCAAGCACTATGAGGTGGGCATCCTTTCCTCTCTCTTTGGACTGCTCACCTGCTTTTTGGGGGGGTTCTTTTTTCTATTTACTATCTTCTTTTACCTGTAAAAAGCTTATAAGGTGCAGTTTGTGACCAGATGGTTTAAATATAAAGCAAGATGATTTTCTTTGTTTTTACAACTGTCCAGTGAATTTTGGTGCTCATTGCAAATGTCTCAAGGAATTACAGATACGCAGGAGGCTTTAAGTTGTAAGGGACCTTAAAGGTCATCTGGTGATCGATTTGACAGTATGACTTTGGTGATTACTGACAATGTGAGCAAAAAGGGACCCATTGCCTGTTTATCTTTTCATATGTAAGTGGTTAGCTCTTAGAATGCTCTTCTTCCCAAGTGTATTTCTGAGGAGACTGACAGATGAATGCTACCTTACTCTGAAGTGGGCTCGGAGTTCTGGTCCTTGAGCAGGTGCATATCATTCAGTGATGCTACAAGGAGTACACTGGGATGGAATCAATCAGTCATAAGTAGAGGAAAACAAGCTTTTCTGAGAGCAGAATTGGTGCTTCTACCATGGGGAGACCGAGAGTGGCTTTTGGCACCCTGAGGTGCCATCCTCACCTTGAACAATCCCATGCTGTAGCTGATAGATTAGGCAGTGGTGGCTGCTGCAGCTTGTGGTGCTGAGATAAACCAACAGTCCCCATCTGAAATTTGGTTTGGGAGATTAAACTTCATCACACTGTAAGCTTTTTTTCTGCATCGACATTAAAATCTGCTCTTTGGTCTGATGTGCTAAATAGGATTGTTGCAAATGTCTGAAGCTTGAATGTAAACCCCTAACCAATTCAGGGAACCAGTGCTTAAAAACGTGCTGATGTTAAGGCTTAAATGTGGCTTCAAAATGCTTTTTGCTAGAAAATGTAAGTACATTAATCAAGAGTCACCATAAAGAGGATGGGCAGAGAAGAACGATCCTGAGCTGCCCAGCTGCAGTAGTTATCTGAGGCTTTGCTCAAAGCTTTACTATTTTTCTTTTAAAAGGGATGAGGAGAGCTTTGTGTGGGGGCTCAGTGGTGGTACAAACCTTGCTGGCGTTGCTGGGGTAGCACAAAGGGTGTAAGATGTAAAAGGGCCAAGGGGCTTTTAATGATCCTTACAGTTTGTAATGTGTCCATCCATGTTCAGGTCGGTGGAGGTCAGCTGCCAGATAATAAAGTAATTGCCAATGAGCTTAATGCCTTGCCAGAGCTGAAGAAGTACATGAAGAAGGTCATGCCTTTTGTTGCCATGGTCAAGGTGAGTGTCGGAGGGACAGTTCTCCTGCAGAGAAAGCCTTTGTTCGTGAAACAGATCAAAAGCAGTGATAATCTGTAGCTTGATGTGTGAGTGTTGTGGTTTCCTTCATTCCTGGCTCATCTACTAACGTTTGACTTCAGCCTCTATCCTGTCCCGTGCTTGTTTGGCATCTTCATCTCTTTGTTTATGCACTTTTTATATCCCTGCAAGGAAGATAAAATGAGTTAGCTCAGGTGAGGTAAAGGTGTAGCTGAGGCTAGGTGATTTGTTTTGCAGCTGTGTAGTCTATGCTTCAGATCCACCTCGGATCTCTCTGTGTTTGCAACTCATCATCTTTGATTCTTCCAGTTCTTAATGCTGAGGTGACAGTGAGGTGCTGCTCTGGAGACCTAACAGTGACATAACATCTGAGAGTTAAGAACAAGGCTGGAGACAATTGGTTGCACTGTGCCTGACCGAGGGGAAAGGGGCTCTTGTGAGCCCAAACGGAACTGAGACTTTCCTCTATTATTCTCACGTTTTTGTCACTGATATTTCTGATGTTCCATTGATGTTTTCCCAGAGTTGAGCAAGCCTGTGGAAACCTTGGCTTGCATTTTTAAAATGAAACTCTTTTTCTGCCTGCTGTTGCAGGTTAAAAAAATATACAGCAATAGGAGGTCCAAGAAGCAAAGGATAAGCAAAATTTTAAATAAGGAAAAAAAAGTGGGAAGAGAAGAGGAAGCAGAGAGTAGGATTTAAAACCTTTTGATTTCTGCTTGTGATCTATAGAAGTTGAGAGGGGTTAGTAACGGGGGGAAAAAACATAATGAATGCACAGATGTGACTTTTTCTCCTTAAGCTTTGGCTTGACTTCAAAAGTGCAAGTGTCAGTGGCTGCTGTTTGTAAGCTTTGTCAGATTTTTGTAAGCAGGGGGTGCCCTTCTGCCCTCTCTCTTGGGTTATTCTGGTTACTCCTTTTGATGGAAGTTCAGGAGCCTTTGGAAGAACAGAGAGCACAAAGCTGCTGTGGAGTTGCTGTTTGTAAAGAGGTGCAGTGATGTGCTGGATCAGCTGATGCAATGGACAAGGTCAGGCAGACTTCACCCTGCAGGTGTGCTAGGCCTGAACATCCCTGGGTTTTCATGTCCTTAGTCCAGCAGCAGTGAACCTAATGTTGAGACTTATCCAGGAATTGATCTGGGAAGCAGTAAGCAGCTTCACATAAAGTTGTAGAACCACCTGAGCTCAGGCTCTCTAGCTTGGTGTTTGTCTCAAACCAATTATTTGAGTCATAGAATGTCAGGGGCTGGAAGGGACCTTGAAAGACCATCTGTTCCAAGCCACTCTGCCAGAGCAGGATCACCTAGAGCTGATCATCCAACCCCAGCATGAAAGGAGCACTTCTGCCTGTGCTTCCTATTCCTCAGAGCAAGGCTTAAATGTAGAAGCAGCTGTGATTTATGAAGGGGAGTAATTCAGTGCTAATGCAGGGAATCTTGCCCATTAAAAGGACAAGGAAACCAGGAAACCGTACTAAGCCTGACAAAGCAGAGCTTCAGAGGAGCCAGCTGGCTCAGCATGCAGGAGCAGGAAGGGACCCACTGCATCCTGAGGAGCAAGTTCTGTTTTGGGGAAAAAAAAAACCCAATAAAAATCACATAGTTTCTATATTGCCTCTGATACTTTGTTCCTTGGGCTTGCTGCTGTTGGCTTTCTGGACTAATTAAATGAC
This sequence comes from Pogoniulus pusillus, assembly GCF_015220805.1. NCBI lineage: Eukaryota > Metazoa > Chordata > Aves > Piciformes > Lybiidae > Pogoniulus > Pogoniulus pusillus. Next base: position 10,984,969 of record NC_087285.1, on the reverse strand, counting down.
TTTTATGTTAATATATAAAGCAGTTGTTATTTCCCTGCAGATAACTTGTTTTATAGCTGCTGTGAACATGTCCAGTTGGGGTGTGCTTGTCCTTGATGTTCAACTAGGTCATAAACTGCACTTCCTGCTGTGAAACACCACTGAAATGCTGACTGATTTTGTGAATTCTCCACCTGCACATTAAGTGGGGATTACAAACAGATACTTTTCTGGTCCTCTGTTAAAAACAAGGTCTAATTGCTCTCAGTGTCACTAACTCCCTGTAGAAAAAGCCCCTGTTAGATGAAAATGATTGCTCCTCCGTGAGCTTGTTTCACCAGCAGAGAGCTCTCGTGTTTAAAAGCCTCTTCTCTTCATGACTAATGGAGAGAGTTTGCCACTTTGAAGCATATTTTTCCTCCCAGTCTTTAGAGGGTTTTAATTCTTTTGGGTGTTGTTTTTGTTGTGTTTTTTCCCTTCTGACAGGAAAATCTGGAGAAGAATGGCTCACGTGTTCTAGATCTGGAGCTGGAGTTCGATGAGCGCGCAGTGCTGATGGAGAACATTGTCTACCTGACCAATTCCCTGGAGGTCAGTGCCTGCCTGCCTTCTTCATAGAGTCACATAGAATGGTTTGGGTTGGAAGGCACTCCCAAAGGTCATCTAACCCAACCCCCCTGCAGCCAGCAGAGACATTCTCTACTAGATCAGGTTGCTCGAAGCCCTGTCCATCTGACCTTCAGTATCTCCATGAATGGGGCCTCAACTGGGCAACTTGTTGCACTGTTTCAGCACCCTCATGGTAAAGAGCTCGTTCCTAACATCCAGTCTAAATCTTTTCTAATTTCAAGCCATTGCCTCTTGTCCTATCACTCTAAGCCTTTTCAGACAGTCCCTCTGCAGCCTTCTTGTTGGCCTCCTTCAGGTACTAGAAGGCTGCTATTAGGTCTCCCCAGAGCTTTCTCTTCTCCAGGTAGAACAACCCCAGCTGTCTCAGGGAGGTGATCTCTTTGTTAAAGAGTGGATCTTGCATGTGGGGGTATCTGGAGAACTGGGCTGTCAAATCTCCTGAAGTTTAAGAGGAGTTGTCATGGCAGAATTGCCCCATTTTTTGGTGTAAGTTGATGGTGGGAGCCATCAGTGCTGCCAGAAGGACTTGGGTTGCTGTGGGATTTTTGGGGTGAATGTCAATGTCATGTGAGTGTGCTGTCACTGCAAATGAGCCGTGCTGCCTTCTGACCTACTTCAGGAGGAGTCAGCTGTGTAGGACAGGATCTCACACACCAGGCTGAAGTCAGCCCTGTACACTCACCTCTCCAAGGTCGAATTTGGCACTGAGTCAGTGTGGTGTCCCACTCTCATTGTCCTTTATCCATATCTCTGCTTTTAAAAAGGCTTTGAGGCTGGTGTCTGGTGAGCAGAGGACCATCAAGATGGCTGGAGAGAGCCCAGAGTGTGTCCTACAGGGAGAGGCAGAAGGAGGTGGGCTTGTTGAGGCTGGCTGAGGTGGAAATCTTTGCACTCTGTAGAGAGCTGAAAATGGCAAAGCCTCTCTCTTGGTAGTGGGCTGGTAGTGAAATGGGGGAGTTGCCACTGCAGTTCCAGCTGGTGAGACTGAGATGGTCCATGAGGAGAGGGGACCAGCATAGCCTTGAACAGCCTCCCTTGAGAGGCTGGGAGATCTCTGTCCTTGGAAGCTGGCTAATGGGCACCAGTGCACCTTGAACAGGGAGCAGGTGACAGGTCCCAGAGAACATTCTGTGATTTCAGGTCTGCTTTTGTCCCTCTAAGTCAGTGCACATTTGCTTCCCGCTGCGTTATGCCAGCTGTTGGTTGGGAGGCCTGAGAATTCCTGTGGTTCCCTCCAAAACCATGAAGCTCTTGTTTATCCCTCCTGCTGCTTTCTGTTTTCCAGCTGGATCACATTGAAGTGAAGTTTGCTTCTGAAGCAGAAGATAAAATAAAAGAAGACTGCTGCCCTGGAAAACCATTTTCCGTATTCAGAACCGAGGTAAAATCAGAAATGCAGATATCCAAACTCTGGAAACTTAGTTCAAAACAAACCCAAACCCAAACAACAAAACTTCCAGCAAAACAGACAAAAGCAGATACACCATTTGAAAGATTAATCAGACATGCAGATTGGATTTATTTTTCCTTTGACCCAGCCCCTCTTCAGAAGAAGAAACATTTCCTGAGGCAATGCTGCTCTTCCTCTGCAATCCCTGTGGCTGGGATTGTACTTCACCTTTGAGACTCTTCCAGCTGGCACAGTTCAATGACTTGACCTGAGCACAGTTGAAAACCAAAGAACTGAGCATTCCCACTGTTAAAAAATGGAGAGCAGAGCATTCACAAAACCTAATTTCTGTCAGCCACATGCCTCAGCTGCTGCTGTTTAGACCAGGTAGATGATGTGGTGGCTAACAGGCCAAAGAGAGAATTGAGAGGGGCTGTGCAAATGTGGCTGAGTCTCACTTCGCTGCTGCTGCTTAGAAATTGTGGTGCTGCTTATCACACACTATCAATGTCCAGCTGAAGCTTTGTTTGCTGAATTCTAAAGTGCTTCTTCATGGTTTCTCTACCTGTTAGTTTACAATAGGTGAATAAATGCTGCTCAGTTGCAGCAAACTAAAACCTTGGGAAAGTATTCTACAGCTGTGTGATGGGGGAGTTAGCGAGGAATGTGTAAGATGAGCAAAGCTCTACAGCAGTGGTATCCTGGATGAGTATTTCTGGCTCTAACACTTAACAGGAAAAAAATCACTGATTTCCCTAAGTATGTCCTAAAAAGTTGTGCCTGCTCTGGTGCTGTTGTGAGGAGCTTGATTGCCTTCTGCCCCAGGGTTTCCGAGTGAGCTTCCTCCATGCAGAATATTTTTTGGTGGAAGATTATAGCATCACAGGATGTCAGGGGTTGGAAGGGATCCAAAGAGATCATTGAATCCAACCCTCCTGTCAGAGCAGGACCATACAATCTAGCTCAGGTCACAGAGGAATACATCCAGACAGGCCTTGAAAGTCTCCAGAGAAGGAGACTCCACAGCTTCTCTGGGGAAGCCTGTTCCAGTGCTCTGTGACCCTTACAGTAAAGAAGTTCCCCCTTATGTTGAGGTGGAACCTCCTGTGCTGCAAGACGTTGATTTGGTTTAGTTTTGCATTTCCTCTGAGGCTTGGATCAAAATTGCAGATTCTCCTTTTAATCCTTGTGCTGACTCTCCCACAGCCCAGTGTGTCTGTGTTTTTGGTGAACCCTCAACCATCCAATGGTCACTTCTCTACAAAAATTGAAATCAGGCAAGGAGACAACAGGGAGACTGTGATCAGGCGCCTGATGAAGATGGACAGAGGAATCAAAGGTAAGATGCTGGCACAGAGGGAAGCCACCACAGACTGAGCTGAGGAACCTTTCCAGGAGACAAATAGGGACAAAAAGCTTTTGAAGTTTGTGCTGTTGCAGTAGGTGCTTAGAAAGGAGCCAGAATTTTTGTGGGAGTGCACAAGAGCAAAGAGAACAAACAGATAAGCCATTCTGCTGTGATGTTCCTTGATAGGCTTTTGCTCTGCCACTGGCACCTCAAAACCTAGCTTCAGCCAGAGATACCTGTAGATGATATTTCCCCTTGTGCTTGGAAATTACAAGTAGATGAGTCAGTCCCTTTAGTGCTGTGGGCAGTTTAAGTGCTGCTGTGTCCTGCCAGTCCCCAGGTGGTCTCTGTAGATAGCACTATTGCAGGGTGGGTTCCTTGGAATCCAAGATTCAGCTTGGCAATAAGCAGTGTTGATAGTTGCAGTGTTTCTCACCACTTCTCTGGAAAAGACAGTAAGGCATGATAAAATTCCATGCTGGACATTAGGTTTCTGGGCAATGTAGGGAAGGAAACAGCTTTCTTAAAGGAACACCAGCTGTGTTTCTGTTGAAGAATGCAAGAGTTAAGAACCAACCAGGTCTGAAGTGCTGTGAGTTGTCTGTAAAGAAGGAAACTGAACATCATCTAACAACTTGTGAGGCTGCAGGGTGGATTTTGCTGTTTGGGTTTTTTTTTTTTCTCTTCCTTTCCATCTTTCAGCAGCTTGTGTTTAGTGTTCATCTGTAGAACAAAGACAGCTGCAAGCTGATATTGGTGCACACAGGAATGTCTGACCAAGTAGGTAGCAGACCTGAGCAGGGGGAGATGCACTGCACACGCTGCAGATGCTTCTCCATCTGCTGGCCTCCTGCTGGGTGGGCAGTTAGAGGTAAGAACGTTTGGCTTACGCAGGAGTTCCTCACTGTATTTCCAGGAGGTGTCACTGTTTTCTAGGTGCAGAGGGGCTCGAAGGTGGTGTTTGGAAGAAGGCTTGGCTGAGTGATCCCAGGCTGCTTAGAGACTGTTCTTGGTCTGCTTAGCAGCTTTTTATTTATCAATCAGTGTGGCATTTAAGTCAATCTTCACCTGCTCCTTCCTCCCAGGCTCCAAAATTAACTCCTCAGTAAAAGATCCCATGACTGTTCAGTCACTCGGAGCCTGCCCAAAGCCAGAGAGGGAAGATTTGGTGCTTGCAGTGAAGTACTGGGAGCTGGTATTTCTGTACAGTTTATCCTCACCTCTGCTGCTGTGTTCCTGTGTAACCCCTGAGTGACATCTTTTCCGTGGGTAGCTTCCCAGAGAAGATGTTTACTAGGGGCAGATAGAGAAGTGTTAAGTGTGGTTTGGTCACTTCTCTGGCTGCTGTAGTTTGTGTGTTGATCCCGTGGCCTGACCAGCTGCTCTTTTGCCTGCAGACCTCTCCAAAGTGAAGCTGATGAGGTTTGATGACCCTGTGCTGGGGCCCCGCCGTGTCCCAGTCCTTGGCAGAGAAGAAGCAGAGAAAACCCCCATTCTGGAGCAGGCCACCTTCCACATTGACCTGGAGGAGAAGCACGTCCGCGTCACCGAGAACGGCCTCACCAAGGACATTGGTGACACCATCGTTTACCTGGTCCACTGAACTGCTCTGTGCCTGGGAGAAAGTTCAGAGTGTGACTTTGGAAGCACCTGCAAGGTGGAAAAAAATGAGCATTTCTTCTATACAAAAAAAAAAGCCCCCCTCAACCAACCTCACTGTGCATGCAGGATCACCCCAACTCTTTTCAGCAGGGGTACAATAAAATTATTTTCCTCTGGCCCTTTGGCTTGTCTTGAGCAGAAAACAGTTACCCCAAATGTTAACGTGCCAAAGCTGCCTTCTCAGCTGTGGGCACTTTTGTAAGCCAGCTGGAGGACTACACTTGGAATTCCTCTCTCTCCAGGAGGCTGGGATCTAGGTAGAGAAGTTGGTTGTGAATGTCCTGTAACAGAGGATGCAAATGTGTTTGCATCTCCAGTGCTCCACAGAAAGCACCTGAGGATGAGGTGAAGCCAGCTGATGAGAAAGGTTTCTTTCATTTCCTTCTCCAGAAGCACCTTTGTTAGCTCCAAGAAGCAGAGATCATGGCAATAAAAACCTAATTTATACCATGAAAGGTAAGTTAAACAGTGGTGGCATTTACTATAGTCTGTGTCAAGTGAAGCAGCCAAACTGAGGGGGAATGACTACCACTGGGTTAAAAGCTGGAGTTGTTTTCTGTGCTGTGTGGTTTGTTGGTTCCCAGGACATGCCACTGCTCTATTGATCCTGTGCTAGTCTTCCTAGCAATCACAGGACACATGCAGGATTTCCCACATCATTGACACGACTGTGGCCTTACTTGGGAGTCTTCATGTTGTGGTTTTACTCAGAGAGATCTGCAAAGGGAGCCTTTACAAATTGTTTTTATTCTACCTAAGCCAGGTTTTGCAGTGCAGAAATTGACAGCCACAGAGCAGGGCTCTGGCTTTTATTTCCTGTCTTTCCCAGTTTCCTGCTGTAGCACCACAGGATATTTCCTGGTTTTCTGTGCCCTCCAGTTTTCCTCCCTTCAGGAGAACAGGTGAGTACTTCTCTCTGGAATGTTGAGAGACATGGATAACATTGCTTAAAGAAGGAAATTGAAGTGATTTAGAAGAGTTCAGAGGAACACCAAATGCCATGCAGTAGTGGGGAAACAGCTCAGGACAGAAAGCAGACTGACCCCTCTGAGGCCCTGTCACCACCTATTGCTCCCTGGATAGACCCTGAGGACAGGGCTTTGTCTGAAAGGAGGAACTGAGTTAGGAGACCTATGCTCAACAATGCAAATATCTGATACATAAAATGATCTGTGAAAGCTCTGGGCTGGAGCACCTCTCCTATGAGGACAGACTGAAAGAGTTGGGGCTCTTCAGTCTGCAGAAGAGGAGGCTCCCAGGTGACCTTCTTGTGGCCTTCCAGTATCTGAAGGGGGCTACAAAAAAGCTGGGGAGGGACTTTTCAGGACATCAGGGAGTGACAGGACATGGGGGAATGAAGTGAAGCTGGAGATGGGTAGGTTCAGGCTGGACATGAGGAGGAAGCTGCTCAGCATGAGAGTGGTGAGAGTCTGGAATGGGTTGCCCAGGTTGGTGGTTGAGGCCCCATCCCTGGAGGTGTTTAAGGCCAGGCTGGATGGGGCTATGGGCAGCCTGCTCTAGGGTAGGGTGTCCCTGTCCATTGCAGGGGGTTAGAACTAGATGATCCTTCTTGTCCCTTCCAACCCTGACTGATTCTATGGAGCTGGTGAGAGCTGAGAACTTGCTACTGGAGCTTCTCTGAAACGCCTGCAGTGGGGCTGGGGCAGCTGCTAATGCTCAGGGGTTCAATTTATTAATCCCCTCCAGGCTATGCAGGCAGAGCAGGGAGTTACTGACTCTGTGGCAGCAGCAAAGCATCCAGAATCCATGATTTTATTTAAAGCAGAAGCTGTTACTCTCCATCAGGGTCTTGTGTTGAGAGGATTTGCCTGACCTCTGGGGAGTTGTTTGCTGAAGTGGGGAGCAGCAGAAATGGTGGTGAGGAGCTAAAGGTGCACAGCAGAGCTGAGGAGAGCAGCTCAGGAACTGCTGAGACTGGTTCAGAGTAGCCTTTTGAAATATTTCTACCTGCCTTAAAGTCACCATTGACACGGAGCAGTGTTAAGCCTTTCCTGTCACACAGACTGTGCACTGGGCCTGGGAACCCCAATGAGTGTGACTCCAGAATCCTTCTACCCTGGGAAACCAGGATTAGCCCCTGAAGCATCTTCCAGTGTGACCATGAATGGTTTGTTACCAGAAGGACTGGAGATCTATCACAGCATGGGTCTTGGCACCCAAGAGGCAGTGTGTAGTGGCATGGATAAGAGCTGCTGAGGTCCTTCTGAGTATCATCATTTGCTCTGTAAGCACTGCTGTGCTTACAGAGCAAATGATGATACTCACTGCTGTAAGTGGTGGAGATGAGTGTGGAGCTCAGCAGCAAGAAGATACAGAAGTAAGGAAACCCTTGAGAGGGAACTGCTGTAAGCTAAAGCAGAATGGTAGCACTAATCCCAGGAATTTGCTCTTCTCCTCCACAAGGTCACTCCAGGTGTGTGGATCCTACCCACAGCCCTAGAAGCTGTTGGCACCAGCCTGGCAAGATGCTGCAGCCAAGCTCCTTCCTGCACTGAACATCTGCTCTGTTATCTCCATGCCTCTGCAAAGCAGAACCAGTGCAGTAAACCTGAGGAGCTGCCTTGTCCTCTGCACCACGAAACCCCAGCCTGAGGTTTAGCATGGAGCTGCAGCTCATAGCAGATGCTCCTGGTTTTCAAGTGCTTGGTGAGAGCAGGGGTGTGAGTGTGGGACAGCTGCTGTGGAATGGTGCAGCCTGGAGCAGATGCTGTACAGGGAACATCACCATGCAGTCAAGCAGCAGGCATCAGGGAGCTCTTCCAAGACAGACCAAGGGCTCTCACACACCAAGCATCTTCATGTTCTGCTTTTAGTGAAAGCTGTGGGTGTCCAGCACCTCTCAGAACGTCTTTCCTCTGCTGCTGAAGGTACTGAGCAGAAGGTTCCAGGGCACCAGCTGAAATGAGCTCCCCAGAGTGCAGAATTCACTGGATCAGGTCTACATCTGCCCTGTGAGTTCACTGTTGGAGTGACCTCAGCAGGACATGCAGGATGAGGAGAAGCTGATCCTTGATCACCTCCTTCTCCTTCCCAGGCACTCTGGGTGGAGGCTAGGCAGGGCTTCTGGCTGCTGCTGAGAGGGTAGCCCAAGAGCTGAAGCTGGGCTGCCACCAGACCCTATGGGAACACTGCTGCTTAGCTGAGGCTTCCCCAGTTAAGCCTCCCAATGAGGGAGCTTGAGTCATGAGTCTTCTGCCCATCCATCCTTTCTCCCTCACCACCCACCATGCAGAATGCCTTGGTTGCAAAAATAAAATGTGTGAGGATCTCACAGCAGCATCTCTGCTGTTTCTGGTCCCCTTCAGTGGGTATTGTGCCCAGTGTCCCTAGCCAACTACACTTGGGTATCATGCCCAGGCACCCCAGCCAGTTAAACCTGGGTGTCATGCCACAACCTCCTCCTTCTGCCAGTTCCTTATCTCACAGCAGTTTCATAACTCAGTGGTGGCTTTGGGCCAGGACTTTTGGAGAAGAATTTGTTCCTTATGTCCAAGCTAAACCTCTCCTGATGCAGCTTGAGTCCATTTCCTCTTGTCCTGTGACTTGTTCCCTGGGAGAAGAGACCAACACCTATCTGCCTCTAGCCTCCTTCCAGGGAGTTGTAGAGAGACAGAAAGTCTCCCTTCAGCCTCTTTTTCTCCAGGCTAAACAACTCGGGTCCTTCAGATGCTCCTCACCAGACCTTTCACCAGTTTCACTTCCCTTCTCTGGACCTGCTCCAGCAGCTCAGAGTCCTTCTTGGAGTGAGTGGCCTTGTATCATCCTGTGATGACACAACATTGCCACTGTGTTTGCTTGTAGCTGCCTGCTGGGGCAAAGAGCATCAAAAATGGAAACCAGAACTTTGGGCTAGAGCCTGGCTGGAGAGCAGAAGCTTCGTTCCCAACCATTGCCCCAGGTAACCCCCCCCCCCCCCCCCCCCCCCCCCACTTCCTCCTTGCTGTTTGTTCCCAAGTGGTGAAGCAGCACCCTGAAATAAAGGGAAATAAACGTTCCTGGGCTTTTTTCATGCAAAAAGTTTTAATGGTGGCACAGGAGCTTCCATGGGATGGGAACCACACCTGTTAGGTGCTGAAGGCATCACCAGGACCCACCTTTTCCCTCGGTGACCCCCAGCACTGGCCAGCTGAGTTGGTGCTGCACACATGCTGCAACCCCATCCTGCCACCTGCGGGTTATGAGGAGCTGTGATCCACTCAGCTCTAACCTACAGGCTACAGAGCTAAAAATCAGTGCTAGAAACTTAGATATCTGAGTAAACATCTGAGGACTGAAAATGCTTTGAAACCAGAGGGTTTTAGCTGCAGAAATACAAAATAAACACCTTGAAGATTACTATAAACCAGAAAACTAAGACCCGTGTTTATTGCCTCCTCTCCTCTTCTCAGCAGTGCTCAGTTGGAAAAGCCTTTGGAAAAACAATGAGCTTCACATCCTGGAAAGAAACATTCAGCATCACCCAGTTTGTACAGATCTCTCAACAACGACTCAGATGCTTGGGGTTTAGTTTCTCCTCCCACCCACCACCAAGAAGAGAAGACTTGATGCCCTCCTGTCTCTGAGTAGGTATGTGTGAAAATGGTCACTTCTGGTTGCTTGTTTATAGCAACAGAGCTGCAAGGCTCTGCTGTTCCCTGGGCTCACTGCAGGAAGGAGCCTTCTAAGACAGAACATCATTGTAGCCTTCATGGTGGCAAGTGGTGGGAGAGTGCCCTTTGTGCCCAGTGCTCCAGCTCTGGATTTGGTTGGGATGGGAGGCTCCTCTGTGTCTTTCTAGGTCAGGGGCACACCCTCTATGAGGGATGTGCAGAGCACCAGCTGATGCTGGTTTTCTTGCCCCTGCTGCCTTTGCTTGTTGTTCATCAGGAGACACAAGTGCAGCTGAGGCTGGGGGCAGTCACTTGCTGAAGCATAGGGAGGTCTCAGCTAGGCCAAGGCCAGGCAAGCAATGAAAGCTGAGCTAAGGGGTGCTTTGATTCCAGTTCTAACTCATTAGCTGGGCAGCAGAAATGAGCAGACAGAAAATCAGCCCAGTTCAAGAACTTCAGACAAAGGTCACTGATGGTCTCTCTGTCCCTGTGTGCTGCTTTGTGCCCTTGTCCAGAGCTCCTTTCCTGACAGCCATGATGTTTTGGGTGGTGGAAGCCTGGATCAGCCCCAGCACCACCAGCTGGGCCAGCAGGAATGATGTCCTCATTCCAGAAGCTTAGGAGGCTTCAGGACACCTGTACTGTTGTTTTGCCTTCTTAAAGCTGCTTTATTTGTGCTTTGGGCTTCAGGTGTTAGTTGGTAAAACAGAAGACTGCAGATTGGGTGTTTGAGCAGGGCCAGAGCTTGGACCAGCTTCTCCATGCCATTGAGAGTGCAGAGGGGAGATATTGCTGAAGGACAGGGGATGGCCTTCCCTCATGAGGCCTCCTGGCCAGCTCGGGAACGACCAGGCAGGGTGGCAACGCTGCTGGTTTAACCTCTCTTCACTGGAGCAATGGACTGAAGAGTCTGGAAGGTGGGAAGGCAGGAGGGAAGTTAAGTATATCTATAAAAGGAACAGAAACCCTTGAAAAGCTCACCCACATCCATGTGATGCCTCCTCCTTCATCACTACCTAGTTAAAACAAACAGGAATTGGATGACAGCAGCCAGAGAGGGACAGGGGTTTGGAGCAGATCCCCACAGAAGATGCAGCATGCTTTGGGCCAGCAGCCCAGAGCTGAACCAACAAACGTGGAGTTTGCTCATGCTCCAAGGTGGCAGTATGGTGGTTCATGCTTGTGGAGCAAAGGTGGCTGGAGAGAACAGATGCTCTTAGCCTGGTGCGCTGAGAGAACTGCTCCCAGGCAGACCCAGTTGATGTCTTCCCCAGCATGGTCAGCTTCTCTGTGTAGACAAGGACCATGTTTTGGGGACTGCCTTGCCCAGTCAAAACTCCAGGTTGGATCCAGGAGGTTCTGCTCCAGTCTGGGCTTGTGGAAGAAAAATATTAGATGTCTGGTCCCTCTTCTCTGGGTTGTTCCTTGGTGTAATAGCACTGTCCAGATGCCTCATCCTAGGACCAGGGCAGGTGAAGAGCACCAAGGAAGGTGAGGAGGATGTAGCAGCTTTGCTCAGCTGCTGCAGTGTGGAACCAGTGGGCAGGGGTACCTGTGGGAGCAGGACACTGATTAGAGCTGTTGCTTTAACAGGTCCTGTTTGCATCTCTCTCCCTTGGAAGATATTTAGGGCACTTGTCACCATAGCATCAAATCTCTGAAATATCCTGTGCAAGGAACTGAGACATCTGCCCCAAAATAGCTGCCTGCTCTTGTACCAGAGCTGCCAGTGCTTCCTCTGCCTGCCCGTGGATGTGTCAGAGCTTCCTCTGTCCCACCAGCCTGACGTTGTCACTTGGCATAACCCAGCAGGTTAAGTGCCAAGTCCAGGAGAGATCTCTGGTGCTTTGAGTTGTATTTCTCTTAAGGCTTCAGTGTCCTGTAGTGGGCTGAGGGATTTTGCAAGCTTCCCTGTGGGCATGTGAGACCTTATTGCTGTTGATTTTGGGATGAGGGGGTGAGAGGGTGGCCTTGTTCCTTAAAGGGTCTTGCAGGACAGGATTGATTCATAATAACAAGCAAGCTCATCATCTTGTTCCTGTCTCTCTGGGGACACTGAGCTCTGCTGAAGCTGGGGAGCTTGTGGCTGCTCTTCTCTGTAGAGTAGGATTGGGATCACCCTGTTCTCTCCCTGAGGCAGAGCCCAGCTGTGTCACCCTGCTCACCAAACCAAAGTTAGACCTGGGCTGTGTTACATAGGCATGAGATGAAGACACTGGTTCGATGGCAGTGATAGGCAGGAGCTCTTCCTTCCCTGCATGCACATCCCTGCCAAGTGCTCCTCTGGGCTTTACATTTCCTGCTGCTGCTTCTCTGCCGGTGCTTATAGCTGCATGATGAGACCTCATGTAGCTCCAGCCACCTGTGCCACCATCAGCCTAGGGGGAGGTCAGCTCTAGAAAGGGCTGGGATGCTTGGTCAGTGGGCTCCAGCTGGGGTCACACTGAGCACCGTCTGGGGAACTTCTGTGCTGCTGGAGCTGCTGAAAACCTCTGCAGGCAGGCACCAGCTTCTGAGAGCAGAGCAACAGGGGCTGCAGGATTTTATCCATTCTTTCTTAGCTCCAGTAGAAAACATCCTTCTCTGGGACTGTGCCACTGCCTCGGAGAGCTTCTGTTGACCGGTGGAGTTAATTTCATGGTTTTTGTGTGCAATTAGCCAAGGATAGGATTTCACAGCCGTCCTGGGTGAAGCACAGCCTTTGCTGTTAGATCTGACAGGTGGTGGTAGTGGCTGGGATGGGAATTGCTCGTCTCCAAACAGGCAGTAAAACCCAAGCTGTTGTGCAGGGTTTGCCAGAGAGCAGGGCACGGCTCAGACCTGCTGTGCCCTGGATTCACAGGAAGGTTCTTGGAACGGGGTCAGCTGCAGGCTGGGGGTGGTCTGCGGCACGATCAGCGCCGGGTCCTGCTCTGTCACACAGAGCGTCCCATGCACCTTAACGCGGGCTCAACCCCCTGAGCCCCACCCAGGGTATTTACAAAGCACTGTCTGAGAGGATGGCGGATGGGAAGGAGCTGGAGCAAGCTCGTGGAGGTAGCTGGTGGGTACTTAGAGGAAAGCAAGCAACGAGGAGAAGCAGGACATTCTGCAGAGCCCAAGTGCCTATGGCATTGGCACATCCCTTTCCAGTGTCTCTGTCCTCTCCACATCATCTTTTAAACTGTATTTTGTGCTAAAACTTCTGGGCTAAAACCAAACAGAAAAGCAAGGAAGCAACCAACCTAACAGCAACAAAAAAAAATCTGAGTGAAACCACCCACCCCAACCCTGAAAAAAGGGAAAAAAAGGCAACAGAAACCAGCCAGGAGCTGACTGGGTTTGATTTATGGTTTCTTTACGCTGCAGAAGCAGCAAGGTAATGAACCTGGGTTTTGATCTCTGGGGGCTTTCCTGCAACAGGGAGGAGATCAAAATCAGCTCAGATGTCTCTGATAACTGCATGATTTCTTCCCCTTCCTGCTGCTCCTCGCAGGCAGCTTTGCAGGACACTAAAGAACATCGGTTCTGTGGATGCCACAGACCTGCTTCATGTCTGCTTGGGGCCGTGGGGCTCCTCTAGCCATGCTCAGCACAGCTGAGGCCAGGCCACTGCTGTGCAGGGCTTGCTGGTGTCCTGCCCCGTCCTGCTCCCTTGGTTGCTCCCCGAGGCTTGCAGGTCCTGAGGGTGCTGCTGGCATGGAGTTGTGGGGACACGGGGAAGAGCTGCCCCTTGCCGTGGGATGGGGAGCAGCGGAGGCAGCAGGCTGGCGGGGGTCCGAGGTGCTGGCAGCAGGGAGCAGAGGAGCTGAGGAGGCCAGCGGAGCTGAGCCTCTCAGTTGGCAGAGATGCTGCTGTAGCTCTTCTTGCCGGGGAAGGTCAGCGGCCCCGAGAGCGCCAGCGCCAGCGCCTTGGGGTGCAGCGCCCGCCGCTGGGGCAGGGGGCTGCAGCCGAGCCGGGGCGAGTAGAGCAGAGCCAGCTCGGGGCCCGGCTCCGGCAGCAGGGCCTCCAGCACGGCCACCGGCTCCGTCCTGCCCCGCGGCAGGCTGGGCGAGGGCTGCAGGCTGAGCGAGGGCTGCAGGCTGTGCCGCTTGGGGGGTGGCGGGCTGTGGTTCTGGAACCTCACCGTCTTCACTTGCTGCAACGAGAAGGGGACCAGAGTCAAGGTGGGGACAGCAGCCACACATCCTCCCGGCTGTGACTGCCCTGGAGAGCCCAGGGCGAGTGGAGAGGGGATGGCTCCTTCCCGGGGGCAAAGGATGCCTCTGTGTGTGTGATGTGATGCCTGGTGTCGTGTGCGGCTGACGGCAGGAGAAAGGGACACCCGGGGGCTGGCATGGTGTGGTCCAGCAGTGCCAGCAGCTAAGGCAGAGCCTTGGGGCAGTGGTCTAGAGAGCTACCACCCAAGTCGGGGGGAGAGAATGTGAGGGCAGAGCAGGACACAAGGAAGGGCTGGCCTGTCCTGCTGTGTCCCTCGCAGAGAGCCCATAGCTGCTCTCCCGATGGTGATGTTTCTGCTGGGAGCTTGGAGGTTAGTTGGGCTTTTGCAGGTTTGCAGAGCAGCTTGCTCTCGGGGTGCCACAGGAAGAGAAAGTTGTCAGGAGAGCAATTGGCAGGAGGATTCTGTCTTTGTGAAATTTCCCTCTGGCTGACAGAGGTGACAGGAATTTTTGTTCCAAGTGGCTCAGCCAGAGCTTTATGGGGGTGCTATGTCAGAGCAGCCGGACATTGGGTCTAACACCCAGGTCTGTGGCCTTTACTTATTCACTCTCAGGGACCTTAGAGAGGATGTTACCCAGTGTAAGACCTGAGAAAATCTCAAGATTTGATTGTGACTGAACAGGTTTTGCATGCAAATGTGTTGCATCTCGCCTTTCTGAGGGCTTCATCTGAGCAGCAGCATTGGCAACACAAACAACTGATTCCTTAATGCGGCTCCCAATCCCAGCGAAAGAAGGACATCTGTCGAGGATGGAGTGAAGCCCTCAAGGGATTTGGTGCTTCTTGGTACTGGGCTGACCCTGAACACCTGCCCAGAGGGCTGGGGACCCCTGAAGCAGCAGGGAACCCCTGGGCATACCTTCTCGGCGTTGTTGCGGGAGGTGTCTGGCTTCACCAGGATGGATGGAGGGGCTGAGGCTGGCGGCTTTGGGGCTGCCTCGCTCTTGGCTGGAGGTTCCTTGGCATCCAGGATCACTGAGCTGCACACTGAGGGGCTTCTGCTCTCCCCTCCTCTGCCTCCCACTGCTGAGAAAGCCTCCTGGGAGAAGCTTGGCCTCGCTGCTGCCTCGGCCACGCTGGCTCCTGGAGGGATGGTGTGGAAGAGCTGGAGCTGCTGAGGCCGCAGCGCAGCCATGGCAGGGCGCCGCAGGGAGCCGGCCACCAGCACTGGGGTCGCTGCCTGTCCTGGCCTCTGCAGGGACCCATCTGTGGAGCAAGAGCCACCTCAGAGTCAGTAGGGATCCACATGGCATGGGCAGAAGGGAGCAGTGGTCACAGCCCCCAGTACCAGCCCTGTTCTCAGGAATGCTCCCCAGGCACCACCACGCACCTGCCCCTGTAAACCGGCAGCAGTAACTCTGGTGGTGCCTGTGCTGAGTCAGCCCCCTGGAATTACACACATGACCATGGGTGAACCCCTCACCAGCCTTGCAGAGGGGTTCACATTTCTCCTTGGCAGGAGTGTCTCCTGCAGCCCCATGCTGTGCAGGTGAGACAGATGAACTGGGTCTTTGTGGAGGAGGAGAAGAAAAATAGATATGGAGCTTTTTTTCCCTCTAGCTCTCTGCTATATCAAGGTTTTTTGACTCTGCAATTTCAGTGGGTGACTTCAGCTTCTCTTTATTTGGTGAAGTATCTTTTCTCCCCTCCAGGCTATTCATCATTTTATGCATCTCAGATATTTCCAAGCTGAAATTTCTCTTTCTCCTGAAATAGAAGTCATTCTAGTCTCTTGATCATCCTCCTGCCTGCTTCTCCTGATATTACTCTATTCTTTTTGAGGTACCAGAAATACATGAGGCATTCAGGTTGCGAGTTCATCAGAACTCCCCCAATGGCACAGCTGAATTTTTAGTCTCTTGTTCTTTTCTTATTAGTGCCCAATAAGACTCTAACCTTTTCTTTCTTTCTTTCTTTCTTTCTTTCTTTCTTTCTTTCTTTCTTTTAATGACTTCTGAGGATGGAGATGGAGCCCTCTGAAAATTCCAAAATCTTTCTCCACAGCTACAAAAGCTAATTCAGGGGGCAGGACTGTGTGCATAACTGGGATTATTTCCCCCCATTTCTGTTTCAGCTGCAGCTGTCATGCCTTGTGCTGGATGCTGTGGATTCCAAGGGCTGGTTTTGCTGCTTTATGCTCTGCAAGGTGAGGGCACGAGCTCCTTTTGGATGTGTTTGGTTCATGGTTGCCTTGCTGGAGTTCGGTTTTATTTACCACATGAGGGCAGTTTTACATTTAATGGCCTCTCTTACTCTGTGGTTTAAAGTTTTTTGGTTAATCAGTGCACATTGAGTGCTGTGCCCATTCCTGCTTAAGACATGGCTAACAGCTGCTGGCCAGAAGTGAGATGTGCCGTGCTTTGGGACAGTGCTGGTTGGTATAGGTGAGCCAGCTGGCATCACCCCTAGCCTTGCAATCTCACTTTTGCAGGGAATTAAGGCCCCATGGCAGCCTGGAGTGTTGATCCACAGCAGTCAGGGAAAGCTTTGTCACACTCAGATGAGGGATAGCATTTTCTGTCTCCTGCAGCCTCTGTCCTGGGTGCTGCAGCCTGACTGAGATGGGACTCCTTGGAAAGCCCAGGAAGTGGTTACACAAGGGACATGCAGCTGAGTGAGTGTGGTCACTTCATGACTGCAAACCTGGTGTGCCCCCCCCGCCCCGCCCCAGCTCACCTGTGGGTGACAGAAGGTGCTGTGAGTGCCTCAGGGTGCAGTTGGTCTCTGCTTGTGTCAGAGCCAAGCCCTGGAGAGGACCACCCAGGGAAGCTTCCACCCTGCTGGCTATGGTCACTTCAGTTTCAGGGCACTAGTGCTGGTTGCAGGCAGACAGTGTGGTTTGATGGGGGACAAGTTTGGCTATTCCAGCCCCCAGGTACTTACTCTTCCTGGTGCTGCCACGGCCGCGCCGCAGTGATGCCTGTCCTGTGCCCGTGCCCCTGCCAGGCGAGGGGATGGGCACAGGCAGCAGCGCTGCCTTCAGGGGCCTGCTCTGCCTCGGGCCATTTTCTGAGATGCTCCCTTGGGAGGAGAGTGAGGAGGTGGACAGCGTCCAGGAGGCATACAGGGAAGGCATCTTCGAGTCAGAGAGACTGGATTTCCTGTGGGAAAGGGCAAAGAGAATCGGCTGAGCCTGGGCTCCAGTGTGCGAGGAAAGCAAGAGTTTGCCCCAGAGGCAAGTGTCTGTCTCAGTGTGCCTGCACTGCTGCCAGGGCAGGGTGTGCTGGGGAATGCTACAGGAGATGCAGTTGCCCCCTGGTTCCTGATGCCTTTATAACAAGGGCTTCCATCTTTCTGCTTCTGATTTCTAGGAAGCTGTTCCCAAACAGAGTTAGATTCATGATAGTAACCCCATGGTATTTCAAAAGGGACCTTCCAACACCAGTCCTCTCCCTTAAATTTACCTAAACACTTTCACATCTACCCCATCTTACCCCTTCCCTGCACAGGACCGTTCTGGATGGCACCTTGGGCTGGATCTCTCATCATAACTGGTTTCCAGCCATGGAATAACTATATCCTAGTCCTGGGAGAAGTGCTCTGGCTTTGCTCCTCTGCAGAAGCACTACACTTTAAGCTGCCCTTCATTCCTCTGTCCAACCTGAGCATATTCAGGGCAACCAAGAACATAGGCATTTTTTTTCCCTCTCCTAAATTGTGTATTTAAATTATTGCTCCTTCTAATGCTTGTTTGCTTCATTAGATCAATGGTGTCCAGAGCTTAAATGCCTGCTCTCAAAGAGCCTTCAGTTTGTGGTTTCCCTTCTGGAAGGACAAAGCCCAGCTGGAGTCATGCAAAAGGAATAAAGGTGAGTCTGAGCACAGACATGGTGCCGCTCATCCTGGTCCTGGGCTCATCAAAACGTGCTGGTTGTGTCACCTCCAGGTCTCTGCCAAGGCTCTGGGGCTGAATTAAACAGTCTTGGGAGAAGCTGCTGATGTCTCTGTTTAAAACAACTGGACCAAGGCTGATGTTGTGCTGTTCACTCAGCTGGACTCTGTATCTTCTCCAAGAGGAACACTTCTGGCCCACACCAGTCTCTGACATTCCCCTGCTGGGCACTGGGCAGCTGGAGATGTGACTCCCATATAGAGCATGCAGTAGGTCAGCACATGGAGAAATAAATCAAGTGGGAGCTGCCAGCTGTCAACCATACAGCTCTTTGGGTTGGGAGAGACCTTTAAATCCCAGGCATGAGACTCATAGCCCTTGTTAGCCATGCAGAAATCCCTGTAGGAAGAAGATGTCAACTCCTACGTGTCACCTCCCTCCCTCTCCGTGAGAAGAGCCAGACCTGAAGAGAGGAGCAACGTAGTTGCTGGGGAAGACGCCGACCCTGCCGGTGACGAGGGACATGCCCCGCAGCCAGCCGTCCTGCTCCTTCCCGAAGACACGGAGCCCCTCGCCCTTCTGCAGCTCCAGCTCCTCGGGGCCATGGGCTGTGTAGGGGTGCAGCGCCACGCACCTGGGGAAAAGAGGGGGTGAGCGAGGGCAGGAGCATGGCTGGGGCACATCCTGCACCTCCTGGCTCAGCTGTGCTGAGAACTGCTGCTGCTGGCTCGGAGCGTGCTTCTTGCCTGCAGCCTCTTCCACCATCAGCCAGCGTTTGGGTGCTGCAGTTACTGTGCAGCAGGGAGAGGCTGCCTGTGACTCCATGCCAGAGGGGATGTGAATAAAAGAAGAGCCAAGCAGAGTGGAGAACAAAGCACTCAGTGGTGGCTGCCCCAGAAGTGCCAGCCAAGGGCAATGAGACAAGTGGTGTGGAGGAGGAAGCTGCTGCTCTCTACCTAGCAAGGTGAGTGCTCCACTGACAGAGCTGGTTAAGGGCTTGATGTGTCCCTGTCCTCAGGCAGCACGGCACGGAGGAGAGCAGTCAGATGCTCCCTCCTAGAGATGGCAGCAGGATTTCATTCTGCCCTTGAAGGACGTGGTGAGCCAGAGGCTCTGCAGCTGCTGGCCTCCAGCATCACCAGGAGATTTTGGGGGAGCACTGCTCATACAGCAACTCGTGTGCTAAGCTCATCTTCCTCCCTTTTCTCCTCCTGCCACCAGATCCCTGCAGAGACCAGTGCTGAGCCTTCAGCTGCTGCCATGAGGGCTTTTGAGAATGAATTGGGCAGAGAAGGAGGTATATGGCTCAGCTCTGGGCTTCTGAGGAAACCAGTCTGGAAATAAATTGGAGATGCCCTCTCAAGCTCTCTGGTGTGATTCTGGGACTATGCTGAGGTGCCGAAGCTTGTTCTCCACAGGGATTCATGTATGACCAGGCAAAACTTTCTCCTGTTTGTCCTTGCAAGCACTGCAATTATTGTCTCCAGGATAGCACTCCTAATTTAATTGTGGTGGTGGTGTTGTGTTTTCTTTTCTTTTTTCTTTTCCAAGGGGAATGGGATCTGCTCCTAAATACTAACAAGCTACAGACCAACACAGCAACTATCAGCTACCATTTAGAAAATAGGAACCACAGGCTACTTGTGTAGATAGTCAAGGTACTTGTACATAGTCAAGGTACCTGTAGATAGTCAAGGTACTTGTAGATAGTCAAGGGCTATCCCATAACTTCTAGAAGGGTTTCTCTGTCCTGCTGTTCAGAACAGCCATGTGAAAGTTTGGCTTGACACACCTGCCTATATAAGGTGAGTTCTGTGCCTTGCAGGGAGCAGGTGAGGCTCTGTGCCAGGATGTTTTAATTCTGCAAAGGTTAGTCACTTCATCCAGGAGTCACCCTGAAGGCCAGGACCTGCAAACGCTGGTGTGGTGTTGTAGGGCTGAAAAGGGAGCTGTGCAAAGCAGGCAGCTGATACAACACTCTCACACCATCCTCACTCTGCACTTTGTTTTCAGCTCTTGGGGTTTCTCTAGTGCTCAGGGTTCCATACGTGCCATGCTTTGGTGTGACCTGTGCTGAGGCATGGAAACAGCCAATACTAAAAGCCTAGCCTGGGTTTACTGCTTCCATGTCCTAGTGCTTCCTCAGCTTTGCCTCACCATCCTGGAGCTGCCATTGCCCTGCAGACAGCTTTTGCTTCTCTGAGGTTGTCAGGTAGGGGGATTTTGGCTGGAAGAGAACAAGCCATGACAGAATTATCTCAAACTCTAATTCTGGGAAAGTTTTGAGGGACCAGACCTTGCAAAAGACCAGGGACACTGTCACTGTTGTGAGATGAATAACTAGAGGCAGTTAAAGAGCAATTAGGTTTTTTATATTTAAAGACTTTAAAAGGTGGTGTTGAGGAAGAGGCAGAACTGTCTATCTACAAACACTGGAGTAAGGGAGAAGGTGCAAGGTCAGCTCCCCTGCTGGTAACAGAATAACTCAGCAGTGGTGCTGAGTCTGTAACTCCTGCTTAGACCAGTCAAGGACATTCCTCTGTGGATCTGCACTTGGAAGCTGTGCTCTGGTCTGCCTTTACCTCCCAGCTCGCAAGAACCTTTGGCTGGAGAAGCCTCCGGAGAAGGTACAGAAAATGACACACATGCCCCCCTCCCCCACCTTGATGCCTTTTGGTTTCCTTACTCACATGTAAGAAGACACCTGCTGCTGCAGGTGGGGAAGGGTGACGATGGCCGCCGAGTGTCCCAGTGGTCCTGGAGTGGGGTAGTAAGATGCACTCACCTGTGGGGAGAAAAACAGCAAAGAAATCCACATCAATCCTGTGCTCAATGCTGGTCAGGCCACACCTTGAGTATTGTGTCCAGTTCTGGGCTCCTCAGTTCAAGAGAGATGTTGAGGTACTGGAACGTGTCCAGAGAAGGGCAACAAAGCTGGTGAGGGGCCTGGAGCACAGATCTGTGAGGAGAGGCTGAGGGAGCTGGGGGTGTGCAGCCTGCAGAAGAGGAGGCTCAGGGCAGAGCTCATTCCTGTCTACAACTACCTAAAGGGAGGCCACATGGAGGTCATTTTCTTCTCCCAGGGAGCCAGCAACAGAACAAGGGGACACAGTCTCAAGTTGTGCTGTGGCAGGTCTAGGCTGGATGTGAGGAGGAAGTTCTTGCCAGAGAGAGTGATTGGCATTGGAATGGGCTGCCCAGGGAGGTGGTGGAGTCCCCATCCCTGGAGGTGTTCAAGAAAAGACTGGCTGAGGCACTTAGTGCCATGGTCTGGTTGACTGGCCAGGGCTGGGTGCTAGGTTGGACTGGATGATCTTGGAGGTCTCTTCTAACCTGGTTGAATCTATGGTAATCACAGTGCTGGGTTCTATTAGCCCCTGGATGAGCAGCTAAAAAACGTTTTCTAGGATTCACCCACTTGTAAGAAAACAAACCAAACCAAACAATGTTTTGGGAAATAGAAGAGTTTTGAGTATTTGACACCAGAAAGAAAACCAAACCTCAGGCAGTGAGGAGACTCATGGTGCTTCAGCACCAAGGTGCTCTCCAGAGAATGGTCCTTATTCCATCCTGTAGGTAAGGAACTTGCTGGGACAAGTAACCCAGTGTGTGAAGAGGCTCTTGGAACAACGATGGCACTGGAGCTTAATTTCATAGCCATGACTTCCAAGAGTTATATTTGGGTCCTAAATTTTTGTCCAAAGGGTGAAGCCATTCAGTAAAAAGAATGGAAGAGATTCCTAGAAATGCCAGCTTCTCAGTAAAAGCAGTCTTGCTCTCCTGCCCTGCAGCTGGAGAAGTTAATAGAATGACCTCTGAGGCTGATAAACTCTGCACCTCCATCTCCAGCATACTCTGCAGGCTGCAAGGAGCTTCCAGATGCCAGGAACAAGATGTGGTGATGTTTTGCTTGGTTGCTGGTATAAAGTGGGTTAGTGTTTCATAGCTGGCTGACTGAATGAGTACTAAAACCCCAATAGTAGAGCTGTTAGATGTAGGAAATGTTAATCTTTGTCCAAAAGTATCTGAAGAATGTGCAGATAAACCCCCCTGAAGTACATTGAAAAGCTATCCACTACTCCCTGAAACAAAGTTGGAGCTAGGTTGAGGTTGGTCTCTTCTTCCAAGGAACAAGTGGAAAGTGACTGCCTCAAGCTGCTGCAGGGAAGATTTAGGTTGGACCTGAGGAACATATTTCTTCCCCCAAAATGTTGTCAAACCCTTGAGCAGGACAGTGGAGTCCCCATCCCCAGAGGGGTTGAAAAGCCTTGGAGATGTGGTGCTGAGGGACATGGCTTAGTGGTGACCTGGCAGTTCTGGGTGAATGGTTGGGCTTGCTGACCTTAAAGGTCTCTTCCAACCAAAGTGATCCCATGATCCTCCTTTGAAACCCAGTTCTGTGCACACTGGAGGGTCTGCACCCTACCGTGTTGTTGTTGGGTCCCAGCTACTGTGAGAGGTGAGAAGCTTCCCAGCAAATCCAGGTGGCTGCAGCAGCAGCCCTGGGGAACCTCAGGTGGATGGGTAGGCAGCAGGCTGGGCTGTGGCTGGAGTCCTGCTCTCCAGCAAAGACCACAAAATCTTTAATGATGCAAGTGAGGGCTTTAATCTCTTCTTCATTTCACATCTAATTTCTTGTGGTCATGTCTGTACCACAGTGCTGGGGCACTGGCTTAGCAAGGACCTAGGGAAAGAAAAGTGACTCACCAGCTCTGCTGCTCTCCAGTAAATGAAGTTAATTACAAACCCTAGCAACTACAGCTTCTGTCTCTGGACCTGGAGCAGCAGGTCAGCTTCAATCCACCTTTTCATTCCTCATTTCTAGTGCAGGTAGGGTCAGACCAGGCTCTCAGGGAAGCAGAGATGATTAGAAATTATAATTCTGGTTTAATAATTCTCCTAAGCAAAACCCTTGACATTTGAAGTCTCTTTTTCCTGCAGTGGAGCAAACGACTCCTTTTGCTGGTCTTCCTGTGCCGAGATGTCCCTGTCAGGATGGAAATCCCAATGCTTTCCATCTCTGCTCCTCTCTACAGGGAGGCAAGGATCCTTTCAGAGCTGCCATTGAAGCTGGGGTTGTATTTTCAACAGAAAGAAGGAAGAAAGATGGAACGAAGCCTTGTGTGACTGACTGCAGCATTCCCTTAAGCTGTGAGGACCTTGCCAGCCTATGTGAGTGGAAAGTTTCACTTCCTGCCTCTCCTTAAATCCCTCTCTTGCTCCATCTCCCTACCCAGACTGTTGCCAGCATCATTCCTTGCCCAGCTCCTCTTGCAGAGGCCTGCTGACATGGGCATTCCCTGGTGAGAATGTTCATGTGCTGCCTCTCGGGTAGGGGGATTGTCCTTGTTCCATCACAGGGCTGCTGGTGCTGCTGGAAGTTGTTTCCTGCACGTTTCAGGCCATTTATTCCAGAGAAGCCAAGTGTGCTAGCTGGCAGATGTTTGGTTTAATGAGCAGTAGCTCCTAGACAGATGTCTCCTGATCCAGCTGCCACCAGACCCAGAGGAATGGGACTGGAAAGAGGTTCCTGCAGCTGCAGGAGGAGTGGAGGAGGGTGCAACCAGGCAGCTGCCCTGCTTGCACAACCAGCACATGCACAGGCATGGTGTGCCACCAGCCTGCAAACTGGTTCTGGCTCTTGCCTGAGCCCAGCTTGGCACCAGCAAGAGGAAGGAAGAGCAGGAGTGCCAGCTGCTGCAGTATTCCCTTTTATGGGCTGAAATGAGTCTGACCTGCTCCTTTTGGGAATGCCAGGCAGGCACAGCATGCTTTGGGAAGCCATGCTGCCATCCAGAAGCTTTGCTTTGCTCTCTGTCCACCATGCTGCAGCTCTCCTCCTCCTGCCTCACTACACACCAGCGTCAGCCAGGGGCTATGCCACAGGGTGCTATAGGGGCATCGCTAAAGTTGCTCTGCTGCCCCAGCCCCATGTGACACCTGAAACTTAAAGCCCTCTCCTGTGGTCCTAACTCTTGCTGGTGTCAAAGCTGGCTGCAGGACAGCTCCTTTCTTTCCAGCCAGTTTCTCAGGGCTGTCCTTTGCTATTTCAGACAGGGAAAGAAACTGGGTCATTGTCTGGAAGGACAAAAGCACCTGCAAGGAGGGCGTGCTGCCAGCTGCTGGGGCAGCTCCTTCTATGGAAGAGAAAGGCTCTGCTATTTGGGAGCTCAGGGGTCACAGCTCCTCTCAGAGCTGGACAGGATGGTGAAGGTTCCCTGGCTGCAGGGAAGGTGGAGGCTGCTGTGCACAACTCTCCCAGCAGTGATTCACCATTAACCCTGCTCAGGCCTCACCTGCCGCTTGCCATTGTAGACAGATGCCAGCTCCTGCCCTGCACCATCCCTCTGCTCAGTGGAGGAGAGCATCAGGCCTGGGCAGGGTCACCTTCCACCCCTTGCCTAGCCTGCCTCTACACCTCACCCTTGCCTGCCAGCTGAGGTTATCCAACCGTGGGCTTGGTCTCCTGAGACAATTCCCACTCAACCGGTTACATCCTCTCTTACTTCATTCTCAAGAATTGTTTGGCCTTGCCCACCAGGCTTCAGGAGCTCCTCCCAAGAGCTAGTGCTGTCTGGAACGGTTAGGGGCAGCCACTGCTGCTCCACATCCCACAGAACCAAGAGTGAGCCCAGGCTCAGCACCCAGGTGAACCCTGGTGAGGATTTCAGCCTGAAGTTGGAAAGGCTGATCTGCAGACTCTGCTCCATCTGCTGCACCATATTGCTGACCACCCACAAAGATCTGGGCTACTCAACCTCTGCAGACTCGCTGGGGAGCTCAGAAACTCAGGGAGACAATGCAGGATGTGATTCAACCCACTCTGCTCTTCACTGTGCTGCTAATAGCAGGAGACCCCAGCTTGATGCTTGTTCCAGGCTGGCAGCTAACACAGCTGCTTCTGAGTTTCTCTTTCATGGAAGAGAGCAGTTGCGGTTGGAAAAGACCTTTAGGAACATCAAGTCTGCGTTTCTCCGGGGCAGTTTGAACCCAAGAAGCACAGATCTGTGTGTATGTAAGATTAAGTGCCACGGAACAGCCACGCAGCAGGAGGTGTGCTGCTGAGTTGCCAGAGCCCCAGCACTTGCTGCGGCAGCTGAACTCCTCGCACAGGTTGCTGAGCAGGCCAGTCCAGGCCAACCCTCTCGTCTCTCCCATTGCTCCTCAGTCCTGTAACTATGCTCAGATCGTGGGGCTGCCTCATCAACACACTTGCCCTCACAGCTTTGCATTTGACAAGTGACCCCAGAGGGATGTGCCCACCGCGGTGCAGCCTGGCAGTGCGTATCTGGGCTGGCAGGAGCCTCTGCTGTGCGTGACAGTCATCACAGCCCAAACCCGGAGATGGGGAAGGGAAAGGCTGCAGGCTGGGTGGCCCTGTGCACAACACAGAGCCTGCTGCAGAGCTCCAGGAGCTAAACTTGTTTAGAAGAAAGGAATCTCCAGCCTCCTAAGGCAGGATGTGAACAAGGCTGCTCTGGTGCTTCTGCTGTTGACAGCAGCTCATGCTGAGGTGTTTTGGGTGCAATATCATGTCTGTGAGACGTGACATCCCTTCAGCTGAATTATAGCTTTGTTGTAAGGTTTCATTTCCTCTCACATAAACCAGGAGCCAACATCCAAGGCTCTTTGCAGGCTCCTGCTAACTACAAGCTGCCTGCTGGGCTTTACTGCAGACACCGAGCTGCCAGGGCTGCTTAGTGTTTCACAGAGTGATAGAGCAACCTGCAGCATGAAGGACATTGTATCAATCTAAACCCCCCTCTTCTCTCCCTTTTCAGATCATCTGTGAAGATCCTGAGATCTTCCATTGTTGTGAGGAAGGAATGAGATTCTTCTGCCTCCTAAGTAGTGGACAGAGACCAAAAGGTCAGCCTCCATTTGTTATCTCAGCTCCAAACTGAGCTTCTCTCAGCATGGTCCCAGGCTTAGATTGCAGATTGGTGACAACTCCTAAGAATTGTGCTTCCCTGTCAGGAAGCATCCACCTAGATGTGGATGGATGTGGGTAAAGGGCAAAGACCCCAACTGCTTCTCAGAAGGGCTGACAGCCCTGGGTAGAAGCAGTAGGAGGTTGCTTTGTTGTTCTGTAGATGTCCTAACTATGCTGAGCTGGTGCTGTGAGGGCTGTCCTGGAAGTGGTCTGCCTTGGGGAGTTGTGGTGCAGCACCAAAGCCCTGTGCTTCTATGGCACTTGTGTTTCCCCTGGCAGGCACAGCAAAGATTGTGTTTAGAGGAGCCCAAAGCTGTGATCTCCTGAACAGAGATTTGGGGCTTAATCCAGTTGTTTTACTGAGCCCACAGCTTGTCATGGGGGTCTAGAGACCTCTCAAACACGCTGGGACACCAGTCAATGAACAGTGCAGGGGACAGGGGGTTGGAGTGGCTGATAGAGCCGTCTCTGGCAGTGCAGGCTTGCCCAGTACAACCCAGCTTCCTTTGGCATTTTATTTGCTCACCATGCAGGGCCTGACTCTGCAGGTGCTGGTTCTGTGCAAGGTGCTCAGGAAGGCTCAGCAACAATGTTCTGCAGGTGAACATGGCCAAGGGCTGGGTCCAGCTTTAATTTAGCTAATGCTGAGAGCTATCTGCTTTTGATCTACACTGTTAAGTGCTCAAGGTGAGTTAGATGGGGCTTTGAGCAATGTGTTCTAGTTGGAGCTGTCCCTACCCATGGCAGGGGGCTGCAACAGAATGATCTTTAAGGTCCCATCTAACCTAAACAAGTGTAAGTTACATGGCACACCAGGTGCTTGCTGGCAGTGTGAATCCAGGCACACACACCTGTGTGTTTGGATGGGCTGGAGTTCACTGACCTCCCCTGGGAATTCTCCTTCCTTGCTACTACCTAAAATGAAAATAATTTGCAAGTTGAACTGTCTCCCCACAAGAGCAGCTGGACATTGGAATCATCTCCTAGGGGAAGTAGTGGACTCCTCTACACTGGACAGCTTTAAGTTTCAGCATGACAGGGTGCTGGGCTAGCTCGTTTCAACAGAGAGAGTGATGGGCACTGGAATGGGCTGCCCAGGGAGGTGGTGGAGTTGCCATCCCTGGAAGTGTTCAAGACAAGACTGAATGAGGCACTTAGTGCCTTGGTTTAGTTGATTGGATAGGACTGGGTGCTAGGTTGGACTCTCTTCCAACCTGCCTGATTCTACGATTCCTGTAGCACCTCTTCAGGTACTGGAAGGCTACTACAAGGTCTCCTCAAAGCCTTCTTGTCTATGATTCTATGAACTCTCCTGTTACCTAGAGAGATTGGACCAGATGATCCTTGGGGTCCTCTCCAGCCTGGCGTTCTGGGATTGTGTTTTCTCCAGTTCAAAAGGAGGGCAAAGTCCCAGGCAGTCTGACGTGGATGATGTCTCACTGACCTTGCCGCTGCCTCAGGTCCCCAGTCCCTGCAGGTAGATGCTTTAGCTGCTGAGATCTCTGCCCTGCATGGCAAGAACTTGTGCCCAGGAGCTCTGGAGGGTGCCCTCCCACAGCACCCTGTCCCGTGTCCCTCTTTACCTGGAGCGGGGCGCTGTAAGGGAGCTCGGCCTTCTCGCTGCTCTGGGTAGCCACGGTGGGGTTGCTGGAGCTGATGAGCACAGGGGAGCTGATCTCCAGGGCCTGCCTGTCGCCGGGCGCGTGGACCATGCGGTTGAGGGTGTTGAGGGCGGTGGTGATGGAGAACTGCCGCAGGCTCTTGCGGCGCGCGTCGGGCCCCTTGGCGAAGGCTGGCGACTCCGCGCCCTTGGCCTTGGGAGACGCCGTGCGCAGGGACGCCGACTTGGACTGCGGCGCCCAGTGGCCTTTGCCGCTCTGCAGGAGCTGCCTCGCGGTGGTGCTCGGCTGGAAGAGACACAGGGGTCGGAAGCTGTGCCTGACTGCTCGGTTTTCATAGCTTCGTAGGATGGATTGGGCTGGAAGGGACCTCAAAGTTTCAATGCCCTGCCATGGGCAGGGACACCTTCCACTAGCCCAGGTTGCTCAAATCCTTATCCAACATGGTTTGGAACACCTCCAGGGAGGGAGAGAGCGTCCACAACATTCCTGGGCAACCTGTTCCAGTGTCTCACCACCCTCACTGGGGAGAATTTTTTCCTAACCTCCAATCTCCGCTCCTCAAGCTTCAATGCAACCTTCCTCATCCTATCACTGCAAACCCTCGTAAAATGTCCCTTTCCATCTCTCCTGTAGCTCCCAACAGATACTGGAAGGCTGCTCTGATGTGTCCCTGGAGCCTTCTTTTCTGCAGCCTGAATAGCCCCAGCTCTCTCAGCCTGTCTCTATAGGGCAGGTGCTCCAGCCCTCTGATCGTCTTCATGGCCTCCTCTGGACCCACTCCAACAGTACACAGAACCATAGAAACATCCAGGTTGGAAAGACCCTCAGGATCACCAGGTTCAACCTTTAACCCTACTCTATGGAGCACCAGAGATGGATGTAGTACTGCAGGTGGGTTCCTTTTTCCCTCCCTTTCCCCACTGGTAGCAGGCCAGATGAGGATACAGGTGATCCTGGAGACGTCTGGCTCACTCATTCCCCTGACATGCTGCTCCCAGTGGCAGACCCTGGGTGCAAAACAGCAGCTGTGACGCTTGCAGCAAAACTCAGATGGGTTTGCAAACCTCATTGCTTAGACACATGTGGCTGAGGGCTCCTCCCCAGGACTTCACAGAGAGCTTCGGCTCTTGTCAAAGGCTGTGGCTTGCAGAGGTTTGAGGGGAGCTGGCCACCTCCCTGGCAGTGTCATCATCAATTGAACTCTAAATTAGAAGGAACGTTTCTTTTTCCACGCCGTGCTGGCATGCTTGGGTGCGTCTCGCAGCGGGGCCTCAAAGCCCTGCAGCTGACTTCAAGGCATGAGCTTGGAGCAGCCCTCACTGCTGGTGGCTTTCACAGCAGGATTAAAGCAACCCAATTACTTCTCTAGGACCAGACATTCATGGCTTGATCCTGCCCACCAGAAACAGCCATGCTGGTTAACTCTAGGGTCTAATGAGGGCAGAGTCAGCCCTGTGTTTGCATGCGGGCAGCGTTCAAACAGCGCTGCTTGGGAACTGCTGATCACAGTGCTCATGGCACAGGGCATGTGGTGGCCATGCTCTTCACCACCATGCCTGCCAGGGGAGTTAACCATGAGTTACTGCTGACACCAACCAATTGCAGAACTTGGAGAGCTTCAACTGCTCCTGCTAGGAAGCATGCCCAGCTCCAGGCTGGCCATAGGCCTCAGGCAGGTACCAGAGTGGTCTCAGGACTTCTCACTTTCAAGCAAGGATTGGCTTCACATTGTCCACCCCTCCCTCCTTGGGCAAGCTTTGAGGACCAAACCGTGTGTGTATGAACACACGCTGCCAGTGCTGCCATTTCTAGATGGCATTCAGCTTTAGCCTAAACCAGAAACATTTCTTTGCCTTCTCTAAAGTGCAGGAACCACCATGAACTGGGGCCAAACCTGGGTGCTCAAGCCAAGTCTTGTATCTCCCAGAGCAGACCCAGCTATGCCTGTTCCAGAATTCATTTCTCATTCCTTGGAGGCTGTAGGTGACCCTAACTAACTTATTTCTGCCAGCCTGGTCTCAAGTAGGTAATCATTGGAGATAAAATGACTTAATTGAGTGAGAAGACATTTGGCAAAGTGTGTCAGAACTTCAACCAGAGTGCTGTTTGAAGCAGCTGCAGAGCAGTGCTGCTGGAATTGTGGGGGTCATCAGGATTAGGTTTATTTCTAACACCAGGAATGCTGGAAGCATTGGGAATGCTGCCTGAGACATGCTGGGACAGTGCTGGCCAGGATGGTCTGGCTGGTGGCCACTGTGACAGTCACCTGCAGCCTCAGGAGAGCAGCTGAGGGGGGCTCAGGAATGGATCCCTCTATAAGAGCTGATTCCAGCAAAACTCCTTAATGATGCAGCTTTGATTTTTTTTTTGGATTGAGCTGCCTGCATCACAGCTTTGGTCTAAAGCCAAGTGGTGCTGGGCAAATGTAGCTCCTCCGTCACCCACTTGAGGCTCCAGCATCCTAGTGGGGAGGTTTTTCTGCCTGCCAGGGCTCCTGGAGCATAAACCATCTTGTTAGGGTGGCTGGTGCAGAGGTGGCACTCTCCAGTCACCCTATACTGTGTCTGGCCAGAGAATGCAGCCCAGGCATGGCCTCGGAGTTCCTGCAGAAGGGAGTCACTGAAGTGACTGCTCTAACCGGTGCCATTTGGTAGGGTAAGAGCTGGCCCTGTCTCAGCTAGGGACAGCAGGATGCCCTTGCCTCTACAGAAGCCTCTGCTAGTTTGAGATGCCCACTAACTGCTCAGCTTTGCTGTGGGAGGGGAGCTGAGCACAGCCTCCCAGCACAAATGATACATGAGTGAGACAAAGGGAACCAGAAAGAAAAGCCCAGGGAAGGCAGATGGCAGGAAGCAGGGCAGGTCCTCCTGCTGGTAATGGATCCCGATGGTGGACAGGGAGCCTCTTCTCTGCCTGCTCTGAGCACCCACCATGTGTGGCAAAGTTGCTGGTAGGAGATGCTCCTTGGAACCCATGTTTCTCTTCCTCCCACTCCTCACAAACAACAGCTTCCTCTTGGCTCTTTGATTTCTCTTACCCCTGCCAGCTGCTCCAGCTCCCTGGTGACCCCCAGCCTGGGCCACAGCTGCCCATTCCTTCCCCTCTTCCTATGAGAGAGCCAGGAGAGCTGTGCTGCCAGCGGGACACACAGGTGACTTCTTTGCGAGGACACTGATGCCCCTGGGCAGGGCTTTCTGCTCTGCTCTGCCTCACCTCCTTCAGACACTCCAGGGCCAGTTGGCTTTGCTGGGAGGTGCAGCTGCTCAGAGGAGTGTGTCCTCTGACTGAGCACCAGTGCTGCAGCCTTCAGGGAACAAAGGGACATAGAGTTCAGGTGTGGCTCTGCAGGTTCGTGCCTCCCCTGGGCTGGGTACATGCCAGCAACTTAAGAGATGTATCTCCAGCCCTGGAAGCAATTTCTTTCGCTATGGCAGATTTTAGGGATCTCCTTGGGGTGTTTTGGTCGTGACTTGGAGCACCACCACTAGCCACTCCTCCCCAGTGACAGCAGCATTGGTGAGAAGCTGAGCTGAGGGGCTGCTTGCTCTGGGCACTCATACCTCTCTGTATGCCCCTTATCCTGGGGCAGTTGTGCGAGATGCTGCTGGCAGCAGCATCAGAGGTGGCTTGGGAACCTCACTGACTTCCAAAAGGGAGCTCCTATGGAGCTGGGGAGCAGCAGAACACCCAACAGTCTAAAGAAGCAAACCGCCCAGCCCTGTCTGGTGGTGGTACCTTGTGGAATGTCAGGGAGTCTTTGTTCTCCAGCTTGTCCCTGCTCCTGAGGTCAAGGCTGTAGAGTGCTCTGCCGAGGGGTGCTGGTAGGGGGAGGTGCTTGATGACTTGCACGGAGCTGGCTGGGAAGACTCCGCTGATCCCATTGACCTCCCCCAGATACCAGTTCTCGTCCAGCTGTCGGAGCAGCACGATGATGTCCCCCTTGTTGAACCTCAGCTCCCCAGGGTTGTGTCCTCGGTAGGTGTACAGGGCCTTGGCTCGTGGGACCTGTGGGACCAGAAACAGCCCTTGCATTTCATCCATAGCAGCAATCCTTGACTTGGACAAAATTCCCCCAAAGCATTTGGAATTACTGGGAAAAGTGGAGGCTTAAGGTTTAAGCAGGCGTTTGCTGGGATTAGCTGCCCACATCCTCTCTTGATGTCTTTTGCTAATGAAGATGAGCTCCAAAATACTTATGCTAAAGTTCTATCAAGATGAAAAGCAGGTTGGACTTGTTTAAGAGTATTAAGAAACAATTAATGCCTTAAACTAGTCTTCCCATGGGATCTCCCTGCCTGCTGTAAGGTCTTCTCTAATGCAATGTCTGTTTTCATCAACCCAGGTACTTCTAGTCCAGGGTGTGTGAGCTCACAGTCGCTGTGCAGCTGAACCTGTAGTGGCCAACTGTTCATATCTCAGAGGATGCAACAAGAGCAAGGTGAGTGCAGGTCACTGCTCTCCCGTGACTGCCTCCTGCTTTGCCATGGTGTGACTGTAGTTTTATTCCAGTCCATGCCCTGGGTCACAGGAAGAGAGGGTCTTGATGCTGTCACCTTGCAGCATAGCATGAGGAAGAAGAGACACAGCAGAACCAGAAATGAGAGAACCTTTCCATCCTGACTCTCAGCAAAATGGAACTGCAAAGTCCACTGAAAATAACCACTTCACTGGCCCTTAGCTACGTTAGAAAACTCCATTTCGTACCCAAGGCAGCAGAGCATTTAGATGCCTCAATAAATCCACAAGTGTCCCTGGACTCGGTCCTCTGAACCCAGCAGACTTGAGGGCAGCCTAGGGGTAGTTTTTCTTGGGATATTTGGTAGGAGAAAGGACCAAGAAGAGAAAAATGTTATGTGCTGTGTTTACCTGACAGTGTCAGAGCAGGAAGCAATTAGTTCAGTGCTTAGTCCTAATTAGTTCATTTTGTCTGTTTGTGCTAACAGCAAACACAAGCACTTGGCTTAGTGAGGCTCAAAGTACGTTGCTGGGAAAGAAAGGAAGTGATGGAAGTGGGGTTGGGGCCAGCTTCAGCCTCTGTCAGTTCCAGAGCTTGCATGGGAAACATGGACCATGGCAGTGCTGGGGTCATGGAGACCTTCAATACAGATCCATGTGGATCCTCACATCTCCTCGTGCAGAGAGCCAGACTGAGGGAACAGAGGGTTACAGGAGGACCAGTCCTGCTTTGGGAAGGCTCAGCGGCAGCCTCACTGGTATGAAATGAGGACAAAGAGCACAGAATGAGACATTTGGTGGCCTTGGGAGTGAGCAGAAGAGGGCTCAGGAAGAAGGAGCAGTAAGGCAGGGGGCGATGAGAGCCTGGCTGCGTGGCAGAATACAGCAGAACATAAAAGGCCCCAAGAACAAGTTATGGAAATGTATGAAAAGTAAGAGAAACTCTGCAATGAGATGGATGCCTGCTGCTGCCTGGGGAGAGAGTCTGGAACAGGCTTTCTTCAGCAAGAAAAAGGAATGGGGCAATTGTGCCAGGGGAGGTTTAGGTTGGAGATGAGGAACAATTTCTTCTCTGCAAGTGTGGTCAGGCCTTGGAATGGGCTGCCCAGGGAGGTGGTGGAGTCACCATGCTTAGAGGTATTCAAGAAAGACATGGATATGGCACTTGGGGACGTGGTTTAGTGGCCATGGTGGTCTTAGGTTGGTGTCTGGACTCAGTGAACTTGGAGGCCTCTTCCAACCAAAACAATTCTATGATTCTATGAAAGGTGAGTTGGTGACAGTGGGCTGGCTGAGACTCACCTTGGATGGATGGATGGGAGGACTGATTCTTCCTCTAAACATGGCCATAACCTTCATTTCCTCACCTCCCCTTTAACCCTTTCCTCCCACTTTCAGCCCTTTCAAGTCTCACAGCCTGTTCTGTTTTCCTCTGAGCCCGGTTTGCTTTCCCATTACTATCCCCTGGAGCTGGCAGGGACCACTGACCTGACCTTGCCCTGCACACTGGCAAGCAGAACACTTCTGCTCACTTGCTGCAATGGGCTGCAAGACTGGATCTAAGTGGAAGTCACTGTCAATGCTTTACCATCCAAAACCATTCAGAACGTCGTTCTTCTGGGCCTTGCCAGTAATTTCAAGTACTCCAAGGTAACACTGCCTCACTTCACAGATGTTTTGTCGAGGAATTACGGTGATGGCTCTTTGATCTGTACCTCACTCACTGCTAAAGCTCCCTGTGCTCCAGGGAAAGACTCTGAGGGCTCTGCAGCTTCCCCACCCCAGCCTTGTAGTAGAGAGATGTTGGTCTGGGTGCAGGTTTCTAGTGATACAGCAAGGAGCACTGGACACACACTGGACTGGCTCAGCATGGGATGAGGGAGACTTTCCCAATCTTATGCTCTTTGCACTGCCAGCTCATTGTTTTCTAGTGTTTTATCCTCTGTTAACAATAAAAATCAACGTGGCTGAAAGAGAGAGGAAAAAGATTGAGAGAACTGTAGCAGCACAGAGTATCTTGTTTGGGAACTGGCTGAAATTAACCTGAAATTGAGTTTTTCAAGGTCTCTACTTCATTCATTCAAAAGAAAAAGTAAATCATAAAGTAATTTTTCCAGGCTCAGGTCACTTTTTTCCCCAAAGTATTTGATGCTTTAAAAAAGAAGTAAAAACTCTTGTCTCTTCAGACACTGAACCAAAAATACCTCATTGATTCCCCAGCTTTATTTAGGACATAAACTGAGCCTTTATCTACCCACGTGGAGCAGCCAGTGTGGTTTTGCTGTACAAGGAGCAATCCTGCTTCACAAACTGTGTCTCCAAGCTGGAGTTTTTAGGAAGATGTACATCATGGTCACTGTTTCTTAATGTGTTCATAGATGTGGGAAGGACAATGAAAAGCAGCCAAACTGCACTGCAACAACCCCCCCAGGGAGGCTGTGAAGCAGCAGAACTGTCCCTGGGCAGCTGATTCCATCATTTATGGTTCCTCCTGCTGCCAAATCTCAGGAGCTGTGGCCACATCTCTCATCTGATTTCTGTCTCAGGCCTTGGCTGGTTTCTGTCCACTCTTGGATGTGTAGGATTCTCTGCATGGGCTCTGCTTTGCTCTGTTGAGAGCAGGTTAATTACAGAGGCAGAAACTGCGGTGCTAATTAACCCCATGATAGAGACAAGGTGTGCCTGGGGGAGGCTGCTTGGGGCTGAGGGCAGAGAAGAGGATTTCCCAGGCCAAGACATGGTCCTGGGCAAGAGATGAGGACAGATCTACTGTGCCCTGCTGTGTTCTTTTCCAGTTGCCTAATCAGCTGCTCTGTGCTGATCCCAGGCAGTGTCTTCTGCAGTGGGGTAGCAACAACAGGAAGATGCTGAGATGAACTATTGCTGATCCTGGCACACTGCAAAGTTCAGCTTCTGCCTTTGGCTTCAGCAAGGAAACACTGTGAGAGCCCTGGGAGAACTCAGCTAAGGCTTGGTGAAAACCTGGGTAAGGTGATGGTTGCCCAGGAGCAGAGAGGCAGTAGCTACAGAGCAGGAAGGTCGCTGGTGAGCGGAAAAGGCTCTTAACCTGTGATGCCACCCAATGCTACACCTAATTAGAGAGCAGAAGCCTTCCTGTTCTCCTCCTCTGTTCTCTCTTGCTCAGGTGTGATCCCTGAGCTTAAGAAGGCAGTGCCATCACACACCAAATTGCCCACTGGCATTCCTCCA
This sequence comes from Pogoniulus pusillus, assembly GCF_015220805.1. Lineage (NCBI taxonomy): Eukaryota > Metazoa > Chordata > Aves > Piciformes > Lybiidae > Pogoniulus > Pogoniulus pusillus. The sequence goes on along the minus strand of NC_087285.1, from coordinate 10,950,098 downwards.
ACTCCCACTACAGGAAAGAGATTGAGGGGCCAGAGAAGGGTGATGAAGGCAGTTAAGAGTCTGGAGATCTGGTGAGGAGTGGCAGGACTGGGGTTGTTCATCCTGGAGAAGAGAAGAGTGAGGAGAGACCACATTGCTCTCTACAACTACCTGAGAAGAGGTTGGAGTGAGGTAGGGGTTAGTCTTTTCTCCCTAGTTTCAGGTGAAAGAAGAGAGGAAATCACTTGAAATTGTACCAGGGGAGGTTTAGGTTAGATTTGAGGAAGAATTTGTTTGCTGCAAGAGTGGTCAGGAATTGGAACATGCCCATGGAGGCAGAGGAGTCACCATCCCTGGAGGGGTTCAAGAAATGTGGGGTTATGACACCTGGGGGCATAGTTTAATGGCCATGGTGGTCTTAGGTTGATGACTGGATCTTAGAATGTTTTCCAATGCAAGCAATCTATGATTCTGTGACTTCTCAGGCTGTCGTGCAGACAAGAGGATGTTTTGCTGAGCCCTTTGGGCCACAGGCAGTACTGCTGAAACCAGGCCCATGTGGGTTCTGGTGCTGAGAGAATCCTTTCATCTTGCCTGTGGTGCTCTGGCTGCTGCTGACAGCCTCTCTCAGAGCCTTTCTATTTTCTGGGTGGTTCTAACTTCTGTCTTGATGCTGCCTTGCTCCCCCCCCCAAATTCCCTCCCTTACAAACAAGAGAGACAGGACTCTGATTTCAGGCTCTCTGGGCAGCTGGAGACCTGAGGTCCTGCATGCTGTGGGGTTGCAGAGTGGTTGGGAGAGCCTGAGTGAGACAACACAGCAGGGAAACTCCAGGGTGTGGAAGCAGAAACTCCCGTCAACCACTGCAGCACAGCCTGTGGTCTCTAGGCAAGATCTTTCCTCTCCTTGGCCACTCCACCAGCAGGGATGGTTGTGGCAGATGCACCTCAACAGCTTGTCCCCATCCTTAGTGGATCTGAGGCCAAGAAGATTGATAAAGATGATGTTTTTATGCTATTTTAGGTGTGTGGCATCATCTGTGCTGGGGCAGGCACCCAACGCATCTGAGGCTCCCTCCGTGCGCAACAGCAGCAGATGACAAATCTGTGCATGTGTGGAAGCAACCCAAAGCATCTCCTGGGAGAAATCTGCGCTGTAATTATCTCAAACAAGCTCGTTAGAACTTCCTCACTGTTGCCAGAGGATTAACCTGAGACCACACACCCACAGCACTGGTACTTAGAGAAGAAAGAGACGAAGTGTGTGAGGCTGGCTGGGGTGGGGTCACCAGGGACAGCCCTCACAAATTGCCCAGAAGGGAGGGAAGCGAAGTCGGGAGCGCAGTGAAGAGAGGAGGTGTCTGATGGAGGCTGTGAATGTCCACGAACCTCGTCCTGAAAACTGCGCCGAGAAGCAGCACAGCCCCGTGGTGACAGTGTCCCTGCATGAGCAGATGGAGCTGCTGCCTGTGGTATCCTGTGACGAGCAGGAGGATGAGGCCATGGCTGTCCCTGCACCAGGGACTCATTCGCTCCGTTACCATTTCCAATCCAGGCTCCCCATGAATGACTGAGAGGTGTTCCTGCCCGTGGTGGGGAGGTTGGAGTAGCTGATCTCTGAAGTTCCTTCCAACCTAAGCCATTCTATGATTCAGTGAGACACAGCTAACAACATCAGATGGGACCCTGGTGATGCCCAGGAGCTCTGGCTCCACCAGTGTTCGTCACTGATGAACCCATGGGATGAGTGACAAATTGACCCTTGCCCCCTTGCCAGGGGTGTTGCTGGCCAGGGGTGTTGCCTGCTTTCCTGCCTGCCATGGGGAGGACACCAGGAGCTGTTTTCAGCAGTAGCTGTGAGCTACAGGAGGTCCAAGCCCTGTTGGAGACATCCCTGGATCTGCACCACTGCCCAGCAGCAGCATTGGCCTGATCCAGACATCCGTGAGGGCTCTGCTGACTCCAGTGATAGAGACAGACCTGTGGGACTGGCAGGTGGATCAGGAGTGGCCTCGGATGGGTTTGGACCTGCAGTCAGGTGGTTTCCCAGCTCTGATCTCCACAGCTCCACAGAGGGAAAGCCCCAGTGTGGCTCCTGGCTACTCCTCATCCCTCGAAGGCGGGCAGAACCCAGCACCCATGGTCTCCTCACCACCCCCAGGGTTGGCATGCAGCACCCAGGGCCTGCTCCTGATCCTGAGCTGGTTTCATGGGCGTTGCCTCACATGCAGTGTTCCCAAGGATGGGAGGGTTCCACAGGAGAACTGGCTCCACGTGGGATCTCTGGAGATCCCTGGCCCCCAAAGCTGGGGCAGCAGCAGCTGTGCTGGGGATGTCCCACCCCAGGAGAATCTGCTAGTTGACCAAGAACAGCCCAAGGATGCTGCCACAAGCCATGCCAAGCTAGGCCAGCCTAAGATGTGTCATCTGAGAGGATGGAGATGGTGAAGGTGGCGAGATGTGTGTATGGTCCACAGGGTCCATGTGAGAGATGTCACAGCCCCATGTTTAGCAGGAGCTCTGCTCCCCACTGTCCTGGCACTGGCAGAGGAGAAGAGTGATTTGAATGTAAATGAGTTGCCAGCACAGTTCTGTTTTCCTGCGGATAACTTCAGCCTTGTCACAGAGAACAAAACCCTCAGAAGTGAACTTGTCACTTCAATCTCTTCAGCTAATGATGCTCTGAGGGTTCAGACAGCTGGGTGCTCTCTGCAGTGCTTCTCCCCTAAGGTGCACTGCTCCCATCTTCCAAGCACAAGCAGGCTCTGCACCAGGGGCACCAAAGTCTGTCCCCTCCTGCTCACATTTGTGCTAGAGCTCATCATCCCTCTTGGGTTCACCAGGACACAAGGCCAGTGATGGCCATGGCTAACGCTGGTGGGCACCTTGCCCTGTGAGCCAGCTGGATCTCACAGAGAGGAGCTGGGAAAGCAAATTGTGGGTATTTAGCTGGGTCTGGAGAGCGCTGTCTGAAGCTGCTGGTGTCAGTGGGTGTGATCCACAGCCCAAGATGAGAAGCAGCCCAGGAGTCTGCGGGAGCAGGTCCCGAAGCCTGCCACCGGGGCTGGGTTCTGTGCTGCCACGCCTGCGCATCTGCTGGTGGAGCGATGGCACTTACACCATCTGCCAGCTGCCACCCCTTTGATGTGCCACCGCACCGGGGCTTGCGTCACTCCTGAGCTCTGCTTCCTCTGATCCGGCGCTGTGCTGCTGGGCTAAGATGGGAAACTGCAAAACGGCTGCACGGTGGCCCAGCAGCAGCTTCTGTCCTGGAGAAACTCTTCGCTGCCTCTCTCCCCGTGGACCCTCACAGATGTCTGTCCCTGCTGCAGGTACTGGCCATGGGCACTCGCTCCACTGAGCCACAAGGAAAAGAAATGGTGGCAGCCCTGGGTGTGCCCAGTCACAATGCCCGGTCTCAGCACCATGCTGCCTTGTGTCCTCCCTGTGCTGGGAACGCGAGTGCTGGCACTGCCCATCACCCAGCACTGGCAGGCCTGGACAGTAGTGCTGCCCCTGCCAGAGGGCACAGGGATGGGTGCTTCGCAGCTGGGATAGCACTAGTGGCAGAGAGTGGGGTGGTGGCACGGATAGAGGACAAGACACAGCACTTGATGGGGATGAAGGATGGTGCTCGTGGCAGGGATGGGGACAAAGAACAGCACTGGCCACCCTTTGGCAGCAAGCCTGCCAAAGGCAGGTCCTGTGCTGTGTCCCTGCCACCACACCAAGATGCCAGACCCTGATGGTTGCTCACAGCCCAGGGTTCAGTTTTCATGTTCCAGAGGGTGCTTAACTGGAGCCACTGCACGTTCCCACCAGCCCCTCACCTCTGCTTGGCAGCTGCTTTGGAGGGATATCAATGATCCTCATGAAGTGATGGCCACCAGCCTGGTCTTGCTTCCACTTGGCCTTGGGTGTCCTCCTCCTGCCCAGACCCAGGATTTGACAAAGGAGCCTCTCTCCCCTTCCTGTATTTCCATTTCCTAGGGAAGGCCCAACTGAGTGGGCAGCCCAGTGACAAGGATACAGGTAGTGCATGTTCCCAACAGACAAAGCTGGCTCCTTCCTCCCTGCAAAGCCAGGGAGAAATCCTGGGCACATCACTTGTTTGTGGCTCAAAGAAAGCCCTCTTAAAGTTCAGACCAAACAACACATCTGTCTAAAATCCAGCTGCCCAGACTGTGTCCCCTGCCCTTCCATCAAACCAAATTGAGGTTCCCCAAAGACCCCCTTAAGCTTCTAGAGAAGTTTCTTAAAGCTCCAGGTCATGGCTCTTGATTCCTCTGACCTGAGCCCCACCCAGGGAGGGCTGATACTGAACAGACAAAGTCCTGTTTGAGTGCAAGCATCACATTCTCTTACAGTGAAAGAAAGAGCATCAAGATAAAGTTTAGATGGCAGCAGTGGATGGGTCTCCTCTATGCCAAGGTCCACCCTCAGCTTTCTCAGGTCACATTCAGCCCTGGAACAGCACCAGAGCTGCACCTGAATGTTTCTCCTCTTCTCCTTTACCTCTGGAAGAGAAAATTGCAAACTCAGGCTGATGACCAACTTCATGGGTGTAGGGATGGTGGCCAGGCACCAACAGGAAAACTCTGTGAGAAGAGGACTCCCAGACTTTCAGCCTCCTGGCTGACCACGACACTTAGCAGGTGAGCAGGCGTGCTGAGAAGCCTGCCGTGCTATTCCTGACTTGCCATCTGAGCCTGACTCATTGCCTTGGAAACAAATTCAAACTCTGCTCTGTTTGCAGGTTGCTGCCTCATTTCGTAAAACCAGGGAAACTGGATCCTGATGTTGGTCGTGGAGGTCCTTTGGCTGTCCCCTGCCTCGCTCACCCATCACAAGTGCAGAGGAGAGCTTGCCAGCAACCCAGACGGACTTGAACGTAGAGGAGCACACACCCATCACAGCCCTCTGCAAAGCCACCCATCACTGCACCCTGCCCTGGCCCAAGTACTCCAGTGCACCCTGTTAGAGGCTTCATCCTTCGTCCCATCACAAAGGTATTTTTGCTTTAAGCTTGCTGTAGGGAAGCTGACATAGCCCTCACCCCGTGACCCCGAGATCTAGCTCAGGCCACTGCCCCACAGAAAGGGATGAGTGGCTGGGTGTCCTGGTGTGGGACACCAGCTCTTCCTCATGGCTACAGCCACTGCCAACCTTCCTGCCTCTGAGCTCTGGAATCTGTTGGTGGTGCACACATCTTTTGGGGTGTGTGATGTCAGGAAATCTATACCCATGTGATCTCAATCCCTCTTTGTGGTAGATACAAGTGTTAAAACTCCATGCCAAGGAGAAAAAGGCCCGTGGCGGCATCCTGCTTGAGGTGCAAGCCAGCACTGCAGGGACAAGTCTGCAGGTTCCTCTGTGTTCTTTAGAATGGGACAAACCCTGATGGATGTAGCTGTAGGAGAGGATTGGACCAAACCCCTTTTTCATGGTATCACACAGTATCACAGTATCATCAGGGTTGGAAGAGACCTCACAGATCATCAAGTCCAACCCTTTACCACAGAGCTCAAGTGTCCCTGCCCATGGCAGGTGGCTGGAACTAGATGATCTTTAAGCTTCCTTTCAACCTAAACTTTTCTATGATTCCAGAAAGCCAAGAAGTCACACATTATTTTTAGCCAAATCAAGCTCCATCTTCAGCTGAGGGACTCTGGCACAAGGAGCCACCACCCCTAGCAGCTGCTGGGCAAGAGACTATTCCTTGGCCTTTGGTGCCACCTTCTCAGGCAGAGCCAACGCACCCATACAGAGTCCCCAAGTGTGCAAGGTCTGCTCAGCACTTGTCCAGCCCTGGGTGATATCACACACATGAGTAGGTCATTACTGGAACTGCACTGGGAACTGTTGAGGAGGGTTGTTTTTGCACAATGGAAACGTGCTTGCCTCCACTGGGTGCAAACATGGGGGTTGCTTTGAATCAGGTTTCTAAAAGCTCCAGCAACCCAAGTGCTGTCTGTCAAATCCTGCCTGGAGCTGGGGATGTTTCTGGGGGAGCAGCACACTCCAAGAGGCAGGCTCTATATTTAGGCGGCCGTGTGAAGGTGGCAACGTTGGAGTGCAGGGTATTTTTATCCCCATAGAGGTGTGATCTGTCTATCTCCATGAAATGCTGGAGGGGGCTGCTACAGCTCTGCTCCCGCAAGGAGAAAATAGCCCAAGTCCCAGATAAATCCATGTGGTCTGGGTTTGCTGGAGGCAGGCTACCGTGCCCGGAATTCTTCTCCTCTGGCTCACTGCCCTCTGTTTGTTGCATGACAAAGTTCAGCATCCAAGTAGCTGTTTCGTGGCCTGGGTAGACTTGTGCAGCGTGTGGGGTGTAGCCAGGTCTGCTGCTCCAGTTTGGGGCATACCTTGGCACGCAGCCTCCCTCAGCCCTGGTGGCTTACACGGGTTGGAGCTGGGTGAGACGTTTCAGCACAAGCCCTGACCACACCTGGCACATGCCAGGGGCGGCTCCTGGAAGTTCAAAGGCTCCAGCCTGGATCACTTACACATTCACCTCCTGGCAAATCCCTTTATTCTTAAATTCCAGACAGTTTCTTATGTGGAGATCCTAGAAATCCAGAGTCTTGTCCTCTCTGCACAGATGTTAAAGATCTTAAAACCTGGCCAGATGCCCTGGGAGCAGCCACTGGCCAGTGCCAGTGGCCCCTGTGCCCAGGCAGCTGCTCCCACGGTGGTGTCTCCAGGCCTGTCTGTTCCTGACATGGGCACAGCCTAGGTGCAGTTACACCTAGATACATACATATGCCCATGTGCACAAACTCAGATCATGCCCACCCAACACTGGCACGCAGGCAGCAGATTCTGTGTGTGATTTAAACACTTGCAGGGAAGCATCGGTTTGGGATGGGCTATGACCACAGGAGTGCCTGGTCTTTGGGCTGGCTGTGTGGAACCCCTGGGTGAAACTGGAATGCTCACTCAGCACTCACTCAGCAGCATTTCTGGGGCTGTTCATGCTTCCCCCTGGGAATGATTCGGGATAGAGTCATAGAATTGTTTGGGTTGGAAAAGACCTCTGAGGTTATCTAGTCCAATCATCAACCTAACAACACCATGGCCTCTAAACCATGTCCCCAAGTGCCATTTTGGCTTGCTGGGGGGTGAGGGCACTTGTTTTACTTTGCTGCCTTCATGATGCTCAGGAGGACTAAGCGCAAGGCTGGCAAGGAAATATCTCTGCTGGGAAGAGAAACTTTGATCAAAGTTGTGATTTTCTCAGCACGGTGGAGTAAAGGAAGTTTATTTATAGAACAGCCTCTTTGATAAAAGCAACCCCATCCTGCACCCTGCCTTTGATGGTGGAGCTGGCTGCAGCGCAGCACCGTGCACGGTAATTTCCCTTGCTTTGTAGCACCAAGTGGTGCATGGCATTAGCAGTAATTTGCAGACTATGCAGACTGGGGCAGGCTGTCTTTGGGGAGCACACGACCTTCCACTGCAGCTGCAAATGGACCCTGCCTTGAAGAGCACCCAGGAAAGCAACTGTGGTGGGAGTGGCTGCGATGGAGCAGGATGGCACAGTTGCTGTTCTCGCTATGGCAGTGCAGGGTGGCACAACAGATGTTCTGTTCTCACCATGGTGGAGCAGGGTGGCACAACTGCTGTTCTCGCTGTGACTCTGGACAAGAAACATCTGCCCTGTCATGCAAATCACTTGGAGGCCTCTGTGCACTTCAGGTGGATACCCTGAAACTCAAGCTCTGCATGGAGCAGAGAGATGACAAGTCACCCTTACTTCTATCTTGTCTCTTTGCACCACACAGGCATCTCCAGATGAGTCCCTGCTGCTGCACAAGTGACATCTCTGTCTTACTGTGTGCCAGTTTGGGGCAGGGTCCACTTGCATTAATATCTGCTGGAGCACCTGAAATGAGGTCTGCTGCCATCTGCATGCATTTCAAACCACCAAACCCCAAACGTGACTAACACCATTCATTCTTCACCTTGCAGCTGAGGATTCCAAAGTGTTTTATAATTAATTAACTAATTAAGTCTAAGAACATTTCAGTGGAACGTGTCTTTATGTCCCTCTGTCAGGAGACAAAGGAAGTTAGAGAATATCTTAGGGCTGTGTGGGGAGCTGGTCTCCAGCCCCAGCCCTTTTGCCCAGGTTCACTGGTTCTGCCCCTTCCAAGCAGTTTGGGCTTAAAATGCTATTGGGATCTGCCAGCTGATGGATGTTGCCATGATACCAACAACAAGTTCCTGCCTGCCCTGAGAACTGGTGAAAGAAATGTGAAAGGGGTGAGAGAGGAGCAAAGCAGACAAACAAATCGGTGCTTCTACCTGGGGCTGGAGGAGTCCAGCTGGAGAACATACAGCCTTCTAATCTCAGCCAGCTTCCCCTCAGTGCTCCCTACCCAGGCTCTGCCTTGCTGCCTTCTGGACATATCATGGGCCAGGAATTCTCCCAGGAGAGAGACCCACTTCACAAGGCCATGCTGCCACGCTTCCCAATGGGAAAACCAAGGAAAGAGCTCCTGAGAGGTGCTGGGTGTGATGTGTGGCCCGTCCAGTATGACTCGTCGGTGTCACAGATTCCCTGGGATACAGACACCGGCTTATATACACAGGGCAGGGGGTCCTCCACGCCCACATGCATGCACTCCACAGCACTTGGGGGAGGAAATCTGTCCTATGTCTGCTGTGAGCTTGGAGCTCTGCAGTTCTGAGCAGTGCTCTGGGACTGAGCAGCCCCTTGAGCCAAGCTTTGAATGTTATGGGAAGGTTTATAGAGGTACTGAAGACAAGCACAGTCCAGGTGGGAGAAGTGGAAATCCAGGAACAGAGCACAGGAAAGGTGAAGCCATGGGTCAGTATGTACCCAAAACTTAATGGAGCCAAACCCCTAAGCCAGGTCTAGTATCATGCCCTTGTAAGTTAAGAAAAGCTGTTGTGCTGTTAAACAGAATGGCAGAAATAACTTAAAACTAGCTCATTAAATCACACCTGGATAAAGTTAGGAAGGAAGCTGAATTTAATATTTTTCATAAGTAAAGCTCAAAGTACTTTGGCAGGGACCTTTCTTCTTCAGAGGCTGGGGAAACTGAGGTGCAGGAAACACCTTTCCCTAGCAGTTACAGCTTTGCAGTTACAGCTTTGCAGTTACTGATTTAATTGCTATGTGTCAAAACCCAGCATATTACCCAAGACCCAAAGTGCCTGAAATGTCCCCCTCTAAAAGTCAGGAGGCACCTGAGAACTCCAGGAAGCTCACTGCTGCTGTGCAGGAGGGCAGGCGGGTTCCGTCCCGGTCTGCGAGTCCCTGCAGCTGCTGCTCCAGTCTAACACTAACAGGGAGCAGCAGCAAACACGAGGCTCTCACCCCAGACATCTCTGCAGTGCTGCTGACAGCAAGTTTCACAGCTCTTGGCACACCAGAAGGAAGCTTTCTATGCTGATGGACAAACTAAAGAATGAGGAGCTTGCTTACCCCTTCCATGTGGATCCTGGGGTTTGTTGCCAGCCGGTGCTGATGAAGTTGCAAGCCCCTTGGGACTCTCCTGATGGAGGCAGGGGAGGACAGGACTCCCGACCTCTGGATTGAGCCAAACCTGGTGACGTTTTGTCCACACCTGACTCCATCCAGGAGGCGAATGAGGAGCAGGTTGGAGGGCAGCTGCTCGATGCTGCAGAGGACGAGGGTCCTGCACTCGGGGCACCTAAGCTCCTTCTGAGACTTCAGGATCCTCTGCAGACAGGGCTTGCAGAAAGTGTGCTGGCAAGGCAGTACCTTGGCGGTGGCATCGAGCTTCTCAAAGCACACAGGACACTCCAACAGGTCGAGGAGAGCTAAATCATCCATCTTCGGTGCAGAGCTCCGTCACCAGCGGAGCCAGAGCCATCCACATGCTACAGCCACTGGAGCAAGCTAAGGAGAGTTCCCGTGCCCAACAGAACCACACCAGAGCCCAGGCTCCGGCAGCTCCTGCGCCGAGGGAAGAGGGAGGAGAGGAGCAGAACTTGTAATGCATCCCCCACCTACATGGCAGGCAGCGCCTCGCCAGCCCATTTGCAAGCGAACGCTTCGCGTTTGCAGCCCGGCTGGCAGTGAGTCACCCGTGACTCAGTACACGCCAGGGGTGGCACTGGGGATGCTGCCAGGAGCCCCGCTCCTGCTCCTGGGCACACCAATCCCACAGCTGCAGCGGGGTGAGCTGGCTCCCTGCCACCGTCCCCACGGATGCAGTGGGGTGAGCTGGCTCCCTGCCACTGTCCCCACGGATGCAGCGGGGTGAGCTGGCTCCCTGCCACCGTCCCCACGGATGCAGCGGGGTGAGCTGGCTCCCTGCCACCGTCCCCACGGATGCAGTGGGGTGAGCTGGCTCCCTGCCACCGTCCCCACGGATGCAGTGGGGTGAGCTGGCTCCCTGCCACTGTCCCCACAGCTGCAGCGGGGTGAGCTGGCTCCCTGCCACCGTCCCCACGGATGCAGCGGGGTGAGCTGGCTCCCTGCCACTGTCCCCACAGCTGCAGCGGGGTGAGCTGGCTCCCTGCCACCGTCCCCACGGATGCAGCGGGGTGAGCTGGCTCCCTGCCACCGTCCCTACAGCTGCAGCGGGGTGAGCTGGCTCCCTGCCACCGTCCCCACAGCTGCAGTGGGGTGAGCTGGCTCCCTGCCACCGTCCCCACAGCTGCAGTGGGGTGAGCTGGCTCCCTGCCACTGTCCCCACAGCTGCAGTGGGGTGAGCTGGCTCCCTGCCACCGTCCCCACAGCTGCAGCGGGGTGAGCTGGCTCCCTGCCACCGTCCCCACGGCTGCAGTGGGGTGAGCTGGCTCCCTGCCACCGTCCCCACAGCTGCAGTGGGGTGAGCTGGCTCCCTGCCACCTGGCTGCAGCAGGATGGGTGAGCTCAGTCCTGCACAAAGTTGTCTATAAAGCTCCCCACGACTGGCAGCACTGCAGAATTCACCAGCTCAGGAGATAGGTCCCTGATAAGCCTCAGCCTGGCCCTATCCCTGCTCTGTTCCAGCTGCAGCAGCCCTCGCACACCTCCACCCTGCCCCGTTTTTCGGCTGCCTCCCAGTTTAGCTCCTTCTCTCCCCGTTTTGACAGCAGCGCTATAAACAGCCCTCCAAACGCGGGCACTCGGGAGGTCCCTGGCAGAGAGGCGCGGCGCTGTGCGGTGCCATCCTCGCCCGGTTTGGCTGCCTCAGCTCTCTAAAGCAACCCAACGCGATTATTCCTCCCACAGCCAGAAGTCACCCAACCTGTTCAGCTCCCCGCTGCTGGCTGAGACTCAACGCTCATCAGGTCGGAATTCAAGCCCAGACCTGTGCCCGCTGCATGCCCGAGGGGCCAAAGGGGAGCTGGCACGGCGGCTGCCGGGGCGGGCAGATGGTACCGCACCAGACCCAGCCTTGGCTTGCTGCACCCAGCCCTGCAAAGGGGAGCTCCAGCTGCTTATCCCTACAGATGCTGGACTCAGCTGCTCTGTGGGACAGCAGGGGACACTCAAACAGCCTGTGTTTGCTCTCGTTGTGGCTTCCAGTGCCATCACCAGGGGCTCCAGTAGCTCCAGGTGTTCCTAGGCTGGTGAGGCAATGGGGTGAGAAGGCCACAACTGGGTGCCAAGCATGTCCAGCTCCCACCACTGCTCCGCACTGGAAGTGTCTCTGTGTGCTGCAGTGAGACCCAACAGCAGCAGCCTGGGTTTTGACACCAGGCAGCTTCTCATCCCATTCAGGCACTGGAGGCCAGAGGGCATCTTATAGTGTCTTTAACATGCATTCACTTTATCAGATTAATTCCTACCTTGAGCTCTGTCTGGCTCACACATACCCATGTGCTGCCTAAGGGGAGTAGGAGATGGAGTGAAGCTCCAAGACAGTTTTCCTTGTTGCCACTGTCATACCTCAGTTGTTGATTCCAACCTAGAAGCAGTACAAACATCAGAGGAGAAGACTAAATCTGAAGGAATTATCTCTGCTTGGTCCTCTCACAGATGATGTCACCAGGCTTCACTTAGACCCCTTCTCTCAGGAGGACTCCTTCAAAAGCACAGGGTGGCAATGGATAATGTGCTGTTCCAAAAGTTCTTCTCCCCAGATCATGATTCTGTCCAAACATTGTAGTCTTTTTTATCTATTTAGAAGTGGTGGCTAATGGCACCTGCAGACATGGTTTAATGGTCATGCTGGTGTTGGGTTGCTGGTTGGACTGGATGATCTTAGAGGACTTTTCCAACCCAGACAATTCTATGGCTCTATATCGAGGATGCTGCAAGAAACCTATGACCTCACCATGTTTCATCTCAGGTTTCCTTTGGCTTTGGGATTTCTTTGTAGTCTGTCATGTGTTGGTCTGTGCTTGGCTTGGAGAGTGCACTCTGATCAGCGACTGATGCTACGAACATCATCTCATCTGCTGGTGAACATGCTGCATGACAGAGCCTGGGCTGCAAACAAAGGACTGGAAGGTTGCTTTTCCTTTGGGCATGTTCTCCCCTATTGGTGCTCTGTGATTAACACTCCTCTTGTATCTTCATCTGATTAGAAAGGAAACAGAATGATGAAATACCTTGCAGTGGCCAAGATATTGCACTGGCTGGTTTTGTGCACACCAGGGAATGCTGGTCTCCCAAGGAATCTTGGTTGTGGGGACTTCTTCAGCTTCTCCTGAACTTCAAGGCCACTCTGCTTTAGTTGCACTCTCAAAATAACAGCAGGATTGCAATTGCTGGGGAGCAGCTCATGCATTTTGCAGCACAGTTCTCTGCAAATTCCCAAGAGAATTCCCAGTGGCTGCTGCTGGATTGCCTGTGGAGCATCTTGAGAGGACCCAGCCCATGGTTGCTACTGGGTCCATGGAGCATCTCAGGAGGACCCACTCTGGGAGGACATGGTTGTGGTGAGCACATTGAGTAATCTGGGAAGATCTGGGTATCCAGAGAGCACCTTGCCTGCAGGTCAGTCAGCCAAGGCAGTGGTTACTCTCCAGGCTCTCTGAGGGGCTGGGTCTCAGTGTGACATGGCTGTGGGCAGCATGTCGTGCTGGTCATCTGCTGAGAATGCCACCAGGTGCTGAAGTCCTGGGTAACCTTCCCTGTGAAGCTGAAGTGATTCCATGCAGGCTGTGGGTCACCAGGGCAAGGACAGGGGAGCTGTTTCCAGCCAGGAGCTCTTAAATTGCCTGGTGCAGCCAGGATCTGATCTCGATTGCAGGCTCCGGGTTCTGTGCAATATGAACCCAGTAGTGCTGACACTCAGCATTTCTGCAACACCTTAAACCTTCAAAGCACTTCCCAAGAGCTCATGCATGTGGAACGTTCCTGGGGCTATGCATCACACCCAGGTGACATGGAGAAAAGCAGGACATGAGGCCACAAAGGTGGTGGAGTCACTGTCCCTGAAAGTTGAAAGTATTCAAGAAACACGTGGACATGGCACTTGGGAACATGATTTAGAGGCCATGGTGGTGTTGGGTTGATGGTTGGACTTGATCTTAGAGGTCTTTTCCACCCAAAACAGTTTTATGACCCTGTGTCAGTGTCTGGCTTAGGGTGGGATGTGAGGCTTTCCAGTTCCTCCACTCTCAGGCCATCCCACTGAACTTATATTGCTTGCCACTGCCTGCTCCTGCACTGCGCATCGTAATTGGGGTTAAAAGGAAAAGCAGAACTGGGTTGCTGCTGGTCCTCCCCTTTCATTTGGGATGTCTCTGCCTGATGCTGCTGCTGTAATAAGGGCCAGGCTGGATGCAGCAGGGTACTGGCTCTGGAGGACGCAGCTCCTCAGGCAGCAGGAGGTTCCTGCCTGGCTGAGTGGTGCCTGTTGCTGTCTTGGTCCTGCTGCTGAGCAGCAGGGCTCCTTGGATTACCAGTGGAGGGGTGCCTTGTACTGGGGGGCATGAAACCCCTGTGATACAGGGGTCTTTTCATCAAAGTGGTTTCTCATGAAGCTGGAAACTATCACTGTGGGCAGGAACAGTTGCTCTGCCTTGATGTGCCCTTCTTTGCCTTGGTGCTGGTGGCTGCATCCTCAGGGAGCTGCTTCCTTCAGCTGTCCCCCCCTCCAGCAAAGACCCAAACCAAACAGCAACTATACTTTGTCCCCATTGTTCCACAGGATCTGGGCTGCCAAGGGAGCATTGCTGTCCACCTGAACAGGGTCAACAGTGGGGACAAGCTGAGCATGTGTAGCCTTGCAGGAGCTCAACCATATCCTTCTCCAGGGAGAAGACACAGTGTATGACCAGAACCCATGCCTGTCACTCTTGAGAGCACGAGGTGTTCTGAGGCATGGTGGGATGTGCCATGGTGAGAAGCATGAGGTTTGTTTTCTCCAGGCTGTCACAGCAGGTGTCTTGTGAGAATCTCAGTCTCTCCCACCACCTCATTCCAAAGGCTGGTTTCTCCTGGAGAAAAATGGACAGATATGTGTGTTCACCTGAGTGTGAGCAACATCTCCTCCCTTTGGCCACCAGCTGTGAGTTTCCAACACGTGAAGACATTGGTGACAGAAGTATCATCTTTCACCAGCTTTGAATTCCACCTGGTTTTGTGTTGTTGGCTGGTGCCAGTTCTGGTGGTTAAGAAGCTTTGCAGTTATCCCTGTAGATCACAAGATGCTCAGTGAAGTTGGATGCAATTGCTTCTGTTTAAAGAGGGGGAGCAGCAGAGGTGGGGTGACTCTTCAAGGGTATAAATGAATCAGTGGTGGTGTGGGGAAGGGAGCCTACAATGAATGCCCTCTACAACCATGTCTGATGGCCTGACACATGGGATGCGTCCTCACAACATGAAAGTGTTTTGCTCTTCCAGAGGCTGCCTGGAGAGCATGCCCAGGAGACAGGGCACTGGGACAAGAAATGGGCAACTCCACTGCTTTACCAGTGTCTTTACTGAGAGACAATGGAGCATGGGCAAGCTGCTCATGAAACCCCTGCTGCTGCATGCAACCAGCTGGGCCATGTGGCCAAAGCCACTGTCAAGCATCTCCTCTGTCAGACCAAACAGGTTTGCTTTGGCCACTCACCATTGACAACTTGCATGGACCTTGGCAGCCTTCAGTCTCCTGGCTGAAACTATAGAGACATAAGAGCATCTGTGCTCCACTCCTCCTGGGCAATCACTCTGGTGGAACTGTGAGTCTCCAGAACCTTGTGTCCTCCAGGATTGGCTGCCTGCTTGAGGCTGTGTGAGATGGCTCCAGCAGGTCAAAAATGCAACATAGACCTGACCATGGGTGCCTGAGAAATCCCCATTGCCAGTGGTGATGGGGTGGCTCTTGTCTTGGGGTCCCTCTGGGCTTGAAATAACAACAAACAACAGAGAGGAGCTTCTTTCTACCTCCTTGTGTGCTCTGGGCCATCTTCCTTGCCCTATCCTTCATCCCACCACACATCCGGTGCCCAGCCAGCCAACCCTGCAGCCATCAGGGACCCTGTGCTCCCGGCCAGCTCCACAGGGGCATCCAGCTGCAGTTCAATAGACAGGCAATTGCTGCTGTGGGCAGAGACTGTGTACTGGGATGGGGCACGGGCACGGCAGAACTTCCCAGGGCTATGAACAGCCTCTGGCACTCTGCATCTCACCAGTGGATATCACAAGCCTCCTCCTTCACCTCCTCCTCCGGGCAGCAGGCACCCTTTGGGCTGTTTTTAGCTGCTGGAGGGCAGGGAGAGGGGGTGCCACTTGCAAGCTGCTGCAAATCATAGATCAGAAGCTAACAGCTTGTCCTCCTCCCCACCCACAGACCCAGCACCCGGGCTGCTGCTGAAAGGGAGGCAATGTCAGGACCTGCCTGTGCCTTTGGACCCCAAAGGATGACATGGGTGCTGATGTCCCCTCCCCAGCCCTAGGCCACCAGCTATATTAGGCTACTCAGCTGCCCACCCAGCAGTGGGTTCTGTGCCTATGTTCCAGAGCTGCTCCAGAGAGGGCTTGAGAAGCAGCATGCTCAGGAGCTGTGCTGTGTTTGCTTGCAGACATAATTAGGGCAGTGTGGATCTGCAGGGATGTGAGCAGCAGGAGGACCTGCTGCCAGCACAGCTAGAGACTCCTGAAAATTTTCCATCTCCCAAACCAAGGCCTGGACCCTTCTGCTACATCCTGGCTGGGCAGACAGCAAGTGGCCACCACCTCCCTGCTCCTCAGCCTCCAGAGGTGAGGACAGCAGGGACAAATCCACCAGCAGCTGACTGTTGAGTCTTCCTTTCAGCTCTTTCTCTTTGCAAGATACACAGCAGCTGGTGGGTAAAAGCATTGGGAAGCCATTAACACTCGTGTAAGGAGAGAGGTTCTCTAGCTGCTTATTGATCTTCTGCAGAGCTGCATGCTTTGTGCAGTCTTGCTGTTGGGTAATGTGGAGCCTTCAGCTGGCTCTGAGGTAGCTGGAGCAGGGTGGTGCCTGGCCAGAAATAGAGCAGTATTTTTAAATGAAATGTGTGCACTGTTTTCCCTTCAGACAGATTGTTGGGTGTTTGTGGAAGTGTCATTAGAAGCAGCTGGTGGTGGAGCTGGGCTGAGCAGCAGTGAGTGGATGGACACTGTAGCTGCTGCACCTGAGGTCACCCAGATCTCCTCCTCCTTCTGCTCCTACCACCTGGTCCTGCACTCAGGACTGTGGTGGCAGCCCAGAGAGGGGTTGGAGGGGATCAGAGCTGACACCAGGCTTGTGAGAGTTTGAGCCAGACCCAATAAAAGGCCTTGTGACCTCTGAGTTAGCACCTCTGAGGTCTGAGCTCTTGTAATGTGTCCAGAGTGGGTGTTGCTGGCAAGTGACAGGGTGACATGGCCACTCCTCTGAGAAGAGACCCCCCCTGAAGGCTGAAGATGACAAGAGCCATTCTCAGGACGCTGCATGGCCATAGAGGTTCTTCAGGGAGAGAGAAGGGCACTGGGCAGCCCCTGCTCGAGTAACTCCAATTTGGATCTTATTCCTGGGAGACTGCTGCCTGTCCAGCAGATAGTGCCCCAGCACCAAAGCTGCTTGGAGATGTCACTGCTGCCAGCCCTTGCCTGGCTTTGTCTCTCCCTTCTGGGACTTTCACCCTCTGACTGCAGAGCATTGAAGATCCACAGAACACCAAATCATGTTCTGCCAGGCTCTGCCCAGCAAGGGCACTGCAGGGATGCCACTTTCATTAAGACATGAAATAAGAGTTTCTGAGGAGCAGTAGATCTGAGCATCACCTCACAGGTCTTTGAAAGCTGCTTTGAAAGTTCTCAGCTGTTCTTCAACCAGGTCTGACCACAGAAAACACCTGCCTTGAGTTAGCTAATTAAGAGAAGCAAATATCAAGCCTGCTGTGAGGAGACATCACCTCTGAGGCTTCCCAGCTGCTGCTGACCAACGGTGAGTGCCTGTAGCTCATCTGACTAAGTCAACCAGCTTACAAATCTTGCTGCTCCAGCCGTGGAGTGGACAGTGAGTGTACAGGAGAGAGGGGGTAAGTGTTTAACAAACGTGCCTTTGCCTTTTTGGAGTTAAGGAGTCACAGCTTCAGCTGTTTGCTGCTGCTTTTTTTGATCACATAGTGCTTTGGGAGCTGGAAACTTATATTTGCTTCTACAACAGAAGTTGGTGGAAGGAGGTCTGGAGAGCAGGCTCCGGGTTGCTTGTGGAGCCCAGCAAAGAAAGCCACCATGGAGCTGGAGTCCTTGTGGTAGGGTTACTCCATGATGGCAGACCAGGTACTGTAGAATCATGGTCTGCTCTGGGTTGGAAGGAACCTTTAAAGCTCACCTAGTCCAACCCTCCTGCAGTCAGCAGGGACATCTGCAACTAGAGCAGGTTGCCCAGAGCCCTGCAACCATGGACTGGGAGCTGCATCTTAGCTGTGGCACAGAGCAGTGTTCTCATGTGCTCCCCTGCGATGGGAGGTGGTGTTTGTCCGGGAGCTGTCTGTTGTCCTTACTTGGCTCCTGTCTGCGGCTGGAACCACTGCGTGTTTCCGGAGGAGTTTGCTGGGCAGTGCCACCCTCATGCCTTGGCTGCTGTTGCTCTTCAGTAGCCAGGGCACAGGTGTTCCTCTGAACTCCACGTCCGGGCCGTGCTGCTGCTCTCAGGAGGAGCCGAGGGAGATTTGCCTCCATCGGTAAAACTCAGCCCTTGGGAATTTCCCTCTTTGAAGTCCTTTTTTCCTGGTTTTTGTTTCTTTGTGAGTTCAAGATTTTTATGCTTACTTAGGACTCTTCCCTGCCCATGTAAGAGTCTCCAGGGCTGAGGTGGGTGCTGGGTGAGTTGCTTTCATCAGAGAGCAGTGCTGGGCGTCCTCCACTCCCACTGACCTCAGCCTCCAGGAATGCACAGCTGGCCCTGCCTTGTGCAGGAGGCAGCTTGGGGAAGGAGACCTCAGCTTGGTTTCCTGGAACAGCAGAGCCTTGGTAGCTCATGGTATATGTGAAGGGGTGTGTGGAGCTAGCAGAGCCTTGGTAGCTCATGGTATGCATGAAGGGCTGTGTGGAGCTCTGCTTGGGCACCCTCACCTTGTGAATCCAGCTCAGGGGAGAGGAAAAGCATTCAGAACTTCAGACATCCTCTGAGTCTGGAAACAGGCTGAGCACATGAGGGAAACTGTTAGTCCCTTTGTGGCAGGAGATGATGCAACAGGACTTCGCAGCTCATTTTGCATCTAATTAGCTGTTGAGGACTCCCCACAGGAGATGTTACATTTACTCCAAAGGAAAGGATGTTTGCATTCTAACAGACATCAGAGAATCCAGCCATGAGCTGAGTCCCTTTGAGATCAGGCTTCCCTTGGTTGCTTTGCACAGGTCTCCTGGGTGTTGCCCCAATCCCAGTGGCTTCATTCCTGCTCTGTCTCAGCCCCTCAGCCCATGTTGGGTGTACTGGCAGCAGATGTCAGCCTTCTTGGTAAGAAGTTGGGGTGCAGGAAGAGAGATGCTTTAGGAACCCCGTGGTTTGAGGGTGCTCAGCAAGTCCTGGTGGTGAGTGACCAGTACCTGGTTGCCAATTAATGTCCATGCTCATTAGTGAGTGAAGGAACAACCTGGGGGAGTGGGGAGCAGGGGCAGGTGACCACTGGGCAGCCCCAGCCCAGAAGGGAGCATGACACTGGGGCTCTACCCACTAATCAATGGTGAGGGTGGTGAGACACTGGAACAGGTTGCCCAAGGACGATGTGGATGCCCCCTCCCTGGACATGGTCAAGGCCAGGTTGGATGAGGCCTTGAGCAACCTGAGCTAGTGGAAGGTGTCCCTGCCCATGGCAGGGGGTTGGAATGGGATAGTCCTTTCCTACCCAAACCATTCTACACATTTATTAACCCTTTGTGGGAGCAGCATGGATCCCTTGGCTGTGGGAGCCAAGCTCTAGCTGGGAGGGAAACTCCTGCTTCAGCTTCATGGAATTTCAGCTGGATCCATGCTTGCTCCTGTGTTTCATGGCAGGAACAAGCTGCCTTCCTGGTGCTGCAGGGATTTTTACATCTGCCTGGTCTGAATATCGGAGCTTGCACTCTGAATAACAGAGTTTAACCACTCTGGCCACTCATGCTTTTGGGATAATTGGTTTCAGTGCTGCCTGCACTGGTCTCACCCATTGCAGTTCCTCTGTGCTGCTCTTTTGTGCCTGTTTTCTGATGATGATGTTAAATACATCTGCTGTTAAGAAAAGCTGTAGGAGCAGAGCCTGAAGAGACTTCTCTGAGCAGGAGGCTGGGCTAGATACCTCTGGAGGTGACCCTAATTCAGAGAATCAGCTTTACACAGCCCTCACTGAGCACCACGTGGAGGCCTGAGAGCTCCTGATGTCATAGCCAGTGACCATAGTGATGCCACTACCTTCGCCACCATTAAGTCTTGCAGCTTGTGACTCCTTCCTTTCTCTCTGTGTATCCAAGAGATGTCTAACTGCTGGTAAGCTTTTCCTAGCATATCTCCAAAATGTTGCTGCTTCTTTAGGTTAGGAAGCTCTGTTTGACTCTGTGGAATCTTTTCCTCCTGGTTGGTCTGTTCAGCAGACACAGAGCCTTCTCCAAATCTTTTAAAGTCATCAGCTAAAATTATCTTCTTGACCTGCTGCTGTGAAGCTTTCTGCTTGCTACTCCCACACTGAAGCAAGTTTAACACTGGTGTCCTTGCTTTCGAGTTTCTACCTTGCTCCCCTGCTTCCTTCATATCTACCCTGCCCTCTTATCCATGACCTCTAGCCCTTCTCTATGTCCTCTAATGGTGGTTCAGGCACCTTTCTTATCTCTTCTCCAGCAGCCACCCACAGACCTGCCTTTGAGATGTGCTCAGAATAATGTGAGCAGTGGGGCAGGACTGAAGTGTTTGAACATTGCTGAAGCTGTAACTCTTCCTTATCCTGGTTCCCTGCCCACACTGTACCTCCATAAGGAGGAGGAGGACTGAAGTGCTTATTTTAAGCAAGCAAAGCACAACAAAACATTTTCCATCAAAACCTGCAGGTGGAAACATGCCTTGAAAGCCTTGGAGTCCAGCTCACTACAGCTCTTCCTTCTGCCCTTCTTTGTACATATCCTGCTTTGTCGCACTGGATCTAACTCAAGACGTTGTGCTCCTTAGGGCAAGGGCTGTCTTTGCTCTGCAGATCACTCAGCTCCCTGCAGCAATCTCTTCATGGCTCTTGACATGGGCAGGAGGGTGAAGAGAGGCCTCATGCTTGAGGGACAGGTGCATTGAAATGCATCTGGAGTAAAGCACAGTGCAGTGATGGTTGAGATCATGAAACCAAGCGATTTCACTGTTGTATGCAACATGATTATTGTTGGGTTCTTAGCAGTTTGGTGCTAACCCCACACTGACACCAATGCACTGTGGATGATGCTGTGCTGTGCTGGCAGGGCTGGAAATTCTCAGAGCCCATCCATCTTCTGTCTGCCAGTCCTCAGAACGCTGCGTGGTGCTTCTCAGCTGGAGTGAAACTGGTACAGCTTTGGAGATGTTTGGAATGTTTTCCACTCCTCCTGGAAAGTCCCTGTTGGTATGTTTAGTGGGAAGAGGTTGGCCTGAGTTGTTCAGAACCACTGAGCAGGGCAGAAGGGCTGCTCAGAAATCTTGTCTCTGCAAGGTTTCTCTGAACAGGAATGTAAAGCATGTAGCCTACTGAGGAAGCCCTCTGCAGTGAGCCTGCTCAGCATCCTCTGCATGCTGACCTGGGGCTCTCATGGGGAATATGTGGCCATAGGACTACTTTGAACATCACCCTGATGGCAGCCATGAGCTGTGCGCCCAAACGGCAACTCCAGCTGATAGCTGCAGAGGAAGTGGTTGCTTTGAGGTGGAAATTGCAGGGCTGGGGTAGATGTGCTTTGGCAGCAGCTCTAAGTAACTGTGGGGATGAGAGGTTGCTCATCTCAAGCACAGGTGGTGGCAGTTGTGCTTCTGCCCTGTTCTCTCCTTGCTACTTTGAACTTCCTTTCCTGTTTGATTGTTCCCTTAATCAAAAGAAGAACAACTCCAATTAAGGTATCTTACAGAGTGTGATTTGTGTCAAACAAGGCTGCTGCTGTGCCTCTGCAGAAGCAGTGACACTGAGGCCTGACTCACACAATGGGGTGGATCAGGCTTCTTGGGCAAAGGCAACAGGAGCTGAGTTTGGTTCATGCAAATTGGAGTTGTTTCTTCATAAAGTGAGATCCTGCTGTTGGAGATGGGCCAGGAGCCTGGCAGGGGCACTGTGATGGTGTTTTGGAAATGCAAAGGGCGCCTCAGTGGCTGGCTTTACCTAGGCATGTTCATGCATGTACTCTTGGTGGAGCACACATCTCCTGCACCTGCTTCTGCCAAGGCTTCCAGCAGAGCAACTGCTTTGGGCGTGGGAGGGCTGATGGGCTGGGAGGTCTGTGCTGTGTGTGTATCTCCTTCTAAGTTGTCATCTTAGGATGCAAACATTAGAAAGAAGTCTTAGACTGGGTGTTAGAAAGAAGCTCTTTACAGTGAGGGCAGTGAGATGCTGAAGCAGGTTGCCCAGGGAGGTTGTGAATGCTCCCTCCTTGGAAGTGTTCAAGGCCAGGTTGGTTGCTTAAGCAGCCTGGTCTACTGGAAGGTGTCTTTGCCCATGGCAGCAGGGTTGGATGAACTTCAAGATCCCTTCCTCCCTACCCAAGCCCTTCTGTGGTTCTGTGATTCCAGGAACAAACATTTAATAACCATAATAATTTAATCTATTGAGAACATTAACCTTTAAATGTGCAGGCTTTCAGCTGAAAGAAGTTGACCATGGCAGGATGGAGGCAGACAGCTCAGCTGAATCTCCACTGCACTTAAGAGTGGAAATCAACTGAAGTGTTGAAACTTGAAAGCAGAGAGATTGGAACTCCTCTTTGCATGGGCTTGGTACTGGTCAGCACTGGGAAAGCAGCCCAGACAGCAGCTACCCTGGTGATACCTTTTACTAAACAGGCTCTTCATTTTATTTATCTGCCAAAGAAGCAGCTCCAGGTGTGTGCAGCAGGGATGGGCACCATGAACAAACCCTGCTTTAGGAGTGGCAAAGCAACACCTGTGTGATGTTGGTTTGGGGATAACTCTGAGGAACCAGAGAATGCCAGGTTGGAAGGGACCACAAGGATCATCTGGTCTCAACCTTTCTGGGTAACAGGAGAGTTGAAATGAGGTGACCTAGCACCCTGTCAACTGACAGGCTGTCGTGTGGAGGTAGCAGGGTCGCTACTCTCTGCTGCTGGGATGGATGGAGGTTTGTGTGTGTTCAGGAATTGAAGACCCTTGGATGCTGAGCAGGGCTGGCTGTGACCAGCACCTTTCAGGGTTGCTGCTGTGCAGAGACCTGCTAAATGCTGATGTCCAGGGCAGCCTGTGGCCTGGTGCCATGTGCCCTTCTGCAAGCCTCTGCTTTGCCTCCTGTGGCAGAAAACGACCAAACCAGGAGAGCTGTGCTTTAGGAGAGCCTTGGACATGTGTGAGGAGCTGCAGATGAGCAGAGGCTTGGGTTTTGTGGATCTCAGTAAGTGACTGTCTCTTAAAACTGAAAAGCAAACCCAGAATGGTCAAAAGACCCTGAAAGGCAGCAAGAATTACAAATGGGGATTGAAAGCTCAGGAGAAAATCTTAATTAGATCTCCTCCAACCTGTAGAGGAAGACACATGGATTAAAATGAAAAGGAGCTTTGTTCTGGCAGGATTTCAGCATGAGAATGGAAGAGGAATTGTTCACACTTGCTGTTTGTGAAGCAGGATTGCTTTTCTGTGAACTTGTCTTTAACTTCTCACCTTGTCAGATAATTGAAGAGCTGCTGGGATGGTGTAGTTGGGGTAACTCTTATCACAGCAGAGAGCAGAAACCATTTCCATGGTTTCAGAGCATGGGCAGAGTTTCCTGTTTAGTCCTTCCCTTCCCAAGCTAAGTCTTTTCCTTTCCCCTTGTGCTGAGCCAGCCTGCCCACCCATCTGCTGTCCCCTTCTTCTCCAGCCTGTGCCCCTGCCTTGTGTTTCACAACCAGGACCTTTCCTTTGTGACGATGGATCAATATTTAACACGGTGGTGTCACTGTTGCTGTAAGATGAGAGCAACTGCTTACAAACCTTGAATTATGCATTGTGTGGCTGAGAGAAGCAGGGCAGAGTTTTCTTTTGGATGCAGAGCTCTTGGAGTTGATCTCCAGGACCTGCTGCTCGAAATCCTAATAATGGATGAGCAGCAGAAGAAACTCAATCAGCGGCAGGAGGGGCGGCCCCGCAAAGTCAGGTTCAAAATCTCCTCCTCCTACAGCGGCCGGGTGCTGAAGCAGGTCTTTGAGGATGGGCAGGAGCTGGAGCCCCCAGCCAAGGAGCGCACTCGGCGCTTTCTCCGGCACAGCTTCGAGCCGGCAGACCGCTGCTGTGGGGCTGGGGAGATGGCAGAGAGCAGGTTCTACCCACCAACCAAGATGACTGCCCAGCGCATCAGCATCTTCAAGGAGGATAAGAAATACAGCCTGGCCAGCAGCTCCCCTCTCCTCAGCAACTGCCAGGCAGGGGACAGTCACTGCAGGGTGAGTAATACCCAACCTGGGGCTCTCAAACCATCTGGAAGCCAACTTCAGGCCAAGGAGTTTTTGTACTAATGTGGTAATGGGAGCCTCATGCTGGAGCCTCATTCAGGTAAAGCCCAGTTTTGTCTTCCCAGGATTTTAAGAGGGTGGCTGTAAATCTTCAGCCTGTATCCCACCAATTCTGTACTCTTACTGTGGCAGGATTTATGTCCTGCAGGAGTGTGGCCAGCAAGTGAAATGCACCTGCTTGCTGAGGTCCATCTTCTTCATGGCTGTTTAGCCTTGAAAAAAGGATGAGAAGGGATCTTATCACTGTCTATAAATATCTGAGGGATGGGTGTCAAGAAGGGGCCAGGCTCTTTTCAGTGGTGCCCAGTGATAAAGAGCGATGGACACAAACTGGAAACCAGGATTTACCACTTCAACATGAGGAGAACCTTGTTTTACTGTGAGGGTGCTGGAAACCTGGAACAGGTTGCCTAGAGAAGTTGTGGAATCTCTTTCTCCGGAGAGATTCCAAACCCACCTGGATGGTTTTCTGTGTGAGCTGTCCAAGGTGATCCTGCTTTGGCAGGGGGACTGGACCAGATATCTTCAAGGTTCTCTTCCAACTCCTAACATTCTGTGATGATTTTCATTGGTTTATTTGCACCTGCACATCTTGTAGACTAAGATAGGATGTTTCTGCATAGATCAATATCTACACACATATATACAAATAGAATCAACCAGGTTGGAAGAGATCTTCAAGCTCATCCAGTCCAACCTAGTACCTAGCCCTATTCAATCAACTAGACCATGGCACTAAGTGTCTATATAATCTATATTATGACTATAGATAATCCTAATGCACCTAAAGCAGCCAAATGGAAGGTGGATATTTTCTTGCATGACTTCAGCTGGCAGAAGGGTTAGTGCCACTAGCAGTGCACTAGTGAGCCTTGGAGTGGGGCATCCTCATTCTCTGGTAGTTCAGAATTCCTTTTTGGCCACTGTGAAACCCTCATCTTAGTTTTGCTGACATTTTGTTAGCATTCAATCAATGTCATTGATGGAAATGTCTCTTTAATGCCAATAAAAAAGACAGTGCATGTGTGATAGCTGCTAAATTGATGAACTCAAGTTCTGCTCATTTCTTACTCTGTCAGGTTAGATTTGTGTACCTTTTGCTGCTGGTAGGTTTTTATCAACTAAACAACTCATAACAGTGATGGCACAAGGGCTCTGTCAGTAACACTGATACCCAAGCAGTAAGTGAAGTATTCTAAGCTTCAGTGATTGTGTGATGTGATAGAGCTGGCAGACTTGTGAAACTCAAGATGAGTCTGCTCAAAGATAACAAAAAGGAAGATGATATGAGGCCAGCTGGTTTGCTGAGTAGATTATGAGGCCTTCCCTAGGAGATGGCTCCCTCCAGCCCAGTTAAGACTGGATGATGAGCAGTTTGTGTAGGCAGCCTGTTGTCCAGCCCCCACTCCGGTTCCACAGCTCTGCTTGGTGGTGGTGTCCCAGCTGCTGGCAGAGATGTGAGGTCACTCCACTACACCAAGCATTGCCATGCCAAGTTGTGTTGTCATCTGTTGTGGTCTTCAGGTAGATGAGGAAGGTCCCTCTGGCACTCGCAGAGAAGCTGAAGTTCTTTGAAGCATAAAATGCTCTTTGTGGCTTTGATTTGAACGCACTGAAATCTCTGCATTCTTGGTGCTAATCAAAGCTGTGCAGGAAACTCTGCTGCTTGATAGCTGAGCTCTCCACCCTGCACTTCCATTGCAACTGAAAATGTCAAACCGTGCTGAGCCTCTGCTGCCTGCAGACAGCACTGATGGGATCTTATCCACACTGTTAATTTGTTCTGTGCTCTTGGGTAAGGCTCATCTGTTCCCTGCTTTCCCCAACCATAAATATGTTGAGTAATCACCTGTCCAGTACCAGTGCTCTGTTGTATCAATGCACATTTAGCATTTGGAGGCACCACATCTCTAACAAAGGTCAGGCTTTTAAAGCCTTACACAGAGGGTAAGGAGCTGTTCTTCCCTGCCTTCCTCTCTGCCACTGTCCCCATGGAAAATCAGATGCCCAATTCCCAGGAGAGCCACCAGCCACCTCAGCTGATGTGACTCTGACAGGGTATTTCCCTAGGAGAACATCTCCCCTTGCATCACTCCTTGATGCAGACACTTGAAAGGAGCAAACTATGCAGAGTGTGTAAGACAATAGGCTGTGGTGACTGCCATGTGATACCTGGTGCCAAGAGGGACCAGGTGAGCAAAGTGCTGCTCTCAGAAATGTTTGTCTGTGTCAAAGCTGTTAGAAAATAACATAAATCCAAGTGTGCTCAGAGGTGGTTAAGTGGGCTGGCTCCTCAGTGCTAGTTTAGATTACGAGGTGTCTTTATCATCTAACCCTTTTTCCATTAATAAATGGCAAGGGCAAGTCTTCTTCTTGGAGGAAAAAAAACAGCACAGGCTGCACAGATCACCAGCATGGGGAACTGATGGACAAAGCCATGAAAACCCCTCCTTACCTTCACATCCTTCAACTAGTCAGCCTTCAAAGAACTGGGGAGCAGTCCCTAAAGCAGAGGTTGCTTTTCCACATGTGCCAATGCTGCTGTTCTTAGAACTCTGCCTTTTCTTGTACATGGGTTGGAATCAGAGTTTACAGCCCATAAAGCTTTCCCCACCCAGGCTGTGAAAGCAAAGCTTCTAAGCTTTGACTCAAAGTCTTGGTTTGATCTGGTGGTCCACTGGGGCTGTTACTCCACCCCATTCTGCTCAGTGCCCTGGGTGGTGCTGGTGGTGAGATCTCTTGAGCTGCAGATGACCAGGTAGAAGAGATGTTCTACTGGAAGCCCAGGGATGCTCATTGTTTGTAGAGTGTATTTATACAGGCAAGACACTGATAAGATCCGTCTGCAGGCTTCCCCAATTGTAGATTTTGGCAAGATCATCATCTACACTAGCAACCTGAAAATCATCCGTGCACCCATGGACCAGAAAGAGCTGATGAGGAGAGTCATCCAGACTGAGGGAGTGAGTGACTGGGCCTTCGTGTACCACGAAAGGAAAGAAAGGCTTGGTGGTGGACATAAAAAAGAAGTGGACACGAAGGCTGCCTGCAACCAGTATGTGCAGGTAAGAGAAAATGGAAACTACCTTTTTTCACCCACAGAAGCTTTTGAGTCTCGCAGTCCTGGTCAGAGCACTGAGTGTTCCCACCTGTGTCAGTACCTGGCACTTCACTAAACTTGGCTTAAAAGCATGGCTTTGTTACTCTCTCCTCTCAGGAGAAAGTCTTTCAAGGCTACTCTGCAGTTGGTGCTCTGGGGATGGCTCTTCTCCTTCCAGATGCTCATGTCTCCCACTTGATTCCTCCCCCGGAGATCAGGGATGTTTATGTATCTTGGCTTTGGTCCACCTGTCATCCTCATGTCCCGAGGGAGTGGGAGCACATTAGGGTTTCTCCAGCCTCAGGAGGCTAAACACAGCTGCTTTGTGGCTGAGACTGCCCCAGGCTCCAATCTCAGTATCAGCTGGAATGAAGCTGTGCCTTCCACTTGTTTTCCCAGGGGTTAGTCTTTGTTGGTAAGAATTCCAATTACCTTGGCCATAATTTGATGCCACAGACAGAGCCTTGCTGTGCAGGGTAAATACAAAGCATGACAGTTTTGTAGCTCTGGGACTGGCCCATACTGAGTGCAGGTCCTTCTGCACCAGGAGCTTGACAGCTCCCTTGCACAAGGACCTCATGGAAACTGAAAACAGCCTTAAGAAACAGAAGAAGGATTTTGGCCTTTGACAGTTTTGAGCTAAACTTGATTTTCACAAAGACTGCTTTAAATGAGAAGCCAAGATTCATCCCATCTCCAGCAGACACCTACCTGAGTCATCAAAAGCTTATTCCTGGCCTTTGAAGGGATAGATGTGGAAAAGGACCTCTGTAAGGTAATTGAGTGCCTTCCTCTGGCCACCCTCACTGGTGGAGAGGAGAACCCTCCTGCAAAGCATTGCCCCAGAGAAGTTTGTGAACCCTGGAAGAACTCAGCAAAGTATCTCTGTTCTCCTTGATGTTTGGGAACTAAAAGTAAGCCATAAAGGTCTTAAATCAATCATATTCATAGAATAATTCTGGACTTCTCTGTCCACTGGTGTTGTGAACACTCATCTAAAGATGAACAACCTCAAGACAGCAATTCTTCTGAGATGTTAATTTGGACCACCAATAAGCAGGCACCAATTAATTTGGAGCATCAATAAGCAGATGTGCTTCATGAACAGGCATCAATATGAAGCACATCTGGTGCCAGCTCCCCACATCTCGGTTAAACCCCATTCCATGGTGCCATGTAAAGCACTGATCACTGTGTGGGAATGATGCAGGACTCTGAACCTGACACCTGTACTGTGCTACACACTTCCAGGTGGAGATATGGAATCATATCTGGGCTCTGTGGAAGCACTGAATTTTAAGATGGGATTTGAAAGCGTCTGTCTGGCACCCTGGGAGGGAGTTGCAGACACAAGGGGACAGCTTGAAAGAACTTGTTTGTGTTGGTGATGAGAGGAGGAGAGCAAGGAGAAATGCTTGAAGAAATGAAGCGTGGCTCCAAGCAGGCTTCAGAGCTGAGAAGATGGATGGGTGGAGCTGTGTAGTCCCTTGCAGCAGAGAAGCTGGAAGTTTGTGATAGAAGCTTGGTCAGATTAACTTCTTGAAGCTGGAGGAGGGCAGATTTAGACCAGATATTAGGAAGAATTTTTTTCCAGTGAGGGTGAGAACACACTGGAACAAGTTGCTCAGGAAGGTTGTGGATGCCCCCCCACCCTGGAGGTGTCCAAGGCTGATTGCTTGAGCAACCTGGTCTAGTGAGAGGAGTTCCTGTCCATGGCAGGAGGGGTTGGAACTTGTTGATCTTAGAGGTCTCTTTCAACCCAAACCATTCTATGAATCTATGAACTTCTCATTTTTTAGAAGGATCCACAAATTGTCCCCAAATATACAGGAGCTTCTTTCTTAATTATCATGCTGTAGAGAATGGGATACTGGCAGAGGGGCACAGTGGGAACAATAACTACTCCAAAGACCAGAGCTGCCCACTTTCAGGTGCATTCTTCATTCTGGTGTCTGATACCTACTAATGGATCTGTTTTCATGGTCTCTCTTTCAGGCCAGACCTGCTGGAGGTGGCTGCTCCCAGTGTAAGGGGTCAGGCTGTGCCCCATGCTCACTGTGCCATGGCAGCAAGTTTTCAATGCTGGCAAACAGGTTCAGAGAGTCCTACCGGGCTCTGCGGTGCCCAGCTTGCAATGAAAGTGGGCTGCAGCCCTGCCAGATCTGTGCTGCCTGACCAGAGCCATCCCCCTGCTGCAGGCTACAGGCACCACCGGGATGGTTTGTTGCAAACGTGGAGTTATTCACTTTTGAGCAGCCTGGACACCAGGACAAATGTTTAAAAGATGGGAGAGGCACCTAAATGTGAACACTGCAGCAGTCCCCTCGTCCACTGCAGTTTTGCTTTGGGTCAGCCCAGACCCAGCTAGCTGCAGAGGCACCAGGGACCTCCTGGCACCGGAGGAAACATCAGCATTCAGAAGCGAAGGAGCTGCAACCCATGTCTCGGCTGGAATCCTCCGGCTCTGCCCCTCAGTCAGCACCTTAGCGCCTGGCACAGCCGGGTCCTGCCACACTGGGCACTTGAGTACCATCACTAAAAGCAGCAGAAATTGGTGCTGTTGGGTCGTGTTGGTAATGTGTGGGTGTAAAGTCTGTCTGCATGACAAATACCTCCCCTAGGTCTGGACTTGCTGATGGGTTTTAACTGGCTCTGTCTTCTGCAGTTAACTCCGTGCTGGCCCCGCAGTGTCACAGGCAGCTCCTGGAGACTACACAGACTCTGGCACCCGCTCTTGTGGACACAGAGACTCCTTTGGGGGATGATTTAGGGGAAGAAATGGAAACCTTTTTGCAAACCTTTTTGGAGCTGTAAAACTGTACAGTAATTCATTATTACAAACAGAAGTTATTAAGTTTTCAGCCTGCTTACGAGGAGCTGCTGAACTAAAATTCCCCTGTCCCACACTCAGCACTTTTCAGGATCAGGCTGGTGCTGAGCAGAACTTTTGTTGCCTAATATTAATCCCATGTTGTAATCTGCAGTAGGTAAACTCTAATTAGCTGAGGTGAAGCAATGATGTGGGATCTTTGCTGGCTGCCACTGGTGGCACAGAACATGGAGGGGCCTCCAGAGGTGGAAACAGACAGGGGAAATGGTGGGGGGTTTTTTTTCCACCCAAAGCATTGACTTCTAATACTCACAAATCATGTTAGTGCAGCCTTCATCTGCATGTTGCCTCTGAGACTCTGAGTGAAGAGGCTGCTCAGGGGTGCCTCATGTTGAAGTTGCAGACCTGGACTGAGTAATTAATGGCTGAGTTTCTGTTTCCCTGTGATAGGTTGTGAGATTTCTCTGCAATACTTCAATGGTCAGAAACGTCTCCTATCGAATCGTTCAGTGGGTACTGGGCTCAGGCTGGTTTGGGGTTTTGCTGTTGCTCTTTTTAACAAACAAACAAAAAAGCCCAAGCACATAAATCTGCAGGAGATACTTAATTGGTTTCATTTATCCTATCAGATTCTGTGACAAAAACAAACAAGGTCCTTGGGATATTCACTGGGGAGGGAGATGAGCCCTCACAAATCAGAAATCGCGGTCAAGTGGATTTCTTCCCCCAGATTTAACTTCCTCCATCTCACAGCTGGGCTTGTTTCAACATTTTCTGGCTTAAGATTAGAAACAAGCAAGCAGGTGGAGTAATGTTGCCTGATAGTTTCTTGTTTATGATAGAACTGGAGGCAAAGCTGCGTTTATAAAATCAATATTTATTGGGTTTGGGCAATTATTGTGTTTCTCAACCACTCTTGCTGCTGCTGCTGGCTGTGTCAGCTGTTTCTGCTCCTCCCAGCAGGGCACAGTGAGGAGCTGTGTTCTTCTCTGAGTCTGGAACCTCAGAGGCCTGGGCACTGCAGGGCTTGCCCATGTGCAGCATCAGGGGTGGCTTCTGAGGACCGTGCTCAGAGCAGTGCTGGCTGGGTTTGCTCCCCCCACTTCAGGTGCACTCATTTTGTTGTTGGCAATGCACTGGTTTGATTTACCCAATAAATGCTAGCCTGTTTCACATGGAAAAGAGGTTTGGGCTTTCCTAAAGCTGAGGCTGCTGTTTGGGGCATGGGTTGCTATTAACCATGTCACTGCTCTTACTCGGTGTCAACTAAAGGCTCTTGCTCCGTCATTTCTGGGCCCAGCTTGCAGAGCTAGGTGTGGTCTGAGGAGTGACTTGGCCAGAGCAGCCAACACTGACCTTAGAGAATGCTTTGGGGGTGGAAGAGACATCTAAATTTAGTCCAACCCCCTGCATTCAGCAGAGACATCTGCAAATAAAGCAAGCTGCTCAGAGTCACAGGCTACATGACCTAGAATGGTTCCATGGGGCACCTCTCACCTCTCTGGGCAACCTGGGCCAGGGTCTTACCACCCTCAGTGGAAAAAACATCTTAGAATCATGGAATGTTTCAGTTGGAAAAGCCCTTCAGGATCATTGAGTCCAACCACTGACTGAACACCACCATGTCCACTGCACCCTGTCCCCAAGTGCCATGTCCACAGCTTTCTTGAACTCCTCCAGGGATGGGGACTCCACAGCCTCCCTGGGCAGCATTGTCCCTGAAGGTGTTCAAGAAACATGTGGACATGGCACTTGGGAACCTGGTTTAATGGCCATGGTGGTGTTGGGTTGATGGCTGGACTCTGTGATCCTGGAGGGCTTTTCCAACCCAAACCATTCCATGCTTCCTCTTGTGAACAAACAGCCTGATTGCTGCTTGCAGTTTGTGATGTAGTGAACAAAGCCACCAAATCCTGCCTCTGCCACAGGCTCTGGTCCTCAGGGGGTGTGTGCAGGTCTGTGAGCCACGATGAGCTCTGCAGGAGCATGGCACAAGAGATGTGCCCCCTGGGGGCTCTGCCATGGTAGTTGGGATCTGCTTGAAGGAAAAGTCAGGTGAGTAGAAATGAATTCTGGTTTTCTGTCCTTGCAGGGTCCTGACCTCTGCATCACTGCTGGGTACAGCACAGCTTTTGATGTCATAGTGCAATAATCATCAGACTTCTCAGTAGACATGAAAATGGAAGTGGTTTGCAGTGGCAGAGGCTGTGCTAATGGCAGGTGACAGCATTTCTGTTTCACCTGCTCCCAGCAAAACAGCATCCTTCTGCATCTTCCTCCTGAGCCCTGCTGCTTCCCAGACCCAAGCACCAAGGTGTGCATCAAAACTGTGCTTTTTTTGGTTGGTGCTTTGTTCAGAAAGAGGGATGAAATCTAATTTTCATTGCATGCTGATGTGAGGCTTTTGCCCTCTGTCTGTGGCTGATTTTTGTGAGCACCAAGGTGGAGGGTCGAGCAGCCTCTGCTGTGTTTGCTTTGGCCATGTGCTCAAACATTAAGGCCAGAAGTGGGCAGCTGTAGGGTGCAGGGCTTGGCCGTGCACAACCCCCCCCCGGGTTTCTGAATGTTCCCACTAGGACGAGATGTCTAAACAAAGGTTAACTTTAGGCTACATTCAGCCTTGGTGCAGCCAACTTAAAACACCAGGAAGGAGTTATCTTTTTCTGTCTCAGGCAGCCAGGAGTGGGGGTCTGGCTTTGACAAAAGCAGGATCAGGAAGAATCCAAAGTGTCAGTTTTGTGGGGGACACACCTGGGCAGCTGCTGCGGAGTGCTGGGCTGAACATGGGGCTGTGTCCCGTGGCTGAGCCTGCCCAGTGTCCTCCCATGGTATCCAGCCTGGCTCCCTCCCCCTGCCGTTGGGCACCGGGAGGCAGAGAAAGCCTTGTGCTGAGTAACCCGCTATTAAAAATCTGTCAGATCCCCAGGAACTGGCTTGCTTTTATGGGTCAGGGTAGGAGTGGATGATGATACGTTGCACTTCTACCATGAAATAACAAGTTTTTCCTGCTTGCTGCAAGCCCGTGAGGGTGGCATTGTGCTTGCTGAGGTCACCAGGCTTCCGCACGTGGTCTCCATGGGCTCAGCTTCTCATGCCCAGTGTCCACCTCAGGAGGAAATGACTGATGAGATGTGAATTTCCACAAGATGTGGCATGGGCTGCCTGGGTTGGGTTTCTTTCTTGGTTTGGTACAAAATGAGCTCTGTAATGTTGTGTCCTGTACCAAAACCCAGGCTGCCGTGTGTCTGAAATTCTTTTACAGAGAGAGAGAGAGACACAAAATACCTTCACAAGCCAAAATGTCAAGACCTTTGAGCAGCAAATGCAGGCAAAGATGCTTAGTCTAGAGTCTGTCAGCTTCTCTGTTATGCATTTCCAGAGAACGTCTTAGATGCTGTGCTGAGGGATTTGGTTTAGTCAAGGATTTGTCAGTGTGAAACTAATGATTGGACTCGATGATCCTGAAGGTCTTTTCCAATCCGAGAAGTTCTGTGATTCTTTTTTGGCCCTAGAACAGAGCTGTGCAGAAAAAAATAAGAGCAGAAAAAGCAAACCTATTTGCCTCTCTGGCTGCTGCAGAAGTTGTGAGCTCAGAGGCAGGCATGGGCAGGCTAAGCGCAGTTTAGACTGCCACACTATGGCTGAGCTGGGATGTGCTCTGAAGGACTCCTTAGCAAACTCCGAGCAGGCTTGGAAAAGGCAGAGCCGCCTTCTGCTGGTTTTCTGGAGTGCTTGGCGATTCGAAGCGAGAGGAGAAGCAGAGCTGGTGCTGCTCATTGCGAGAGGTTTGCGGCAGAGTGGAAATGCAAATGGGAGCTGTCTTCTGCCGTGTGCCTCCATCTGCTGGGAGAAGGGCAGTGGGAGGTGAGCAGGGAGGCTAATTATGACAGCCAGCAGCGGGGGGCAGGAAGGTTAAAATAATCCTCATTTGTATGTGGCAGCAAAGTGCATCACAGGCTTTTAACCAGGGGCTTGATATGATTGAAAAAATAATTGCCGTAGTTACTCAGAAACGCCACAGTCTGAGCTGACTTCAGGGCTCCTGCTCCTCTCCTTTCCGCTGCCGCTTTGCAAGCTGAGCCCTGGAATGTTGTTGTGTTGCAAAATAGGGTGGGAAGGTGCAACCAGACGTGCTCTCAGAGGAGACCAAAGCCAAAGCAGTCGGGGTTCTTCAAGGGCATGTTTGTGCCAAGGCACCTCCTGGCTCACCTAAAGCCCACGCATTGCCTCGGCTGGAGCTGCTACCTCAGGTATTAGGGTGAGAGAATCATAGCAGGGCTTGGGTTGGAAGGGGCCTTAAAGATCATCTTGTTCCAATCCCCTGATGTAGGCAGGGACACCTCCTACTAGACCTGGTTGCTCAAGGCCCCATCCAACCTAGTTTGGAACACTTCCAGGCTTGGAATCTCCACAACTTCTCTGGGCAACCTGCACTACTGCCTCACAACACCTCTTGGGGAAGAACTTCTTCCTGATGCCCAAATTAAATCTATCTTGTTTCCTTTTGAAGCCATCAACTCTGGTCCTTCCATTCCAAACACCCCAGCTTTCCTGTAGCTCCTTTCAAACACTGGAAGGCCACTATAAGGTCTCCCAGGAGCTTTTTCTTCTCCAGGCTGAACAGCCCCAACTTTCTCAGGCTGTCCTCACAGCAGAGGTGCTCCAGCCTTTGGATCATCTTTGTGGCCTCCTCTGGATATGTTCTTGCATGTCAGTTCAGAGATGGGCTGAGAGATATTCAGCCTTTGTCATGTATTTCTGGAGGAAACATCCCCTCTGTGGGTAGTGTGGGAGGACAGGTGCTGGCAGAGCATGATCTGGAGGGATGTGTTGAGTAGGTGGTGGTCTGCAAGGGTCAAGGTCACCTTTTGGATTGCTGTGATGTGGACAAGGAAGGATCCTATTGAAACTGGGGACATTACTTTCTGTCTCACCTCTCTGAAGAAAAGGAAGCTGAAGGGAGATCTTCTGGCTCTCTAGAACTCTCTGAAAGGAGGCTGGAGTGAGGTGGGGGTTGGTCTCCTCTTCCTAGTATTGGGTGACAGGAGAGGAAACAGCCTGAAATTGTGCCAGGGGAGGTTTAGATTGGAGATGAGGAACAATTTCTTTGCAGGCATTGGAACAGGCTGGCCAGGGAGGTGGTGGAGTCGCTGTTCCTGGAGGTGTTCAAGAAACCTGTGGACATGGCACTCAGGTACCTTGTTTAATGACCATGGTGGTGTTGGGTTGGTGGTTGGACTGGTTGATCTTAGAGAGACTTTCCAGCCAAGATAATTCTGTGCTTCTATGATTCTGTGATGTGGCTGGAGCCAGGCAGAGCTGTGGTGTCTCTGAGGCTGCAGGAAAGCCAGGTTGGTTTAGGCAGTGTCCAAGGGAGCCCTGCCCCATGCTCAGGGACCCAGCCTGCTGGAGCAGAGCAGTTTGTGCTGGGTAGTGGCCTTTAGGTGAGTTCAGGTGTTATTTAAAGTGAGCCCTACATGACAAATCAAACATTGAGTGTGACCCATTGATTTGTATCTGGAAGAAGAGTGTCTGGGTGTTGTGTTTTTCGATCCTGACCACAGCCAGTGAGCTCTGCTGGGCCTTTGGGCTACTTCTGTAACCTGCATTTATTCTCAGCAGCCACTTTTCCAAACCAGTAGCAAAGTGGAGGAGTCTGGAGTGGTTTAGCTGATTTTTTTTCTGTAGTGTCACTGCCTCATTCCCTTGCAGTCAAAAAAAGACCAAACCAGAGAGAATCCAAATACTTGTGAAGTTAAATATTATTATTTGGTGCAAGTCTTTGAAGCTGTCATTTAGCTTTCTCTGGGCTCCATTTGATCTTGCCTGTAAAACCAGCCCTTCAGTGCTTGGAAATGTTTCCTTTTTATACAAATCACTCCCTGTAACCTGCAGTGGTTTCTCTCTGCTGCTAAACACAACGTTGCTTCTCCAGGCCTGCTATTCCCCTCAAAGAACTCCTCAGAAACAGTGCTCAGGAGCTGCTGCTTTTGATAGCAGATGGCACACATCCCAGTCAGGAAAGACAGGTGGGGGTCTCCGTTCCCTGGGCTCAATGTAGTGATCAATGCAATCAATTCTGCTTGTTGTTGTTTGGGGAAAACAATCAATACCTCTGCAGGCTTGAACGAGAGCACAGGAATTCTTGGGCTAATTTTAATTGTCAGGTTTTTGCAAGTGGAGAATGCAGACATGGAATGAGGAGTTAACCCTGTCAGTGCTTGAGCCTTCCTGTGCTGGGGTGCTGAGTGCTTTCTGGGTGCAGAGGTTGTGGTGCCTCCAAGCTGCTGTCTGCCAGTGCCATGCTTGCATCTGTCAAACATAGGATCACAGAATGTTAGGGGTTGGAAGGGACCTTCAGAGATCATCAAGTCCAAAGCAGGATTACCTAGGGCAGGTCACACAGGATTGCATCCAGATGGTTCTTGAAAGTCTGCAGAGAAGGAGACTGCACAACCTCAGGCACCACAGCACCTTCAGAAATCACTTGTGACCAGCAGCCAGGGCAGCAACACCTCATTTCAAAGCTCTGGAGGGCTGAGGGGCTTTGTCGCTGTCCCTGATTTGTTCGGGGTTCTCTTAGTGTGACAGAGGAGAAATGTCTTTAGAACAAGTCACCCTGGAAAGCAATGTCCTGCAGGAGCTCCCTGGGACTTCGTGTTTAAAGAAGAGCAGGGACATGTCACCAGGGGAGCTGCGTCTTGGCCATGAGAGCACAGTTTTGGAGTGGCAGCAGCTGGGGTTGTGCTCCCCATGCTGCATGGGAGCATGTGGGAAGCTCCTTGGTGCAGCCCGGGAAGAGGTGCCAACAGCTGGGCCCTAGCAGGGCATGGGGCACTACTTGCTTCTGCTGCAGGGCGTTGGGCAGGCCTGGGGGTCCCCTCTGCTCCCGCATCTCCAGAGCCATGAGCGGTTCGCGTTGGTTCCCCCCCAGAGGGACCCTTCAGCAGGCTGGCGCACAGCGGGTCAGGGGCTGTGCTGGGGAGCAGTGCCCCTGCTCCGCTCTGCCTCAGCAGGGGGACAGGCAGAGCTTCCCCGGCTGTGCCCACCTGCTGCCCTCTCTGCTTTACTCGGCTGTGCCCACCTGCTGCCCTCTCTGCTTCACCCGGCTGTGCCCATCTGCTTCCCTCTGCTTCACCCGGCTGTGCCCACCCTGCTGCCCTCTCTGCTTCACCCGGCTGTGCCCACCTGCTGCCCTCTCTGCTTCACCCGGCTGTGCCCACCCGTGCCGGTGCGCTGCGCTGGCAGGCAGCACCACGAGGTGGCATTCCCTGCTTGCCAGGAGCTGCCGGTGGTGCGGGATGGGCTCTGTGAGGCGAGGACGTCTTCTGTGCTCTGCGGCCAGGGCTCCTTGCCTGCCGGTCCTGCTGCCCTGGCACCGCAGCTGCCCTCTGACACTCGGCCAGGTCCTGCCCAGAAGCTGCTTCCCGTCCTCTCAGCGGGCAGCCCTGCTCCCCGTGCTCAGCCCCAGCACTCTCTGTGCTGCTGGCTGGTGGGCACAGGCTGAGAGGCAGTGCCTTGAGGCTGCCAGCCTGCTCTGACACCTCTCTGGAGCTCCCAGCACCCCGAGTCCTCTCTCCAGGCACAGGGCTGCCCTTTGTGGCATGGCTGGCAGTTGCGTGGTGCGAGCTGCAGTGTCTGGGGTTGACTGTGGGCCAGCAGCGCAGTGGTAGCCACCTCTGCAGGCATTCCCAAATTTTGGAAGCCCTTGCTGTGTCCTATGACCCAGCACAGGGAGCTGGAGATGCTGGATCCAGTGTCTTCTGTGACTGCTGAAGAGGTGGCAATGCTGGCCCTGTGCCCATGCTGAGCAGCAAAGGTGACGCAGGGCAGCAGCGTTCTGGGCAAGGAGAGCACAGGACAGGCCTGAGGCACTTGGGCTGGTGGGAGCCCAACAGACAGGACTGCAGCTCCTGTGCCCTTGGTGCTGGGCAGGAGGCTGGGGTTGAGGAGCTGCAGGGCTGCGGTGCCAGCCAGGCTGGGCTCTGCTGCTCTCTGGCACCCCCAGGGAGCGGAGCCTTGCAGGGATGCTGGCAATGCTCTTTTGTGGCTTAGATGCTCCCAGCCATTACAGCTGCTTGTAGCCTTGTAATGTTATTTCTTTTCCTGTGCTGTGGAGGAAATTGAGTCTGTTTCTGTTTAAATACTGGGGTAATAGAGCCTGCTGCTTAGGGAAAGATTGATGTAAGTGGCTCTTTGTTTCACACCATTGGGCCTTGCAGAGCCTCGCTCACATCCATAATGTGATTGTGCCACTGCTGCCACGGCCTGGAGAAGCCTCCAATTTCTCTGTGGAGTAGGGCTGGGAAACCCTGCACTTCTGATACCAGCTTTAATTCTGCAGTAGGAAAAAGCAGTAGAGCAGGGTTATAGAACAGCCTGTTGTGGAGCTGCTGCCCTCTCCAGCTTAGAACCCAAGGTGCCTTTTAGATCAAGGTTGTGGAGCTCCTGTCACTCCACGGCACAGTTATGGATTCACAGGACAGTTTGGGTTGGAGGGGGCCTTAGAGATCATCTAGTTTCAACCCCCTGCCATGGACAGGGACACCTTCTGCTAGACCAGGTTGCCCATGACCTGATCCAACTTGGCCTTGAACACCTCTAGGGAGGGGACATGCAAAACCTCCCTGGGCAACCTGTTCCAGGGTCTCATGACCCTCACTCTAAAGAGTTTCTTCCTGTTCTCCAATCTAAATCTCCCCTCTCTCAGCTCAAAGCCATTGACCCTAATTCAGTCACTACATTCCCTTGTAAAAAGTCCCTTCTCGGAGTTTTTGCAGCCTCCTTCAGGTACTACTCACCTTACCTAAGCTGAGTTAGCCTCAAAATGCAATTTTCTCACCTTTCCTAAAGCTTTGAGTTGTGTTTAATGCCAGGCTGGTGGTCAGTGCTGCACCTGGCTGGCATATGTCTGAGCACAGAGGTCAGAGTCACTCTCCAGTCTTACCTGAGCTCAATCAACTCCTTGTGCTTTACAATTTAGACCTCTTTGTTCAGGTGGATGTTGATTGCTTCATGCAACGGAGAGTAAGGTCCTTGTAGCCTCTGTGTCTCGCTCACAGCCAGAGGAGATTTGTAAGCTCCAGAACAGGTTGTTTAACCCCAGAAGCCCCCTTCTTGTGGCACATTTCTTACCTAGGGTGTTTGCCTACAGGCACCCTGCACACTGCTGGCATTGTCCCTTTTCAGTGGTGGTTGTGGAGCGAGAAGCTTTTTCTTCCAGCCTTGAAGTGACTCTGTATAGCCTTAGGACAAGGAGGTGACCCCGAGCATGAGCAGGCAGTGACAAGCCCTTGCTGCAGGCCAGCCCCGAGCAGAAGAGCATGGTGGACCCACACTGCCATCCAAAGTGACTTTCTGCTGTCACGCTCTTCAGCAGCTTTTGCAGGTCACTCAAATGTCACACCCCAGAGGCTGCATTGTCCCTCTCCAGGTCTTTACTAGAGCAAATTTTCTGCAGTGAGGGTGGTAAGACACTGGAACAAGATGTTCATGGAGGTCATGGATGCCCCCTCCCTGGAGGTGTTCAAGGCCAGGTTGGATGAGGCCTTGATCAGTCTGATCTAGTGAGAAGTGTCCCTGCCTATGGCAGAGGGGTTGGAACTAGATGATCTTTAAGGTCCCTTCCCACCCAAACCATTCTCTGTTTCTCTGAATCTATGAAGTAGGCTGTGTGGCCAAACCTGCTCTGCAGTGGCCACGAGGAGCTCACTGGCTGCAGAACCTGAGCATGCTGCTGTTCTCTGTGGGGTCAGCATGGGGGGCTTGGGCCTGGGGACCTGCCACTCTGCTCAAAGGTCTGTTCAGCCCTCTTTTGAACAGCATGGTGTGGCCCAGGAGCTCGTGTCTTTGTTTCTACGGCATGCAGGGTGTGTGGAAGGTGTCTGCATGCTGCAGCAAAAGCTGGTGTCTTGCTTCAGGGCATTCTCCCATAGCAGCACTGCAGAGTTTTGAAGGGTTCATTTGGTCTTCCTTTGCACCACCTTGGATGGAGGCTGCAGATGGTTCCTATCAGGCAGCCTGTACCTGTTGAGAGAAACTCTCAAACTGGCTGCTTGGCTGTCCTTAGAGAGCTGATTAACATTTTTCATTGCCTTTAAAATTAAAGATGTCATAGTTGGGTTTCAATAGAAGCTGGGCAGACATACCTGGGGTTGCTACCTGCTGGACATTGCAAGCAAGGCCAAGAAACTATTCCACTGCCCACAGCCTGTGTTGTAACTGCATTGGTGCTGCAGTATTCAGCTTATTCTGAGGCTGGAAGGCCCACTAGACCTGGTTTATCTGTAGGATCTTGTTTCATTTTATGGTTTCTTGCTGTTCCTGTGGTAGGTTTCATCCACAGTGCTCCATGGATCAGATGTAAGGCCCCTGGGAGGAAGCACAGCATCGTACTGCTAGGCTTGCAGCATCCCTGCCTGCTGGCTGCTTCACTTCCCAAATGAGGAGAGACTTCCAGCAACCAGTGGCTTGGGAGGTGGCCTTGTAGGATGCTGAGGGAAAGCAACCACAGAGCTTCCATCTCAAGCTTTCTCAGCTGGAGTGCCCAAAATACTGAAAATGAGATGTTACCATTTCCCAGCCATAATAAATATGCTGTGTGGAGAGCAGTGTTGTCAGGCCAGGGCTGTTGATACCACCTGGAGCTTTGCTTTCCTAGCTGCTGAGCCTGCAGGAGATGCTGGCAGCAGCACACTTGGATGTGGTGTATAAACTGCTTCAGGGGGCAAGTACTAGAGGACTTTGTGTGGCAATAACCACCTTCCTTCCTGAGATGGGAACTGGGAGCAAGCACTCATTTGGGATGAAATAAAACCTCACAGACTTTCAATTTTTAATCCAAATGCTTTCAACCCCAGAGTTATAGTCCCTAAATTCTCTATTGTGCATTCAGAGATGTCTTCTGGCCTGCATTGAGAGATATCTTCTCACCTGCAGCTCGGGATTAATGTGCCTCCTAATTGCAAGCTTGTGCTCTCTAAGCAAGGTGGTGTCGAGGCTGCCCTGAGCTGTGAGAAAGCCAAGCAGTAGTGCTGGGAGTGCCTTTTTCTTCTGCTCTGTGATGCGTGGAGATGCCTCACGTCATTGCCATGTGTTTGTTAGTGTTCTGCAAACCAAACCCCACGGGGTTCTCATTTCATAGATCCACCAAATGCAGCTGTTCCAGAAGGTGCTTCTTTATCCTGGAGAAGTCCCTAACCTGGGCTGCCTGCCAGTTGGCTTCTCGTTGGGTAGCATTCTGTTCTTGATCTGGGTCATTAAATATTAAAAGGCAAAGTGATTCTAAAAGCCAGCCATTTTTTGGAGACACTAAATAACTGTAATTTGTTTCCTAATAGATAGTTTTGTCCTTGTCACTGGGTCCACTCAGTACAAAAATAAACATGTGATGGGACAGGACTGCTCTGTAAATCTCACACCCTGTCTTTGCCCAGGGGATAAGCCTGGGAATATCAATTGGGATGAGGATGGAAATGAACTAAACCTCAGGGCTGTGTGTTGGGCTGGTGGCTTAGCTGCCCCAGTTGTTGTCCACCTGGTGCCTCTGGGACTGGGTACTTCATGGTTTCGTTACCTGCTAGCAGCACTATAAATCACAGAATGGTGTAGGTTGGAAAGTCCTCCAGGACCATCCAGTCCAACTTTCAATCTAACACCACCATGGCCACTAAACCATGTCCACAGGTTTCTTGATCACTTCCAGAATGATGACTCCACCACCTCCCTGGGCAGCCTGTTCCAATGCCTGACCACTCTTGCAGCAAAGAAATTGTTCCTCATCTCCAACCTAAACCTGCCTTGGCATAATTCGAGGCCATTTCCTCTCCTCCTATCACCATCTCCTATCAGGGATAAGAAATCAAGCCCCACCTCACTCCAGCCTCCTTTCAGGGAGCTGTAAAGAGCAATGAGGTGTCCCCCAACTCCCTTTTCTCCAGACTAAACAACCCCAGTTCCCTCAGCTGCTCCTCACCAGCCCTGTTCTTCAGACCCCTTACCAGCTTTGTTGCCTTTCTCTGGATCTGCTCCAGCCCCTCAATGTCTTTGGTGGAGTGAGGGTCCCAAAACTGGACCCAGGATTTGAGGTGCAGCCTCCGCAGTGTCCAGTAGAGGGGGATGATCCTCGCCCTACTCCTGCTGGCCACACCATTGCTGATCCAGTCTAGGATGTGTTGAAGTGTTGGTGCCACATGCTGAGTAAGGGAGGTCTGGGCAGCAGTGATGTGTGCAGGTGCCTTTCTCCTGAGGTAGAGCCAAATGCCTGTGGTAGGTTTTTCCCAGCCCTGTGGATGGCAAAGCAGAAGAAGTGCTTAAAAGTACAATACCGAAGCCCACCCTGCAGTGCTCTGTTAATTTGGCATCAATTCTGCCTGCTCCTTTGCTGAGCAGAGAACTTTTCCAACTCCTTTGCTTTTATTACAACACTGGTGATTATTTGCTGCTGGAACTCTTCCCTTCTGGTTTCCTTTCCTCATCAGACTTGTCTGCAGGGATTATTTATTAGGGGAGAATTGCCACGTGGCAGAAGTTAATTCCTGACACTTCAGAAAGGTGACTGCTTGGAGAAATT
Source organism: Pogoniulus pusillus (assembly GCF_015220805.1). Taxonomy (NCBI): domain Eukaryota; kingdom Metazoa; phylum Chordata; class Aves; order Piciformes; family Lybiidae; genus Pogoniulus; species Pogoniulus pusillus. The sequence continues at coordinate 10,907,603 of NC_087285.1, read as the reverse complement.
CACTGAGGCTGTAAAAGCTTAATGCTTCACTGTGGTTTATCTTGTGTGAAAGGATCACACTTCCTAATGATTAAAGAAAATATGTACAACTCACTTTTAAAGAGAGGTTAAGAGAAAAGAATTCTCCAGGAGCTGGTTTTATATTTAACTGCAATGGCCAAAACTGTAGCCTTGAGCATAGCCAGATATAACTGCTGCTGCTGGTTGTTTCACACACAGTGATAGGCTTTTAACATTTATACCTGTTTGAAAACCCTACCTGGGCCATAGTGAAAGTGCAGCCATCCTGCCCCCACCCTGGTGTCACCTTGAAGCATTTGCATGGCCTTTAGTAGCTGCTGAGGATGTGGAGTGAGCACGACTGCTCCTCAATCCTCCCTCCTGCTCTCAGAGGCTGGGAGTACCTTCAAAACGCTGTGAAGTGACTCTACCCTTTCTGGTTGTTAATGCTACTACTAATCCCTCTGTTTCCCAGGTCAGTGTCCAAAAAGTGCCCAGCATCTACTTGGAAGAGGAATGTTGGCTTAACATGCAGGAAAGAGGCGTGACTGTCAAGCCCTACTGCCTTACAGGGACACTGTGTGCCTGAGCGAGGAGTCTGACCAGAGAGCCACACGGGACTTGGAAGGGACCTAGTCCAAGAGAGACCTCACCAGACTGGTGAGTGCTGGTGAGTTTGGGTGTAGCAGTGCTCCTGTGTTGGCCCCTGAAAGTGGCTTTTGTGTTACCTCTTGAATGCTCCTCCCCAGTTCAAGAGAGACAGGGACCTGCTGGAAAGACTCCAGCAGAGAGCCACAAGGATGACTGGGGGACTTGAGCATCTTCTCTAGGAAGAGAGACTGAGAAACCAGGGGCTGTTTAGTCTGGAGAAGAGAAGACTGAGTGGAGATCTAATCAATTATACAAATACCCAAGGGATGGGTGTCAAGAGAGTGAGGCCAATCTCTTTTCAGTGGTCAGCAGTAATAAGACAAGGAGCAACAGCTACAAACTGGTATACAGAAGGCTTCACCTCAACACGAGGAGAAACTTCTTTACAGTGAGAGTGGCAGAACACTGGAACAGGCTGCCCAGAGAGGTTGTGTAGGGTCCTTCTCTGGAGACTTTCAAAACCTGCCTGGATGCATTCCTGTGTGAAGTACCCAAGGGGATCCTGCCTGGGCAGGGAGGTTGAACTGGCTGATCTCTGGAGGTCCCTTCCAACCTCTAAACTTCTGTGATGCTGTAATGAGAGGAATCTGAACAATCATTTCTCTGGTCCCTTCTGGATGTGTTAGGAGTGGAAGCTGTAGATGTGGCAGAGCTTTCCTGTGGCTGGTTCAGACACAAGGTCAGGCTCTCTGGCCAGAGCACGAACGGCTGCTGGAAGTTAATTTCCTGCCTGCTGTTCCTGCGTGGCAGGCAGAGCCAGAGCTGCAGCCTGCCTTTGCCCTCCTGCCCACCAGCAGATGCTTGGGCAGCACTTCAAAAAGACCAGCTCCCTCCTGGCTGCCAGCGTTGGCGTGGAGCAGGACTGCTCTCAAACAGTTTTCTTTCTCTGGTGTTTGGCCTGCTGTGGCACTGCCTGGCAGAGCATGGGCAGCATTTCTCTCCAGTGCAGTGGTACCATAGAACCACAGAGTTATTTCAGCTAGAAGAGACCTCTAAGATCATTGAGTCCAACCATCTACCTAACACCACCACGTCCATTAAGCCATGTCCTAAAGTGTCAGGTTCACACATTCCTTGAAAACCTCCAGGGGTGGTAGTCAGGCATTGGAACAGGCTGGCCAGGGAGGTAGTGGAGTCATTGTCCCTGGAGGTGTTAAAAACATATGTGGACATGGCACCTGGGGATGTTGTTTAATGGCTGTGGTGGTGTTGGGTTGATAGTTGGACTCAATAATCTCAGAGGGCTTTTCCAACCCAAACACTTTTCAGATTATTCCCCTCCACTTCCTCATTCCAGGCAGCCCAAGGGAGCTGCAGCCTCCCAGCATAGTGGGTGCAGGGTGAAACGATATCTCCTGGTGTAGGGAGCTGCACATGAGGTCTTCCTCTGCTGGAGATGGGAGCTGCAAGGATCTCCTGTACAAAAGCTCTCTCTTTTGAAGAGCCATGTGTTGGGTGTAACTTTTAATTTAGTTTTGAAAGCCAGGCAGGCTTTGGAGCCTCTCCCTGACACTATCTGAACAAAGATATTGTGAGACTTTTTATACCAAAGACACTTTAATTAAGCTCCCATCATGAAAACAATTAGACCAGATCTGCTGTGCTTAACCAGTCAATAATGAAGTGGTTGGGTCTCATTAATAGACTTCTTCCTGCAACTGTGTTGCAGTGGTGCCAGCTGCAGGCTATGGAAATCAACCCCAGGTCAATATTTCCCCTTTTTTTTGTGTCCCTTGCAGTGGTGAAACTGTAAAATGGATAAACAAATCCCAGCCAGAGCAGCTGAGCTCAGCAGTGGATTTTCACTGGTGATATCCATCCTGTCCATCCTGCATCCAGTTCTGGAGCCTCTATTATAAGAGGGATATGGATGTGCTGGAAAGTGTCCAGAGAAGGGCCACAAGGATGATCAGAGGGCTGGAGCACCTCTCCTATGAAGAGAGACTTGAGGGAGTTGGGGCTGTTCATTCTGGAGAGGAGAAGGCTCTGAGATGACCTTATTGTGGCCTTTCTGAAGGGGGCCTACAAGAAAGACAGGGAGGGACTTTTTAGGACATCAGGTGGTGATAGGACTAGGGGGAATGGAACAAAGATAGAGGTGGGTAGACTCAGACTGGATGTTAGGAAGAAGTTCTTCATGAGGGTGGTGAGACCCATCCCTGGCTCGACAGCTTGCTCTAGTGAGAGGTGCCCCTGCCTGTGGCAGGGGGGTGGGAACTAGATGAATCCCAGTGGTCCCTTCCAAGCCTGACTGATTCAGTGATTCTGTGTGGATAGGGCTAAACTTCTCACCTTGTTCAGCTCCTTCACTTTAACTCCACCTCTTTGTCTTCTTGATGACTTGCACAGAAATAATTAATGGATGGTTGTGGCCCAGGGAGGGCTTTGGTGGGGCTGGGTTCGTGCAGGAGTGTGGGGGGTCCTGTCCTCACTGCTATCGCCACCTCTGCCTAGCATGATAGGATGGTGTCCTGAGGACCACATCAAGTGGGGTTTGCTGTTGCTTTCAGGATTCTGGGGACAGGGTTGTGTCACTCCAGAGCTCTCTCTGCAGTGTTGCTCTTTCAGCCTTCCCAGCCAGCAGAAGCCTTGCCTGAAGCAGAGTCCAGCTGACCCCTGGCATTGCTCACCACGGGAGGTGGTTGTTACAAACCTCTCATCACGCTGCCGCTCCTCTGTCTCACTCCCAGGTGTCAAACACTCATTTTCCAGCACAGACATTACACTTACAGGTTACTGACAGAAAAAACCTGAGTTGTGCTCCTATTTCTCAGGACAAACTTCATCCAGAAAGGCAGAGTGTGGGTTCCAGGAGCAGGTTTGCCCAGCTGCGTGTTGGAAGCTTTTGCTCAGTCCCTTTTAAGACAAGGGATGAGGAAGTTAAATCATTTATTGCTTGAATTTCCTCCCCAAATTATAGTCCTTTTTTTTCCCCCTTCTACAGATCACCTGGGCTCAAAATGAAATTGTTTTAAGCCTGGATTCTTTACATCTTTTAATTGTTGGGAAAAAAAAAGTTTGACCTTTTCTTTTGTATGCTGAGAATAAGCAGAACAAAAATGGCTTTAGTTTGATTATGGTAATAGTTTCATTTCAAATAGATTTTAAACCACAGCATTTATGACTGTACCAGCTTCTTAATTTGTTCTCATTCCTGGTTTCCCTCAGGCACTGAAATGCTTCTTCCCAATGCCTCATTATAGAATCACAGAATTATTAGAATCATTTGGGTTAGCAAAGCCCTCCAGGATCATTGAGTCCAGCCATCAACCCAACACCATCCTGGCCATTAAACCATGTCCACAAGTGCCATGACCATATGTTTCTTGAAAACCTTCAGGGACAGTGACTCTACCACCTCCCTAGGCAACCTGTTCCAATGCCTGAACACTCCTGCAAAGAAATTGTTCCTAATCTCTGATCTAAGCCTCCCCTGGCACAATTTCAGAGCATTTCCTCTCCTATCTCCTGATACTAAGGAGAAGAGACCAATCCTCACCTGAGAGCATCCCCCTTTCAGGTAGCTGTAGAGAGCAATGAGTTCTTCCCTTAGCCTCCTCTTCTCCTGGCTGAACATCCCCAGTTTCCTCAGCTGCTTCTCATCAGACCTGTTCTCCAGACCCTTCAGCAGCGTTGTTGCCTCACATTCAGACAGCTTCTGTGCATCCCTTACTCTCCCTTATTGAACCATGCAGTACTTGGTACAGACATACAGCACGGTACAGATGTGATAGATTCTCTGTCCCTGTCAGCTGGTGGTCAATTCTGGCTGCTGGCAGACAGTTCAAATACACATCTAGACCACTCAACAAGTCCGTGTTGCAGAAAGGTCCTTAGGCTGTCACTTCATGTATCCCTCATTCTTTTGTCACCCCTCTGTGGCTTCAACGTGCTGGCTGCAGAGACAAAGTGACACTTGCTGGAGGAGCCACCTGTAGCTGTTGCCCAACTGGGAATCTGCAGGGAGTGCTCTGGAGTGTCACACTGCTGAGGGCTGTGTGGGTACATGTGGCAGGAGCAGATCAAACTGTTCCATGGCTTGGCCATCAGAGAAGCTTTTAAGCTGCTCTGAGGAGGTGCAGGGTTTAATGGCAGGCAGCGTTTGTTCTGCATCTCAAGTGCATCACCGCACGCTAAGCTGTGTAAATTTAGCTGCTTTAAGCCCAGTCTCCTGGGGCCGAGATTTAAGTGTTTGAACTTTAGTTGAAAGGAATATATTGATTAGGCTTTGATTTAGTTGCTCCTTGCTGAAAAGCTACTGGGTAATGACTTGTACCTGCCCTTTCGTATTTTATTCATTTAATGGAGTCCTCTCTCACCTCCCCTTTTCTTCCTCCACACCATTTCACCTACGAGGCTGCAGAGCTGTGAGGAGAAAGAAAAGAAAAAGCAGTTGTCATGCTGGGAACATCTTTGGTTCAATAAACACCAGTTTTAAATTCCCCAGGCAGACCTCGGAGTCTTCACTTCTGTCAATTGGTGCCTCGTCCTGCAAAGAGTGGCGTGTCCCACCCCCACCGAGGGGCTCAGCTGGCCAGCCCATTGCCTCCTGCAAGGAGCAGGCCTGGCAGATGAAATGGCTTCCATGGATAGAAAAGGTCTTGTCCCTTTCTTTGGCTTGTAGAGCTGTGGAAAGAAATCATCTTGGCCTGTTTGGTGAAGTGGTTTGCTTTTTTTTAGTGTAAGAGTGGTGAGACTCTGCAGTAGGTTGCCCAGAGAGACCGTGGATGCCTCCTCACTGGAAGTGTTCAGGGCCAGGTTGGATGAAGCTGTGAGCAGCCAAGTCTAGTTAGAAGTGTCCCTGTTCATAGCAGGGAGGTTGGAGTGGATGATCTCTAAGGTCTCTTTCAACCATTCTATGATCCTTTTTTTTGTAACCTCCTCTCAGGATCCCAGAATCCCAGCATGGCAGAGTTGTTAGGGACCTTCAGAGATCATCCAGTACAATCCCCCACTAAAACAGGGTCACACACAGCAGGTTGCTCAGGATCACAGTGTCCAGGTGGCTTTGGAATCTCTCTGACAAGCAGAAGGTCAGTTGTTAAGGGCTTCTTGTGCATGTGGGCTTGGAATCTTGAACAGTAAATCCTGCTCAGGAACCCTGATCAGCCTGGTCTAATGGAAGGTGTCCCTCATGGTGCCAGAGCAGTTGGAACTAGATGCCATCCAAAGTCCAGCCCAACCCGTTCTATGAATCTGTGAATCAATGAGTCCCTGGGGCACTTCAAGGCAGGATTGGACGTGGCACTTGGTGCCATGGTCTAGCCTTGAGCTCTGTGGTAAAGGGTTGGACTTGATGATCTGTGAGGTCTCTTCCAACCCTGATGATACTGTGATACTGTGATACTGTGAGATGGGGTGGCCAAGACTAAATAAGTTCGTTAGGTGTTTGGGTTTATTGAGCTGCTGCTTTGTGTGCCTGAGGAAACTGTCAGATTACTTCTGTCCGAGCTGCTGGGCACATTTCAGAACCAGCATTTTCCTTCTCTCACTCTGGGTCTTTGAAATAGAACAGGAGGCACTTGGGTCCTCCCCCACCCCCAGAGCAGAGTCTGTGAATAATGAAAGTCCACTAAAATCTTCTGAGCCTGAGGTGCCCTTCTGCTTACTGCTGGGTGCCAGGAAGAGAAGGCTTAGGACTTGTCCTAGGAGCAAGGTGCTTTTGGTAAGGACACATTTCATTACTTTAAGGGTGATGGAGCACTGTATGGAGGAGGCTGCCCTGAGAGGTTGTGAAGTCTTCCTCTCTGGCAGCTGTCAAAACCAGCCTGGTTGTGTTCCTGTGCGACTTGCCCTATGAGTCTGCTTTGGCAGGGGAGTTGGACTTGAGGATATCTGGAGGTCACTTCCAATCCCTAATGTTCTGTGTTTCTGTGATGTGGACAGTGGAAGCTTTGGCAAGGTTGGCCTCCAGAAATGGAGTGTTCCAGCAGCCCTACCAGCCTCTGCTAAATACCAGGGTGGTGAACAAAAAGGAAGCACCATCCCTCTGGTTGTTTTGCAGAGATAGCTAATGCATGCTTGGTTAATTGCAGTAGAATCATGCCTAGTAATCAACTAGCATTTCATTCTCCTAGAAGGTTGGATTTGATGATCTCAAAGGTCTGTTTCAACCTAATGACTCTATCATTCTAGGAATTGTATTGAGATGTCCCAGGAAAAGGTAATCTCTGAACATGCCCATTAGAAGGGATGGACTCAATGTTCTTCAAGGTCTCTTCCAAAGTGACACTTTGGCTGGTATCTGGGAAACTGCTCTCCCCAGACCCAATGCCTGTTTCTGTCCTGAAGAGCTGACAGCTCTCAGAACACAAATTAATTCAATTGAGGAGAGTTCTGCACAGTCTTTCAATCGCTTTGTTCCCAGCTCCAGGCCTGCTTTCACTTCTGTTGTCTGTTTATTTCTTCTTGTGTGGATTCTGTTTCATGTTTGTCTCACTAATGGGACAAATATTTTAGTAAGAGTGGCAAGATTTAGAGCACTTATCTGCTTTAATATTAATCAGCTGCCTTCTTGGAGCACTAATGAGGCCTTGGGGAAAAAGGCCTCTCTGGTTACCTCTGCAGCTGAAGCTGCTTGCCCTTGGGGAGAGGAGCCTCCCCACAGCCTCCTCTGCTGGGACATCTGCACCCAGTAAGGACACTGCTAGTGGGCATCCCTGGGGTGCAGAGGTGGAGGTTCTTTCATCACACAGCCTTAGGGACAGAGATCACTGAATCAGATAATTGTTTGGGTTGGTAAAGGCCTCCAGGATCATCCAGTCTAAACATCAACCCAGTGCTCCCATGGCCATTAAACCATGTCCCCAAGTGCCATGGCCACATGTTTCTTGAACAGCTCCAGGGATGGGGACTCCACCACCTCCCTGGGCAGCCTGTTCCAATGCCTGACCACTCTTGCAGCAAGGAAATTGTTCCTCATGTCCAACTTAAACCTGCCTTGGCACAATTTGAGGCCATTCCTCTCCTTCTATGACCTGATACTAGGGAGGAGAGACCAAGCCCCTAGCTCACTGTGACCTGCTTCCAGGGAGTTGTAGAGAGCAGTGAGGTTTCCCTTCAGCCTTCTCTTCTCCAGGATGAATAACCCCAGTTCTCTCAGCTGCTCCTCACCAGCCCTGCTCTCCAGACCCTTCACCAGCTTTGTTGCCCTTCCATAGAGAAGCTCCAAATGTCCTGCTGCACCCCCTGCTCTGCTCACGCAGAGCACAGCATCCATTGATCTACAGCACGAGGGATGTTCTCCTGGGGGAACTCTTGGTTCTAGACTGCCCAGATGGTGACAGCAGAGCCCAGGGTTTCTAGGTTTGGGTCAGATCCTCCTGTACCCCCAAGCATGGGTTCAGAGGTGCCTGGTGCATCTCCCACTCAGGCCAGGACACCCTGGTGAGGGGGCAGTTGGTCACCTGTGCTCACACTCTCAAGTATTTGTCTTACCTCATTGTTGTTCATGCAAACAAAATCTTTTTGCTGAATCTGGCTGAAGCTTGGATGTCTTGGGTGGATGATCCTGAAGGTCTTTTCCAACCTATGTGAGTCTATGATTGATTTTAGGTTGTTCCTCCAGCTAATAAGTGGCTCCCCTTAGCTACTGGCTGGAAACCCAGTTTGGCCAGGAGCCTAAACCAGCCAGCAAGAGCCAGGCACAGAGAAGTTGCCAATTAAACTGAGAGCACTAAATCCATCTGATGCCATCATGCTTTAGTGGCATCAGCTGGAGAAACAAAGTGCCCAGATAAACTGGCTTGGCAGAGTGGCACTGAGTGCCAGGAGGCTCTTCTCAGTGATGCCCAATGACAGGACAAGGGGCAATGGGTGGAAGTTGAGGCATAGGAAATTGCCTGTAAACATGAGGAGGGATTTTTTCCACTGTGAGCAAGTGCTGCCCAGGTCGAGTGTGGAGTCTCCCTCTCTGGATATTCAAGACCTGCCTGGGTGCATTCCTGTGTGATCTGCTCTAGGTGAGCCTGCTCTGGCAGGAGGGTTGGACTGGATGAACTCTTGAGGTCCCTTCCAGCCCCTAACGTTGTGTCACTGTACCTTGCAGAAATCAAGGTTTAGAAGTGCTGAGTACCTGGGGGATGGCATTGTTCTAAAAAGACACACACCCTCATGTTTTCAGAGGTGCTAAGGGATACTCATGGTGGGAACCCTTCAAGGAGAAAACAATCCCATCTGCTGCCAGGGCAGGCTGGTGGAAGGGCTGCTGCCGGCAGGAGGCAGGATGAGGTTCAGAGTGGGGCACTGACAAACCAGCTGCCTTTGCTGCTGCCTTGTAAACAGTGAGTGCTGTAAATGCTTCTGACATGTGAAGGGCCCCCACTGTAATCTCAGGTCAGTGGCACTGCCTGCAGGGGAGGAGAACAGGACGTTGGAGCATCGCCACTGATATTTTCAGGTTTTGACTGCCAGGCACCATTGTATGCAATTTAAATCGTTCCCAAAGTCAGGAAGTGGCTCAGCTTTGTGCAGGCACCAGAGGGTTTGTTCTGCCCAGGCACAGACCTGTGTCCAGGAGTGGAGCTCTTGGCTCTCTCTGAGGATCAGCCCCATGTGCCACTGCCTTGACCCTGGGTGCCCTGCTTGAGGAGGTCGAGGAATTTCTTCCCTCCCTTGGGTGCCTCTGGCCCCACGCTGCTGCTGCACAAGGACAGGTTTGGGAAGGTGTTTATGGACCTGAAGGCTGCAGATGGATTTCCAGAACATGGGTTGTGCTTTCAGTGCAGGAGAGCAGCACATGGGAGCCAAAAGGGTGTTCCTGTGGGGCCAGAACCCTGCAGAGAATCCCCACCTTAGAATCATAGAATCAGTCAGGCTTGGAAGGGACCACAAGGATCATCTAGTTCCAACCACCCCTGCCATGGGCAGGGACACCTCACACTAGATGAGGCTGGCCAGAGCCTCATCCAGCCTGGCCTTAAACACCTCCGGGGATGGGGCCTCAACCACCTCCCTGGGCAACCCATTCCAGGCTCTCACCACTCTCATGGTGAAGAACTTCCTCATGTCCAGTCTGAGTCTACCCATCTCCAGCTTTGCTCCATTGAATCTATCCACTTCCAGCTTTGCTCCAGCTTTTCTTCTCCTCCTTGCTGGAATGCCAGTTCCTTGGCTGGGAAGGATGTGCTCAAGAGCATTTGTAAGCTGCAGAGGCTAAACTTTTGGGTTCTTCTACCAGACTCTGGGCGTGGGAAGGCTGTTTGCTCTGGCAGGTGAACTGGCCATCCCCAGCCCATGCCCTCACTGGGGACTGCAGCTGGGGTTGAAGGAGACGTGGCCGTGGCAGCCTCTTGCCACCCACTGGATGCAGAGAAGCTGCTCCTGTTTTTCAGCTCCCTCCCCACCAACACTTCTCAGCTTCTCTGTCAGCCCTTGTTTGGGTTCTGCCCATGTCCCCTTGCCCAGCTCAGAGCCTGGCAGGTGGCTCCCCACAGGTTGAAGGCAACATCCCTGCCACATCGGCTGGAGCCCTTGGCACAAACCTCCTCCTCGGTGGTGTGTTCTCTGCTTTCTCTGCAGAATTCCCTCATGCACATTTTCCAGTGGCTTTTGCTTTGGTTCTCAGCTATTTCACAGCCATTCCCCAGCCAGAGCAGCAGCCTGGGCTCCCTGTGGCAGCCTCTGTCCCTCGTGAGGCCGTTAAGGTGCCAGGGTTCTTTATGCTTCTCCCATTGACACCGCTCAGGAGGACCTTGCCATCCAATTTCTCTGCCTTGATTGATTCCTTCTCATTATCAGCCCTGAATTATTTGCAGAGGTAAATGACAGGGCTTTATTTTCTCACACTGCTTTATCTTTTCACCAAATGTTGCTAATGGAAAAGCTTTTAACCTCCTGAGGCAGAAGGTGATCTGTGGCCGTTGGGGTGAGTGTGGGACACGTGGAGCTGCCTGCTGCTGCAGCAAAGCCTGCTGCTGCCTTGGAGTCCTCCCTTGGGTCATGGGGAGATTTAACAGACAGCCCAAGGTGACTGGCACACAGCAACGAGGAGAAATTGTCTGCTTCAAAAATTAAGGAGAACAGAAAGGGCAAATCCTGCTCCAGAGGCAGGGACACTTAACCTAAGCACCCTGACTCTGCTGATGGGTTTCCAGACAGCCCTGGAAGCTGGAAGGATGGTGCTGGTTGATCTCTGTGGCAAGCTGGGAAACACACAGATTCCCAGGGACATAGGAGTAAATATGGCTTCAGGGCATGAACAGAGTGAGTGCATCTCAGCTGCTACCCCTGGTAGAGTCATACTGTCCATCCACCCAGCCTGGGCAGCTGCTGCCTGTGGTGGTACCAATGATAGAGGCTGAGGAGGGACCTGGGGATTGAGGAGCAATCTGGTCTAGTAGGAGGTGTTCCTGCCCATGGCAGGGAATCGAAACTAGACAATCTTTAAGATCTCTTCCAACTCAAACCAGTCTCTGGTGTGGGTATTTTGGTGTTTTTGGTGGGATTTTCTTGTTTGTGTGTTTTGGTTTTTGGTTGTTCTGTGTGTTTTTTTTTTTTTTTTAATAAGAACAACAACAACAACCCCAAAAAGCTGAAGTTCTCATTCCCCAAGTCCTGAAAAATGCATTTTCCTTGCCCCCAGCTATGGATTTTGCAATGTCCACAGCTAAGGCAGCAGAGTGTCTCAGTACTGTGGCCAGGCACCTCCCTGGATGGGCTCCTGCTGCAAGGCCAGGCTGGGCTGGAGATGTTCCACACGTGGAAATGTGTGATTTGAAGCATCCAGAGATGAGGAGAGCACTCCTCATCCTGCTGCTTCTGTGCTGGGGCCATCACTGCACTAAGGTTTCCCTGCCCTTTGAGACCTCTGCTCCTTTCAGATCTCCATTCAGGGCTCCTGGTCTCCAGGTTCCATCTGTTGGTGCTTTCAGGTTATGGCTGAAGCATCTTTCAGCCCGTTCTGATAGTCAAGCAGGTTGAAGGCCTTGAGTGCAGACAGGCTTCTCAGATCCCTATGGAAGTCTGTCCCTGAGTTGTCAGCGGGCTGCAGCCATCCCTGATATGCCAACAGCAGCCTGGCTGGGGACTTGTCCCTGCAGAGACAATGGCCACCCAGCACCTCTCCCTGCTCAACACCCAACCAGTAAGCCGAAAGTCAGCAGTGAAGCAGCACTTCACTTCCTTGCTGCAAATCCACTTCTGGAGCAATCCTGCTGCTGGTTTTGTCCAGGGATGGGACAGAACTGGAGCCAGGTTCCACATCAGAACCCCCACGTTTGCAGGTTGCTGAGCTTCCTGTATGTTCTCTGCCCCTTTCTGGGGGATTCCTCACCAAAAAGGCTTCCACAATTGCAGGGCTGTTGCCCATTCCTCTCTGAGCTCACTCACCAAACAGCTACATCCTTCTCCTGGCTGTTCCATCTGCTGTGGCTGCTGCTTTTACATAACAAGCTGAACTTCAAATTCTAATAACCTGTACCTATTGCACTGCTTCCTGTCCTTCACTGGCAGGGTGGGAATTTGTCCTGCAGGGATGGAACAGATGGGGGGAACGTTAGGAAAATTAGATCAAATGATGGTATAAAGCCACAAGATGACTCAGTTCTATTGTGGCTTTGCCTCACAAAACCAGGGAATTGAACAAAATGTGCCTCTCCAGACAAGGGTCTTTCCATGCTGTTATTTCCTTTAAAGAGCTCTTCCTGTTTTGTCTTTATGTAAGGTTAGGTGTTGATTTGGGCTTCCTGTGCTGTCCACGGTGACTGATCAGCAGGACAGCCCCAGGACTGGTGTGTTGGAGAGTGGGTATCCGGCAGGTAGCCGTGTCCTGCCCTGGGGCTGCTTTGGCTGTCACCAAGAGCATCCTTTCTGGATGGGCACAGGGCACTAATCCTCCAGGATTAACAAGGATGCTATCCTTGTGTTACTCTGTACCAGGCAACCAGCTCCCTGCTAGGCTTGTAGGACACAAGGAGAGGAAAAAGCACTTATGGGGATGTGGAAAGCCAGTTTTCATCATCTGACTCAGTACTAATTCTTCTTTGCTTGCCATTCACCAACAGAGAAGGGATTTTGGTCAGACAGATGATGGAGAGCTTGGTGTGCTGCCTTGCTCCGGTCTCAGACCCTCCAAACTCTGCTAACATTCATGGCATGATGCTGGTGAAGCCTCAGCAACATCTCCAATGCATTCTTAGATAAGCAGAGTATTAGACAAGCTGGGAAGGGGACAAATATGAATATTCCTGAGGTTTTACCCTTAAAACCTGCACCCCTCCAGAAATCCAATTCCCAGCCTAATACCCAGCAGTGTGGCTGCACCTTTGAAGTCTTACATTTGCTGCAAGCCCAAGCCCTGACGCAAACAAACCATTTAATGACCCAACTGCTGCTTTCTTCGGGCCAAATGGGGCTCTGATGTGGAGTCTCCTGTGAAACTTCCCCTTCCCAGCTGGGCAGGGCCTGAGTGTCCAAGGGGAGGCATTGCTGGGTGTGATGCTTGCCCAGGAGCCCCTCATTCCTTTACACTTTGTTGGGGTTGATTTTTCTTTTCTCAGCCTGCAGCATTTTCTTCATGGTTAGCATGAATCAAGCTGCTGCACGTCTGGGGAGAGAAAGCAGCTCCGAGAAAGAAGATGAAGAGCTTCTGCAAATATTTATGCACCAGGAATCAATCAGATGGGAATGAGTCTCATTTACACAGGAGTTACACCTGTTTGTGTGCTTGTAGCTTCTGCAGCGAGATCCAGGAGAGGCAGCTGTTTGTCACAGAATTGGTTTAGGGGTTCCCCACTAAACCTCAGGGAGAGGATTTTGGGCTGTTCTCCCCACCCCAGCGCAGCCTTGGGGCTCCCTGGGGAAGTGCTTGGTGCTGGGTGGGTTCATCAGCTCAGGGTGGTGCTGATGGGTGCAACAGAGGCAGCTGGAAGCAATTCTGTGCACCCACCCACTGTTTCTATTTAATCCTCCCAGCTGAGCTGGGGCCCAGGCTGGTGGGGAGCAGATGTCCTGTGCCCTTCTCTGGGGCTGATCCTGCCTTGAAGGAGGGTGCCGGTGGTGGGGCTCTGCTTGCCCATCTTTCCTGTGTGCTCCTGGCCATTGCTGCTGCCTCAGGTAGGATCTCTGCTTTTAGGTGTTTCATGGTGAAGGGGGTGTCTGAATTCTGAGATCATCTTGTGAGTGATTTCTCTGTAGACCACTTGTGAAGAGCCTTCACCTGAGCCTGGAGGAACCAGGCAGTGGAGGCAATGTGCTTTAGGGGTCAGAGGGCTGGGCCCCTGCCCTGTTTTGGTGAAGGAGAAAGAAGGAAGGAGAAGCAAGCAGTGACAGTTCTAACCCTGGTCAGAACCAGTTGCTCTAACCCATGGGAACTGATGGTTGCCACCAGCCTGGGAGGAGAGCTGCCTGCTCTCTCAGCTGGGACTGAGTTAGGCTTAAGCTTCTGAAGCCCTTTTGTTAGGGGTGGGGGGACAGCTTAGAGCTGTTCTGAATCAAGTCACGACTGAGCTTAGCAAAGGTCTGTGCACACCCCCAGTGTGTGCTAACACAGATTATCCAGGGCAGTGTTACTCTGGAGGGGTGAGAACTTGAGCAGCTGAACTCCTGCCTAAAATTAAATCCAACTTTTTGTGTGAGGTTTCCAAGCAAACTTTTTTTCCCCCCCTTTCCTTCTCCCTGTGTAGTTTTTGCCTCAATGCTTCTGAAAGGAGTTTTTAAATATTTAAAGCTGGTCAGAGAAAAGCTGTTGTGTGAGTCAGTGCACTATAAATAAAACAAACTACTTGGAATAAATCTTGTTAACAACTGAAGATAATCCATCTCAACCTCAGCACCCATAAATTCCCCTCCCTGTCAAGAGTGAGGCTGCAGCTGCTTTTCTTTGCAGTGTAGACCCCCAGGTTGGCCTTCACTGAGAGGACCCATGGAGTAAAGCAGGGCAGTCATCAATGACAACCCAGCATGGCTAAAACTTCTACCAGGCAGAGAAGTGCTCAAAGATGAGTATTCCTACAGCATCAGCTGAGCTCAAACCACTCAGAGTTCCTTGGTTGGACTCAAAAGCAAATTACTGACAATTGCTGCTTAAAAACAATAGTGTGGGGTTTGTTTAAATTGTTCTTTAGGCTTGGACCTAATGGAGGGTTTTTGTCTTGGTTTTGTTACACCCCCTTCCCCCCCAATCAGTTTCTCTTGATGTATACAAATAAAGAAGCAGGATCATAGACACAGTTGTCAAGAGCAACCTGAGAAGGGGTTTGGGGGAGGCTTGATGTGGATTTTTTAGGGCTATGACTACCAATTGCAAGTGCTGAGGTCCCTGAGAGCAGCCCTTGGCCCTTTAACCAGATCCACCTGGAGTGCTGGGGCCAGCTCTGGAGTCTTCAGCATGGATCTGTTGGAGTGGGGTCAGAGGAGACCACAGGTTGCTGTGATCTCCCAAGGATGGGAGCCTTCTGTTTTGAGGCCAGGCTGAGAGAGTTGGGGTTTTTCAGCCTGGAGAAGGGAAGGCTCCACTGAGACCTTCTGGTGGCCCTTCAGGACTTTGATTGGCTGATCAGAAAGACAGGGACAAGCATTTTAGCAGGGCTTGTTGTGACAGAGCAAGAGGTGATGATCTGAACTAAAAGAGAGAGATTCAAAGTGGATATAAAGAATACATTTATTATGATGAAGATGGTGAGACCCTGACTTGGGTTGCTCAGATTGGTGGGAGCTGTCCCATCCCTGCAATCACTGCAGATCAGGTTGTTTGGGACTGAGCAATCTGCTGTAGTTGCAGGTGTCCCTGCTGACTGTGATGGTTGGACTGGATGACCTTGAAAGTTCCCTTCCCACCCAAATCATTCTGTGATGCAGTTCATATTTTAAGATGACCCCAAGCCTAATTTCACCAGCAGCATCCACTGGTCCCTTCCAGTATTGAGCCTTCTACTAGAAGGTGCAAATGTCTGGGAAATTCCATGCTGTACAGTGCCCTACTTTGCAGCACTTAGTTAAAGTCCTGGGAAAACAGCCAAAAAAGTGAAGTCTTAATTTTTTCTGCAGCTGGCCCATTAGCTCCTGCCTGTCCTTACAGGAGAGGAAACAGGAGGTGAGTTTGCAGCTGAAGCTTTGCTTCCCCAGGGGAGCAGTGTGGTGCCATGGAGATGTTGTGGTAAGCAGCTGCAATGATAAAACTCATTCTGCTCCCTGAGCTGGTCCAGCCTGGACCTGGTAAAGGCTGGATGTGAGAATGTTTGGTCAGTTCTGAGAACAAGGCTTTCACTGAATCATAGAATAGTTTAGGTTGGAAAGGATCTTGAGGATCATCTAGATGCAACCCCCCAACACCTACAAATATCTGAGGGGTGGGTGTAAAGAAAGTGCCAATCTCTTTCTAGTGGTGCCCAGTGGAAGGACAAGATATGAACTGGAACAATGGAAATTCATAGAATCAGTCAGGGTTGGAAGGTACCACAAGGATCATCCAGTTCCAACCCCCCTGCCATGGGCAGGGACACCCTACCCTAGATCAGGCTGCCTACAGCCCCATCCAGCCTGGTGGCCTTACACATCTCCAGGGATGGGACCTGAACAACCTCCCTGGGCAACCCATTCCAGGCTCTCACCACAACTTCCTCCTCATGTCCAGTCTGAATCTATCCATCTGCAGCTTTTCTCCAGCTTTTTACCTCAGCATGAGGAGACACTGCTGTACTGTGAGGATGCTGGAGCCCTGGAGCAGGGTTCCCAGAGAGGTTGTGCAGTCTTCTTCTCTGAAGGCTGCTAAAACCTGTTGGAATGGGTTCCTGTGTGACCTGTGCTAGGTGATCATGCTCTGGAAGGGAGGTTATCTTGGTGATCTCTCAAGGTCCCTTTCAGCCTCTATCATGTGATTCTATGGTGGCGATGGGAGTGTGAGCCAGACTGGAGACTGACTTCTCAGTGACTTCAGAGGGTGACTCTTGAAACATGGGAACTACTTTAAAGAAGTTGAGATGTCCTATATACACCTAAACCCTGTGTTTAGTTTCCCCCCCCTCTGTGCCCAGCTGGCACCGTATGCCTCTTACCTTCTCAGGCTCCATTGGATGCTCAGGCTCGCTCTCTCTGGTGCACTTTTCTTCTGGGAAAGCTTTAGAGACAAGAGGCTCAAGTCCCCATTTTCTCTCCAGTCCCTGCTTTCTGGCTGGATGTCAACACTTCTGATGCGAGTTGGGAAAAATTTCAGCTGGCTAAAACCTGGAGCTTTCTCCCTGGTACACAACATTAGCATCAAACTGAGCACAGAACCTGCTGTGACCTACTTCAGTGTCCCGGGGGAGCCAAGTGTCCTGCAGCGGCTGCTGGCAGCAGTGCTGGTTACGCTGCTTGGGCTGGTGTCAATCACAAGGGGGCTGCAGATGGCCGGGGAGAGCAGCCTGAGTGTTTGCACTTTGTTTTGCTGGGGAACATCAAATTCCAGGCTGGAGGAGCTGGGATCCTTCCGTCGGTTCTGGTGGGAAGGGCTGGAAGAGGTTCTGCAGTCTCTCACACTGTGGAAATGCTGACATGGTTATTTTTACTTCCTTGCCCAATTTCCACCCCTGCCAGAGACCACTCACCCCCTGCATGCCTACAGCAAAGCACTCGTGGTTCTGTGAGGCCTTCTCAGCTTTTCCACTTCTTGATGATAAATCAGCTTCTGGTGACAACAGCCAGAACTTCAACGGCTCATTAAAGTCACTGTTAGGTACCAGAAACCCTCTGGGTGGGAGGATGCTCCAACTGAGCCCTGTGGGTCCTGCTGGGTGCCTCTCCCTGATGGACACCCTCAGGAGCTGGCTGGTGGCTCCTGGCTGCTTTTTCTCAGGCTTTGCTGGAGCCTTTCAGAGCAGAAAGAGGTTGGGCTCATCAGTCAAATGAACTTTTCCTGAGCATGCTTTGTTATTTGGTCTTAAAAGGAAGGAGCAGATTTGTACTGAAGAGTGCAATTAATCTGAGCTGTATTCTGTAGCCATCTCTGAGCCCTCTGAAACACGGAGCAGCGAGTGGATAGAGGCTGTAGTGCTGCACTTCCAATTAGGGTGTCTTCTGCTGAGGTTCATGTGCTGCAGGTGATTTACACCAAGTGCTGGCAGTGCTCTGGATGCTCCAGCTGGATGGGGAGAGAAGGAGGTCAGCGTTCACCTGAAATATGCCTGTTATTAGCTGCACTGCTCTGTGTTTCTGCAAGGCATAATTTAAAAACAATTTTTCTGAATTGCACCATCTGGAGGAGGGAAAAAAAAAATCAATAAATGATTTACATGAGGTTTGGGAGCAAAACCCACCTCCACTGCAGCCCTGGGTGCAGCTTCTACTGCGTTGCAAACTCCAGAGTACAGATCCAGATAACATTCTGTCTGGCATGGGCAGCAGAGCTGCAGCTCATCTCAGGGGGATGGGATAGCTCATCTCAGGGGGATGGGATAGCTCATCTCAGGGGGATGTCTGTAAGAGGGCAAGGAAACTGGTGAAGATTCTGGAGAATGGGTCTGATGAGGAGCAGCTGAGGGAACTGGGATTATTCAGCCTGGAGAAGAGGTAGCTCTCTACAGCTCCCTGAAAGGAGGGTGGAGTGAAGTGGGGCTTGGTCTCTTCTCCCTAGTATCAGGTGGTAAGAGGAGAGGAAATGCCCTCGAATTATGCTAAGGCAGGTTTAGGTTGGGGATGAGGAACAATGTCTTTGCTGCAAGAGTGGTCAGGCGTTGGAACAGGCTGACCAGGGAGGTGGTGGAGTCCCCATCCCTGGAGGTGTTCAAGAACTGTGTGGCCATGGCAGTGTTGGGTTGATGTTTGGACTGGATGATCTTAGAGGGCTTTTCCAACCAGTGCTATTATGTGATGCCTTCATGTTGGGAACACGGGGGATGTGATGTTCTCAGCAGGGGGTGAATGTGTTTGTACCTGCTCCCTCCATCCTCCTTCCTAGCCATGGGGAAGCCAAAGCTGAGGCCACATCAAGGACTTGCCCCACCTCAGCTGGCTGTGAGAGGTGATCAGTCAGCCCCATGTCAGTGCTCTGAGCATGACAGTGTCTGCTCAGTGCTTTGTCCTTCAGACAAATGGTGTTGAAGAACTTCCTCATCTGACCACACTGATGGGAAGGAGCAGCACTTCTGGCTTAATGAAAGGAGGCTGAACGCTGGTGGCGTACACTGCTCAGTCTGGGCTCAGCCTTGATTTGAAGGTGATGGAGAGCACTTGTGCATGATTCTCCTCACTTGAGAAATCAAGAGCTGGTCTCCGGTGATGCTGCTGCAGCTCCTGCTGTGTGGGGCTGCCGCAGGCTGTGCTGGGTGGTGTGAGATGCCTTCCTCAGACATCACCCAGATACTACTGGTGCTGTGCTGTTTGGGATTTGGGTTGTGCTGGAGCTGGAGATAAACTCAAGGTGAAGAAAAGGAGGATTTGAAAAAGGCCAAGCCCAGCTTTACCTTCTGCTGCCTCCCAGCATGGTGCTGAACATCCAGCTGCAAACCAGCAAATCCCGACCCTGCAGCTGCAATTATCTCTGGAAAGCAAGGCTCTGAGCTCAGGCAATGGCACCTAAAGAGCAAGCCAGGACAAAACAGCTTAATCTTATCCCCACCATCCTCCCAACAGCCTGAAATCAGCAACAAACCTCTCCTGCAGCGCCAGTTCCTCAGGTTCTGTGCGGTGCTGACGCACTGGGAGTTGTTGGTGCTTTGTGCCACAGCGAGGAGGATGATGCAGCTGCTTCCTTAGCAAGTGGGCTCCTTCCTTTGGTTAAAAATAAAACATGCAAATTCCCTGTTAGCCGTTTGCTGCTGCGCTTTCTGATGGGAAGGAAAGGCACAGCAGCACCCCAGGAGGCAGGAGCAGTGCTGCTGCGATGTGGTGAGGGACGGAGTGGCTGTCTTTTGCCACTAGGGGTATGGTGTCGGGATCCCATCCAGCACCTCTGCTCCTCACCGGGGCAGATCCTGCACCAGGAAAGCTGCTCTGCTAACATTGTGTCCTCAAAGTGAAGGGTCTTGTGAGGAGCAGCTGAGGGAACAGGAGGTGTTCAGCCTGGAGAAAAGGGGGCTCAGGGGAGACTGCCTGAGTCTCTGCAACTCCCTGAAAGGAGGGTGGAGTGAGGTAGGGATGGGTCTCTTCTCCCAGGGAGCAAGTTGTAGGATGAGAGGAAATGGCCTCCATTTGCCCCAGGGTGGGGGTGTAGGTTGGATATGAGGAACAACCCTTCCTCCAAAGGGTTACCAAGTCCTGCCTCAGGCTGCCCAGGGCAGTGGTGATGTCGATGACTCCATCCCTGGAGGAGTTTCAGAGCCTGGACGATGTGATGCTGAGGGCCATGGTTTAGTGGTGTCCTGGCAGTGCTGAGTTAATGGTTGGACTCAATGATCTGAAAGGTCTTTTCCATCCCAAATGATTGTATGATTCCATGATTGGTGGATTATTCTGCTTTTTAATGTCTCTGAGGGCCCAGAAGATCACAAATTGAACAGCAATTCTTCTCTCTTTGGGTTTCCATTTCCCTTCCCTGGAGTCCCTTGCAGAGGTTCCAGCTCCCCTCTGAGGAGAGGCTTTGTGCAGCAGGGCTGTGCTCTGGGGCAGGTGATCCTTCAGAACCCCAGCAGCCACCAGGTGTCAGAGAGGGACATGGGGTAAATGCTCCTTTGTTTCCCTGCAGGAAAATGTCCCCAGGTAACGATGACCTGCTCTGCTCGGTGCTACCTGCCATCACCAGCTGATTGAGTGTCATTGACCAGGTTCATATCGAGCCCTGTTGCAATTACTGGGAATGAACAGAGTAGGATTTCTTTCTGCCTGGCTTTTGTGGTGCGGAAGAAAGGTTTGTACTTCAAATGATCTTTTTAATTCGTGCAAGCTGTCCCTTGAAAAACCCCTTTAATTCAGGAGAGGCTGGAGGAATGCAGCTCTTGAGGTTGTTCCCCAAGGAAGACTTTGATATCTCTTGTTTTAGTTTAGCTTCTAAATGCTCAGCTCTACCTGAAGCAGCAGTTGATCTTCGTCACAGAATGAGCTTAATCCACATTTCCATGGTCTCCCTGACCAAAGCCATCACCTGCACAGCTCGGGCAGCAGGATGGGGAGAACTGGTGACAACATAGCCTTAGGGTCTTTGTTTATATTCCTGGGTTTATGGCTGTCCAGAACCTAACCAGGCCCATGCCCTACGAGGAGAGGCTGAGGGAGCTGGGATTGTTTAGCCTGGAGAAGAGGAGGCTCAGGGGTGACCTTATTGCTGTCTACAACTACCTGAGGGGTGGTTGTGGTCAGGAGGAGGTTGCTCTCTTCTCTCAGGTGACCAGCACCAGAACGAGAGGACACAGCCTCAGGCTGTGCCAGGGGAGATTTAGGCTGGAGGTGAGGAGAAAGTTCTTCCCTGAGAGAGTCATTGGACACTGGAATGGGCTGCCCGGGGAGGTGGTGGAGTCGCTGTCCCTGGAGCTGTTCAAGGCAGGATTGGACGTGGCACTTGGTGCCATGGTCTAGCCTTGAGCTCTGTGGTAAAGGGTTGGACTTGATGATCTGTGAGGTCTCTTCCAACCCTGATGATACTGTGATGTCTGGTTCTAAGATGGGGATAATCCCTGATCCAGCGGTCAGCTGCTATTCAATGATCTACAGCAGGTCTGCAGGCAGCCTGGGGCTCTGCATGAGGTGAGAATTTTGTGCCTCTGGCAGGTTGTGGCAAAGACATATTCCAGAATCCCAGTGTGGTGGGAAAGGATGTCTGAAGGTTATCTAGTCCAACTCCCTGTACCAGGGAGGTTTAGTTTGGAGATAAGGAACAATTTCTTTGCTTCAAGAGTGGTCAGGCATTGGAACAGGCTGCCCAGGGAGGTGGGGGAGTCCCCATCCCTGGGGCATTCAAGGAGCATGTGGCCATGGCACCTGGGGACATGGTTTAATGGCTGTAGTGGTGTTGGGTTGATGGTTGGACTGGCTGATCTTAGAGGGCTTTTCCAACCCAAACAAATTCTTCACAGAGAGAGTGATTTGCCATTGGAATGAGCTGCCCCTTTAGGTGTTCAAGCAAAGCCTGGATGAGGCATTTAGTGCCATGGTCTAGATGACTGGCTAGGGCTGGGTGCTAGGTTGGACTGGATGATCTTGGAGGTCTCTTCCAACCTGGTTGTTTGTATGATTCTATAAACAAGGTCACCCAAGGTGACTTAGTACTTGTTCCCAGGTGGTACCAAGCAGGGAAGAGGGAAGGTGTTGCTCCAAGTCCCGTTTCTGATTACTTCTCATTCGCACTTCCAAAAAGGGCCTCAAACAAGGCCAGGACCTGATGTTTTGGCTTTAGATTTCCATGCAGAATTGAAGAGCCATTTTGAACATCTAAGATAACTCAGTCTTTTCTGTTGTGGATCTGTGTTGTATTAAAAGTGACAACAAACATGGAAATTGACAATTAATACCAAAGTGCCTTGTTTTGACATCTGTGACAGTATTTAGTGGCATGTTGGCAGTTGGTTAGTTAAAAGTGGTTTTAATCCAGTGACTCTTCCCAGTAGGAAATGAGTTTGGCATAAACTTTCTGTCAATGCTTTCCCTTAGCCAGGTTGGCACGTGGGTGCCAGGAGGCTGTGACTGCTGTGGAGCATCTGGGTGCCATGGGGGATCTCAGGAGGCTTCTCTAGTGCAAGCAATGTTCTCCGAATGGTTTTCATGTGAGCTTTGCTCTCTGGTGTGCATCTTACAGAAGAGCCTTGTCACTGGCTGCCATCCACACCGTGCGCCTTGGTGTGCCTCTGAGAAGATCTCAGCAGCCTTCCAGAATGTGTGCTGTGAGGCAAAATATCAGCTGTTCAGATGGAGAAAATCAAGAGGCATCTCTTTGTTGCAGTTTAGCAGCCTGTGAGTTAACATCTTCCCAGTGGAGCTGTGCTTTTTTTCCCTCTGTGGCAGCCAATCCCAGCTCCTCTGGTAATGGTCTCTGTTTTAGATGTGTGTTTCCTGCCTTTAGAACCTGGTACAGATGTAGGTTCCCTCCCACCTCTTCTCCTGGGTGCAGACAACTGGAAGTGATTTAAATTTGCATTTTTTTCTGATGTAAATGCCTCATTTTGAGTCTGAGCCAATCTATTTTCCACTGCTGAGTGTGACCCAGGCCAGTTGTGGTACAAAAGCACCTGAAGCATTCAAACAAGCAGTTAAAGAGGGTCTTAGCTTGGTACTTATCTGAGTTTCTTTATGTTGATTGTGCTCCAGATGTCCCCTTCTATTTCCTTCTGTCTAAAGCTGGTTGTGCTCTCTGGCTCTCACCTGATTATCCTCCTGTGGGTTGAGCTCTTGTTTCAGTACATCAAAGGCTTGACACCAAGCTCTTGAGCTGCTGGTGGCCACTTCAATCAGCTGCTCTGTTCAGTTTGGTTAGGTGACCTGAGATGGTTCTGAAGTGACTTCTCTGGGCTCCCTGGAAGCTGCTAGCTGATTTGCAGCAGGTGAACCTGAATCAATCACACTGGAGTCAAAAGATGATAAAGATTAGTAAGGGAATGGAACATCTCTCAAGAGGAGAGACTGAGGGAGCTGGGGCTTTCTAGCTTGGAGAAGAGGAGACTGAGGGATGACCTTGTCAGTGTTTACCATATGTAAAGTGTGAGTACCAGGAGGATGGAGCCAGGCTCTGCTGGGTGATGCCCAATGACAGGACAAGGGACAATAGGAAATTTAATGGAGACACGAGGAGGAATTTTTTTCCCTGTGAGGGTGACAGAACACTGGAGCAGGCTGCCCAGGGAGTTGTGGAGTTTCCCTCTCTGGAGATATTCAAAACCCTCCTGGATGTGTTCCTGTGTGATCTGGTATAGGTGATCCTGCTCTGGAAGGCGGTTGGGCTGGATGATCTCTCCAGGTCACTTCCAGCCCCTGACATTCTGTGAGTTTGTGAAATCATTGCTGTGCATCAAGTGAGGCTTACATCTGTGGTTTTGCTCTGTTTGGGGTTTCTGTTCTAGAGCAAGATAAAGCGAGTGACTAAATATTATCTTCTGGAGTACTTTCCCTTGTAAAACCTCCTTAACTTTGAGCTGCTGGTGGGCCAGGAGATCCTGTTAGTATTTTTTTTGGGGGGAAGCATTTATCTTCCTTGGGGAATCCAAGCACTAATATCATTAAGGTAGCTCCTCATAGAAAGTTTATGTCTCATCCTGCTGCACGGTTTGAAGCAAATTACATCTCTAAGTGTGAAAATAAAGCTCCCCATGGCTGACTGTTCTGGCTGGACAGAGAACCTGAATACCTATCCTGTGCTTGAAGGATTTCAGGTCTGGTTTACGTTCTGAAATGCAATATCCAATTTGGGTGACGTTCAAATGAAGGTGGCAGCATGGAAATTTCAAGAGTATCCTGTAGAGCTTTCCTAATTTTGATAGCACTGGGCCTGGCAGCTTTAATGTGCGGTGATGATGATGATGAATATCAAACCCCAGGATGCCTTTTGTAGTCTGGCTGCCGCATCCTCTGCGGGCAGCGGGGTCCTATCACAGCATGATCAGTGGCTGTGAAGGTTCTCTGATGGAGGTGCAATAAAACACACCTTTAATTACTGACACAATTAGTTCTGCTGATGTTCACGGTACATTGTACAGGTCATCGGATGCTTCATGAATATTTATGCCACCATCCAATAACCAGAGGCATAAAACAACTTCTGTTGGAGTCTGTTATTTCATCTGCCATAAATACATGCTGCTCTACAGAGCGTTCAGAAAATGCCTCCTTTGACTTGAAGAGCTGCAGTTTGCTGCTCTTTCATTTTGCATGAATTTGTCTGGGCTTGTGAATGTGTCTGGACACTTTTTGAGTCACTCTGAACTAGCAGGACAGAAGTCTGCCTTCAGACAAAGCAGCTGCAGAAAGTGATGTTCAACCTTTCTGCTTAAGAGCATCTCACCTCAAGGTATTTGAATGCAGGTGGAAGCTCTCGGGTGGGAGGAGAGGAAAGTTGATTGTCATCAAGCCTCGTCCACAAAGCAGGTCAGAGCTGGATGAGGTGACAGAATTATGGCTGGGATGTGTGCAGCAGAAAGCCACACAGTCAGCAGGGAGGAGAAGAGCCATTCTACAGACAGCAGTGCAGGCAGCTGGAGCAGGGCTGGTTTGAGAGCTGTCCTGTGCCTTGGCCCATGGTCTCAAGATCTCAGGCTGTGGATTGCTTCATGCCTGGGAAAGGAGATGGTTACTGTAGGTGGCTTCATTTCCTACCTTCTAAATGCACCTTCTGGAGATGACTGCCCCCCCACAGGGGTTTTACTTTCAGCACTTACTGTAGCTGTGTAAACTGGATCACAGTTGTGGTCTGAAGACATCTGGACATGGATCGGTGGGGCTGTGCATCCAGGGCTGCTGCTCCTCACAGAGCAGAATCTTTATGCATTTCAATTTCAACACCTCCCCCCCACACACACACGCAAAGGAACTGCCCCTCAAACTGTACAAGTGCTTGCAAGCAGCAAAAAGACATTTCCTTCATTAGCAAACTCTGCCATGGGACAGGTCAGAAGGTGAAGCACTTGTGAAGCCAACATTGCTTGCAGCACAGTGCTTGAAGCAGAGACTGCTCCTCCTCAGCAGCAGCAGCTTTTTGTGCCGTTGCCTTCCCCCCACCCCCTCCTCCCTTCACCCCTCCGTTTTCTGATTCACCATGGGATGTGGTGAGGAGTGATGCTGTGTGATGCTAGCCCAGCAGAGCAGCCTCTCTTGCAGAGAGCTTACTCCTCCTCTTTCATCAGCACTGAGCTCCATGTGTCTGTAAATGAAGTACCAAAGGCTGTCCTCATGAGATGCTAGAGTGCATCTGTGGTGTGCCTGATCATTTTCTGGTGGCAGGGGTATAACATATGCCAGATGAAGTGGTAAGGACCAGCACCTGGGTGAGTACCACATTTCCCCCTGCTGTCGCCGGGAGCTGGGTGCCTCCTTTCAGTGTGGAGCTCATTTCAGGGTGCATGCAGAGTCTGAGCTACTCATAAATAATCCCATCTGGCTGCCACCAACGTTGGTGTTCCCAGGGCTCCATAATTAAGTGTGAGTCAGAGCAGCACGGCGTGCGCTCCGAAGCAGGGTGGTAGTAAACAGGATCTTGCCATCTCCAAGAAAACTGCTGACTTCCAAAAGCAGCTCCTTCCCCTCCCCAAAAGCATCCCAAACACGTTGGTGCTCACTTTGTTGTCCATGTGCAGCTAAGAGTGGCAGCTCACAGTGTTGCAGCAGCGTTGAGGGCAGGGATTCTCCGCATACACTGGGCACTGGTGAGGCCACACCTTGAGTACCGAGTTCAGTTTTGGGCCACTCTCTATGAGAAGTACCTTGAGGGGCTGGAGTGTGTCCAGAGAAGGGCAATGGAGCTGGTGAAGGGTCTGGAGAACAGGTCTGGTGAAGAGCAGCTGAGGGAACTGGAATTGTTTATCTGGAGAAGAGGAGGCTGAGAGGAGACCTCATTGCTCTCTACTGTTCCACAAAAGGAGGTTGGGGCCAGGTGGGGGTTGGTCTCTTCTCCCTTGTATCACGCAACAGAAGGAAATGGCCTGAAATTGTGACAGAAGAGGTTTAGGTTGGGCATGAGGAACAATTTCTTTGCTGCAAGAGTGATCAGGCATTGGAACAGGTTGCCCAGGGAGGTGGTAGAGACTCTTTCCCTGGGGTGTGCAAGGAATGTGTGGCCATGGCACTTGGGGACATGGATTTCTTAGGTTGCTGGTTGGACTGGATGGGCTTAAAGCTATTTTTAAACTGAAACAATAGATCTTTTAAAACTGAAATGATTTTGTGATACTATCATGTCTAAACAAATGGTCTCCTTGCAACCCTGCCATTTTAATTACCCTGTTGGCCTGAGTTTGGTTCCTGGTGTTTGAACATTGCCTTGTGTTTGGCAGAATGAAGTCTGGGCAGCCCAGCGGCTGAGTAAATACATTTTTAATCCCCTCACTGTTAACATCGTTGCTATTTGTGCTTGCAAATCCCTACAGTCAACAGCAGACCCTACCTGGGCAGTGCTGCCTTCAGCCCACCCTGGTGGCAGACCTTGCCTTCCTCTCCTGGTGCCTGCTGTGATACTTGTTTGATTTTTAGCTGTCAGTACTTATGCAACGTTTCCCTTTTGCCTGCAGTTTTTCAAGGTCGGGTTCAGGTTTTAGTTGTGCAAACAGTGAGAGGCTGTGTGGGCAGCTGGAGAGCTGCAGACAGGAGGTGTGTGCAGTGCCAGGTGAGCATCTCCAGGAGCATGTTGCTGAAGTGGTCTGCAGGAGGTGTGCAGAGCAGGGGAAGGTTCCTTCAGTGTAACCCTTAGCAAATTTGCTCCTGAAGGATATGTTGAAAAGCTTCTCTTAGCTCCAAGATGTAGCTCATTGATTTGTCTCTTCCTATCGGCGTGCTTTCTGACCTCAGTGCAGCTCTAATGGCTTTATCTGCTGGCTGGTGCCATGCAGAGGAAAAGCAGCTCGCTCTAAATCTAAGGAAATGACTGGAGTCTGGTGTGGGTTCTCTGTCCTGACAAGATGTAGTTGTGAAGTTGGGGCAGGTTTGAATTTTTCAGCACCAGCTCACCCTCTATGGGTTCTGCTGATGCTTGTCTGAACTTGGTGGGGATCAAACCTGTTTCCAGGCTAATTTCTGCAATACTTGGAAGCTGTTGTGACACTGAAGGATTTGGAGCTCCAACACCATTCCACACATTGCTCATTTCTGATTTAGGAGTCCTGTCCTTTTGCCTCCTGTACATGGTCTTCCCAAAAGTGAAGTCATAAAATCAGCCAGGTTGGAAGAGAGCTCCAAGATCATCCAGTCCAACCTAGCACCCAGCCCTGTCCAATGAACTAGACCATGGCACTAAGTGCCTCATCCAGTCTTTTCTTGAACACCTCCAGGGATGCTGACTCCACCACCTCCCTGGGCAGCCCATTCCAATGCCAATCACTCTCTCTGGCAAGAACTTCCTCCTAACATCCAGCCTAGACCTCCCCTGGCACAACTTAAGACTGTGTCCCCTTGTTCTGTTCCTGCTTGCCTGGCAGAAGAGACCAACCCCACCTGGCTACAGCCTCCCTTCAAGTAGCTGTAGACAGTAATGAGTTCTACCCTGAGCCTCCTCTTCTGCAGGCTGTTCCTGATCCAGGCCAGGATGCCATTGGCTCTCCTGGCCACCTGGGCACACTGCTGGCTCTTGTTCAGCTACTATCTATCAGTACCCCCAGGTTCCTTTCTTCCTGGCTGCTCTCCAGCAACTCTGTCCCCAGCCTGTAGTACTTGGGGTTGTTGTGGCCAAAGTGGTAGAACCCTGCACTTAGCCTTGTTAAATCTCATCCCACTGGCTTCTGTCCACCCATCCTAGTGACAGCTACCAACTGGATGTGGCACCATTCACCACCACTCTCTGGGCCTAGCCCTCCAGCCTGTTCTCAACCCATTTCAGAGTCTATCTGTCCAAGCCAGGAGCTGCCAGCTTTGGCAGTCCACACCAGAGAAAGCCAAATCACTCAGAGTAATTTCTGAGTAGTTTCCAACCATGGTGGCACAGGATATTGCACCAGGCTTAGGAGATGGGAAGCACAAAATGGGCAGCTTGGGCCCTGCCTCAGAAATTAGGACAGGGTGGAAAGCTAGGCAGGTTGGGTGGGTAAATCTGGCTCAGCACAGACAAAATCAAGTGCAGATATAATTAACTAATATGTGCCTGTAAATATAGCTGCAGCAGACCCTTTGCTTCTCCTGGTCTCTTCTTGCACTATAGGGGTCTTTGTGGTGAACACTGGAGGAGATCTTGTCCTGAAGAGCTCTGAGCAGCACCCTAAGGCTTTCCCAGGCATGGGGGAAGAGGGTTTGGTGATAGATGTAACTGGCAGAGGGTAGTTAAAAGCTGTCAGCTGCTACCTCTGACAAGATCACTGCTTTTCCAGCTGCCTGGCTACTTGGCCAGCTCATTGGGAACTGATTGACTGCCTGGCTTGAGGGAAGAGAGTGAGGACTCTGTCTCTCACCCATCAGCCCTGAAGGAAGAGTGTGAGAGATGGAGCTTGAGTTGCTTCCAGTGTGAAATGTTGATGTCTCTGTGTGAGGAGCTTGCAAAACATCTTCCATTACCAAGTGAGGACCCTACCACCAGAGCTGCTCTTTGCCTTCAGGAGCAGGTTGTGAAAAGACTCAATGTGAGAGTCATGCTCAGAGGCAGGATCAAGTCTCCATGTTCATTTAAGGAGAACCAGTGTCACAGGTTTTAAATCTGTGAACTTCAAATAGACTGGAAACCTGACAAAATATCTTACTGCCCCCTCTGCTTGCTGAAGGATAACTTTGTTCTGCCATAGCTGAGCGGGCAGCTATAAATACTTCACACAGAACTCTTCCTCAGGCTCCTGTAACATGCCCAAGAAGGGTGGACCTCTCATCTCCATCCTATGGATGGAACATGGAGACATGGAGAGACCAAGTGACTTGCACAGACTGATGAAGGACTGTGGGAGGCAGCTTTCTCAGGTTCAAAGCTGATGCCCTAATATACTGTCCCTTGGACTTCATGTTATAAAGTACTGTTGAGTCTTTATGTTGTTGCTACATCATGAGCATTGATCCTCCAAATGAAATTAGATGGAGGAACAAAAATCCATGCTGCAGCTGGAAATGTAATCAAATTTCACTTGCTTCCAGCTGCAGCAGCTCAGGCTCTCTGACTGTCCTCAGGAACAAGGCAAGGCTTGGACTGAAAGGAGATTGAAAGGAGGTTGATAAGCACACAGTATCACAGTATTATGAGGATTGGAAGAGACCTCACAGATCATCAAGTCCAACCCTTTACCACAGAGCTCAAGGCTAGACCATGGCACCAAGTGCCACGTCCAATCCTGCCTTGAACAGCTCCAGGGACGGCGACTCCACCACCTCCCCGGGCAGCCCATTCCAGTGTCCAATGACTCTCTCAGTGAAGAACTTTCTCCTCACCTCCAGCCTAAATTTCCCCTGGCATAGCCTGAGGCTGTGTCCTCTCGTTCTGGTGCTGGCCACCTGAGAGAAGAGAGCAACCTCCTCCTGGCCACAACCACCCCTCAGGTAGTTGTAGACAGCAGTTGGGTTGCTTTCAGCTACCACATCCTGAGACTTGCAGTTCTGGCTGTGAGAACAGATAAAATACATAGGAACCCTGAAGTTTTAAAGCTTTGGCTTTTATCTGTCAAGAGTGGGCAGGGAGTGGAGCTTTTGGGGTGGCAAGAGGAGCAGTAAGTAGAGCAGAGACAGATGCTGCTGCCTTACAAGGCAAGTTCCAACTACTCCCCAGGATCTGAGTGGTTTGAGACCTTCTGTCAAATACGGAGAGCTGAGTCCTTCCTCATGCTGACTTCTCCTTCTGGAGAGGAGCTGTGAAGTATCTGAAATCATGTCAGACTGCCTGGGAGGGGTCACCAAGGCAGCTTGGCAACTCTGGTGACATCTGGAGGACTGAATGCCACAACCTTCCATAGTTTTGATTTTGCAGAACAGCAAGTGGCAGTGAAAAGGGTGAGGCTGGTGCTGGCAGAGTGGGGTGGCTTTGTGTGTGTGCTCATGTGAGCTCTGACTGTGGAACCATCTCCTGAGTGAATATGAATAACAGCAACAGCAAATGGGCTGTGGTGCTTCCTGCACTCTTCCTGGTGCTCTGCAGCTGACAGCATTTTGTTTGCAATAACTTAAGACGTGATGCTATAGAATTTCAATCGCCTTCCATCTCACCAAGAACCTGTCTCCTTCAGAATAACTCAGAGGAGTTGACTCAACCATATTTCTCATGTTTCCTAAATGAGCAGTGCAATGCCATGGGAATTAGAATGGACAGGGAGTAGACAGCTGTGCCATCTCCATCCTTCTGAGAAGATGAAGGTCAGGCACCTTCCTCCTTCTCAACGTTTTCCTTCCCAGCTGGGCTGTAAATGTAAGCACAGTGCAATTAATTAACGAAAACCAATTCTTCTGGCCTCTTAAAAGGATGGAGAAGGAAAGCTTTCCATTTTCTTAGGTGCTGTTGTTGGCAGTGTCATCTTCTTACTGCATCCTGGAGCTTGGATTGATCTATGTGAGATTGCAAAACTAAAGTAGTTTCTTGTGCTTGAGTGCAGTTGTGTAACCTCCACTTTCCCCCTTCTCTTGTATATTCTACAACATGCACCAACCCCCAGTGTGTCTTTGGTAGTCAGACTGGAAAAACCCTTTGCTCCCATGGTGTAGAGACCTGTCACTGATCCATCTGTCTTCTATTCCCAGTGCTGGATGACAGAGTTTGGCATCACCTGAACTACCCCTGTCATCTTCTCCTTTCATCTGGTTCTAACTGTCTTTTATCCTACAGTCTGACAGCAGTAAACAGCCCTCAGGTAAAACAGAGCTCTTCAACATGAATGTGAGCCACTTGAGCTCAGGTGAGGGAATGGCTGCGCTATCAGCCAGAGGGGGCAGCCCTTTGTGTGCTGAGGGAAAGGGTTGGCTTTGTGTTTGATAAATCTTAGAGTCATAGAAGGGTTTGTGTTGGAAGGGACCCCTAAGAGGCATCTAGTCCAGCCCCTCTGATCTCTGCTAGATCAGATTGTCCAGAGACTTTCCCAGCCTGATTCTGAATATCTCCAGGAATGGGGCCTCAATTACCTCTCTGCACAACCTGTTGCAATGTTCCAGCACCCTCATGGTTAAGAATTTGTTCCTAATATCCAATCTAAATCTCTTTTTTACTAGTTTCAAACCATTGCTGCCCATTGCTGGCAGTGAGAGGGTTGAGTCTGAGCTCACTAAGAGCTTCTTTAAGCCTGTGCTAGTAAAGTAGAGGAGGATTGCTAAGGAATATACTCCTTGAGCTCATTTTAGCCCTGAGCCTTTCTTAAGGCAAACCTCGTGAAGTGCATTAGGAAGCACAGAGCTGGTTGTTACTGGTGGATTGGAGCCTTCCCCAGGGAGGTGTTGAACTAATGAGAAGGTTAACTCTGCATCCAGACTCATCAGGCAAGCAACAGCAGCCTGCAAAATCCTCTCAGAGAGAGGAACAAATAAAAAAGAGAGGAATAGCAGGAGCCTGTGGTTTCCCACATCCATAGGCACAATCTCTTCTCTCTGGATCGTTTTGTTCCGTGTCAAGCATTCCCTGGCTCATGACAGAAACTCTTGCCATGAGTGTGACCTGAACCGCTTCATGCAGTGTGATATCATCTGTGTTATTTCCCTGCTGTAATAATGCAATCATAATTTGGAGCTTAATTCAAGCATAACCCTGTTTACACCTTAAACGTGACTGGGAGTTACTGAGAAGCAGCTGGTGGCTGCGTTCCTGCTGCTGAAGGCTGCGGTCAGGGACAAGAGCAGGGAGTGATTTTTTTCACCCCAAAGATGGAGCATCTCTTAAGGGCTGCAGCATGCAGGGAATCAAGGAAAAGAATTTGTAAGGAACTTTGATAGAAATCCTCTGAACTTAGCAGATACTAAAGCTTGCAAATGGCCTGAAGGAAGGTTGTGAAGGTGCACACTTGGTGAGCGGCAGCCGCTGCAGGCAGCTGCACAGTCTGATGTTAAATCTGCCTTCACTTTCACAGAGTGCATAAGGTTGGAAAGGACCATCAAAGGTCATCTTATCCAATCTTCCTGTGGTCAACAGAGACACCTCCAACCAGATCAGGTTGCTCCATCAAGTTTAACCCTGAACATCTCCAGGGATGAAGCCTCCACCACATCTCTGTTCCAGGATTTCATTAATCGTAGAATCATGACATGTTTTGGGTCAGAATGAACCTTAAAAACCATCTAGTTCTAAGCCTCCTGCTGTGGGCAGACCACAGACCAGGCTGCTTAAGGCCCCATCCAAAATGATGTGATCTGAACACTTCCAGGCATTGAGCTCCCACAGCTACTCTGGAAGTTCATTGTCAGTAAGCTCCTCAGGAGACATCTTGGAAGACCCAAAGCAAAATGTTGGAAGCACCTGGGCAGCATGGCCACAGAACCTCTTGGGGCAGAGCCTGGGTGGAGATTTAGTCAGATTCCCAGACTCTCACTGCAGACCAACAGCCCCAGTGTAGAGCAGACCATGACAAAGTGGATTTTCATGTGGTTACTAACACCAGTCAGGAGCCATTCACCATCTTCTGTGGGGGCTCTGAAGCACCAGTAGGTGGTTTGTGCCGCAGAACTTTCCTCCATGATGTGCATTTTCTTTCTCTCTGGTTCTCTGGGAGAGAAGGAGAACATGAACTGCAAGGCTAGGAGAACATTTTAGCTTCTAAAATCATCTGTGAATAGCTTTAGCTAAACACCAACGTGCTGAAGTGCTGGGATTGCAGAATGCCTGCCTGGCTCTTGTTTCCACTGCTCCCAGTTTTGAGCCTTTTTCAACATCATTTTGAATTCTTCAGCTTTGACATCTGCCAGCCTTTGGTGAGCTTGTCAGAAAGTGGATAGAGTGAGTCACAGAAAAAGCCCTCTAGGCAGATCTCCTCACAGCCCAGTTCTTCCCTGTCTTGGAAACTGGAAGTTTACTGTTGCAGAAAGCCTGGGGTAAACAGCACCAGCTGAGTAGTGGAGCTGTTCCAGCTGGTCTCCTGTGACACTGCCCAGGCAATTGGGCTTCCTGGGTACCTGCCTTTGTCCTGTGGCTGTGGCCAGGGCAGGTGCTGTGGGTGAGTCTTGTGTGACCAACTCAAGCTGTTGTTCCTTGATCAGTCACGACATCTTCCTTGTGGCACTGGAAGCCAGTCCTGTCTCATTGCTGGCTGCAGATAGGGCTGGCACTTGGCTTGATGACACTGGCTGAGGTGTGTGACCAAGGCATGGATGTGTCCCCATGGATACTCTCCACCCACGTATGAAAACTCCTGAAGGTGTAGTCTGTCACCACACTACACAGGCAGGAAAGATTTTGAGGAGAAAGGAAAAACATCCCAGCCCCCAGCCAAGGTACAGGGCAACTTCTGCTGATGCCCGAGCTCGGAGGTGCCCAGAGTTTGAAGGCACTGCCTTGGTGATGGTGGTTGATGGGGTGGATCATGCTGTAGGTGATGCTGGGGTGATCACTGGTAAACACAGGTGTGTGGAGGATAGAAGATGCGTGTCTGGAACGCAGATATGAAGTGATCACACAAGGCTATGGAAAGGTCAAGGCAGGAATAAGATTTCTGATGTGTAGTGATTTGAGAGTGCCTCTGATGGAGTCAGGGTGGAGGAAGGAAGACTTGAGTCAGCAGATAGATGTTCAGGGAGTTGTTTGATGTCCTTCAGATTTAGATGCTGTCATCAGAGTGGGACCATTATCTGCTGCAGTGGTCTAAGCTGTGTGAGGTCACTCATCTGCTTTCTGCCTGCTTGCTGAGCATTGCTCATGTGGGAAGCAGGGATGGGCCTGTTGCTGAGCTGCTCAGGAGATGGCCAGCAATAGAGTTGCTTTTCAGGGGGAGTGGAAAGTTCCTGAAGCTTGATGGCCTTGAGACAACCTGTCCATGTTTTCAAGGGAAGCAAATTGCTTGTTTCCAGAGGGATATCTTTTAATTTCAGCTTTTTGGCCCTGACTGAAGCAACAGTAATGGGCTGTCTAAACAACATATGGCCATGCTGCACAGAGATGCATGAGCTCATTCCAGTGCTGAAGCATTGATAGCTTAATTAGCTGCTGAGATCCCTCTGAGGGGACATGGCTGGAAGATGCCCAAGGTCTCCTGCTTCTCACCAGCCCATTTCCTGCATGCCAAAATCCCTGCTGCGGCCCTTGGTACCCACCCATGGTGGAGCTGCCTCCAAGCAGCACAGGGATCTGTTGGCATTAAAGAAAGACTTCCTGGCGAGAGAGCTCTCACTGGGGGCTTCTAGAAAAAGAAATGCCTTCAGCTATGTGAGCTGAGCCTCACGAAGTAAGGGCTGGGTGAGGCCAGGTCCTGCCCACCAGGCTTGTTAGGTGGTGAGCGATGCTGGTTAGGGGTGAGTGATGTTCTCTCAGTGCAGCATGGAGTAACCTACTCTTAACAGCAGGTTTTACTCTTCCTTTTGTCTGCTTTCAGCATGATGAGCAGCAGCCTTTGATCTTCTTTTACGGTGTATCAGTGTTTACCACAACAATATTTCTGTAGCTTATAACTTCAGAGGCCCTAATTGCTCCAGTGCATTTTGTTAGGGAGGCACCTGCCTCTTAATTTCCTTTTTTCCTCTGCTCTCTTTTCTCTGTGATAATGCAGCAGAAGAGGCATCTCTGCAGAGATTAAAATCCTCTGGTTTCACTCAGGTTGAGTGGCCCAGGATGATGTTCAGAGAGGTTTTGGTACAACCTGAATTGCCTCTCAGGTTGCGTAAGTGGTGCTGAGACAGAAACGGCCTCTATGAGATGCTTTCTTTATCACTAGCATCAAAGAAGCTTTTTAGTTGAGGTTGCAGGTCAGAACTTCAGCTTTATTATTCTGAGAGGTTAAAAAATAGATGAATTGTAATATTCCCTCTCCTCAGGTCATTATGCATCACTTTGGGAAGGAGAGATGCCTTTTTACCTGTTCTGAGGAGACAGCCAAAGGCTTTTTCTGCAGCAGAAAAATCATCAGCATGGCACTGCAGTGAACTTTATTAAAAGCCCATAAATATGCATTTGCATATGGCAAATGTGCTCTACCTGCTCTATACATTGTGTAGAATCATGGAATTGTTTGGGTTGGAAAAGCCCTCTAAGATCATCAGACTCAGCCATCAACCCAACACCTCCATGGTCACTAAACCATGTCCCCAGGTGCCATGGCCACATGTTTCTTGAACGCCTCCAGGGTTGATGACTCCCCCACCTCCCTGGGCAGCCTGTTCCAATGCCTGGCCACTCTTGCAGCAAAGAAATGATTCCTCATCTCCAACCTAAACCTCCCAGGGACAATTTCAGGCCCTTGTCCTCTTGTCCTGTTGCTGGTTACTTGGGAGAAGAGACCAACCCCCACCTCATTCTAGCCTCTTTCCAGGGAGTTGTAGAGAGCTGATGTCTGTCCAGGCTTTCCCAGCCTGCTGCATGGCACAGATTTCAGATCCTGTGAACGTCAAGCAAGATGCCCTCACTCCTTCAGCCATCCTCCCTCAAGCTGTTCCACGTGTCTGTGAGGAGGACTCCTGTGTTTGTCACAGCCGTTGGAAGGGCTGTGGTGTTGGTGGAGCCCCTTGGGCTGCCTCTTTTCTCTCCTAGCCAACTCAGGGACATCCTACCCTGATGTGAGGCTTGCTGCCAGTGGCACACAGCCTGGGTTTCTCCACACCTCACTCAGAATGCAGGATGTCTTCCTGCATTTGTTACCCATGCCATTGCCTCAGCACTCCCAGGATTTTATCCGATGTGACTTTTCCTAACCCTGTGGAAATTGCAGGGCTGGGAGATGCATCAGCAGTTTTCAGTCCTGGTTCTTTTCCAGTGGTGCTTCTCAGCTTCTCTAGCTGCATAATGAATGAGCTCCCAGGGGTTCCTCTTTCCCTGCCTTTGGGTTGTTTGTGGGGAGCTGTGCTTTGGTCAATGAGCTGGCAGGGAGGCAAGGTGAACTAAAGTTTACCTTTTTTCCCTACTTGTCTAACATTTGATATGATTAAACATTAAACCTAAGCAGTTAATTCTGCTGTATTTACCAGAAGAAAATCTTTGGAGGGTGGTTGTTATGGAAACAGTACCCCTCTGTCCTGACAGTTGGAAAAGATTTATTTTAAGGGAGCTAAAAACCTTAAAATATTCAGCAAGAATAAAAAGGTGAGATCACAGAATACAATCATTGAATCACTAAGGTTGGAAAAGCCCTCTGAGGTCATTGAGCTCAACCACCAGCCCAGTTCACCATGGCCATTAAACCATGTCTCCAAGTGCCATCTTCATGTTTCTTGAACATCTCCAGATGAATCTTCCACCTCCCTGGGCAGCCTGTTCCAATGCCTGACCTTTCTTGCAGCAAAGGAATCGTTCCTGTTGTCCAGACTAAACCTCCCCTGGCACAGTTTGAGGCCATTTCCTCTCATTCTATTACCTTGATACTAGGCAGAAGAGATCAAACCCCACCTGGCTCTAACCTCCTTTCAGGGAAGGAATCATTCCTCATGTCCATCATAAACCTCTCTGGGTGCAACTTGTTTCCTCTTGTCCTAATGTTCACCTAGCATCCTTTATTCAAAACTCTCCTGATGCTGAAGAAACAGGGCCATGTGGCAAAGCAAGACTTGAGAGTCTGTCTTGAAGGTGGAGATGTGAAGGGACTTGTGAAGAAGGGAAATGGGACATTCTCAAAGGGATTGCAAGGCTGGTAAAACAAGGACATGCCATCATGTGGAAACCCTGCCTGAGAGAAGAAACCTCCAGCCCCAGGAGCTGCCTCCCTGCAGGCATCACCCACCTTCCAGGGAGCCTCCCAGTCCTCCTCCAGCTACTCCCAGCAGGACTCAAGGTTCCAGGGCACTCATTGTGATTCACTGCCTGAGCAGAGTCTATTTTGGGGGGTCCATGGCCTGGGGGCTTTGGTGCACTGACACTCTTGAGTAGCTGAGAGCATTCCCCCTGCCCCTCAGAGCAGCTAAGGAACAGGGCTGCGGTGTGGGAGAGCTGCTTGGGATGAGGCTGGCAGGGATCAGCATCCCAGCAGCTTGGAATGCTGTAATTTGCTGAACAACCTCATGCATTGAAAAGAGAAAAGAAGTTCCTGGGCTAATAACAAAATAACACGCCCAAAGCTGCTGCAGATCTCAGGAAGATTGGTCCCTCAAGTGCCTTCAAATAGAAAATGAAGCTTCAGCTTCTCTCTGTTCCTGCTGCTTTTGTGCTCCCTTTCAAAATCCATTTCGGGCTCAGGTCTAGATTCAAAAAAATTGGCATTTCTTTTTCCCACTGAAAATGAGGGATAAATATATCCTGAACTGGAATTCTCTGTTTTTTAAATGTTTGAATGTTTCCATGCACTCATCCAGGTTTGTGTTGGGTTTCTGAGGCTTTCCCGAGAGGGATTTCTTCCTGCATTGGTTGTTTTCAGGTAACAACTTGGATAGAGCTGAATCTGAGCATTATGATGAGGTAGAAAGCTTGGATTAATTTTTGTTCTGGAGCCAATCCATCATGACTAACTGCACTGATTAGTCACAGCGCCATCAAAAAGCCCCCCTGAGGCCTTCGGTGGTGATGTGGGCAGCGGGAGGTGGACATGAATGAGCCTCGGCTGAAGGACCACAGAGCTTTGTGCCATGTTCTCTTAGATTGGCTGTTGTTGGCCCTTGGTAGAGAAGGTGAAATCAGGGAATTTCAGATGGAAATAGGTGCTTCATCTTAGGAGGGTAAACCTCAACAATAGAAGTCTCTGAGTTGGAAAAGGCTTCTAAGATCATTAAGTCAAACCATCTGCCCACCATGGCCACTAAACCCTGCCCCTGAGTGCCATGCCCACACATTTCCTGAGCACCCTCAGGGATGGACATTTCCTGAGCACCCTCAGGGATGGACATTTCCTGAACACCCTCAGGGATGGTGACTCCACTACTTCCCTGGGCAGTCTGTTCCAGTGCCTGACCACTCTTGGAGGAAATATAATGTTCCCAATACCCAGTGCAGGACATGGTGCTGTTTAAAGGCTCCAGGGAGTGATGGCATGTCCACCCTGATGCAGAAACACTGATGGACAAGTGGGTTGATGCCCTTGCACTGAAGGCAGCCTCCTTTATTCCCATGGACTCTTCAGCAGTGCTGGTTCCAGTGTTTTCCCACGTAAGCATTTTGATTCTAATTAAGAAGGACACCACTTGCAAACCTTCATCTGAATTTAGCTCCCGATCCTTCACTGCGTGCCAGAAACAGTTTATTAAGCTTTCAGCTCAAGCAGGAGCTAACACAGGGGATGGGGAAATCAGTGCTGCTTTAATTAATCTTTTGTTTTTGAGAAGGGGAGGAGGGACACGTTGCTTTCAAAGGGACAAAGGGAAATGAACTCTCTCCCAAACTCTTTACAAAACCACAGCTTCTGGCAAAAGTCTCAGTGGTGCAGGTGCAATGGAAGAGGGATCTGTGGGGCTGCCAAGAGCCAGGCTTTGGTGGGATAACCATGTTTGGAGTGATGACTCTGTCTGGTGTGATGATGGCCACACTTATCCCTGCCCTGGTAGCTCTCAGTCTCTGTGGTTTGCAGATGCCTGTGTGCAGGCCCAGCTGTGGCTGTGTTTGGTTTGGGATTTCTTTTGTTTGGGTGAAGATTTGAGGTTTGCAGAAATCATTAACTTTGCCCCATGCTGCTTATCCTCTGTTCTGCTGGTCCTTTGTGGTGTGAGTGTCACTACCTCTGAAGAACCTCACCAGCTGTCTGGGGAAGAGAGTGAATCTCAGCTCCACCTGAGGCGTGTGAAGTGCTGTTCCTCAGGGGGTTTTACCACCACACGATGTTCACCTGTAGGACAGTGCACTCCAGCAAATGCTGTTTCTGTAACTGAGGATCTTTGTCCTGTCAAATCCCTTTTTCATATCCATTAGACCATTTCTGAGCAATGGTTTGTCCTTTCAAGCTGTATTTTAAATGTTCTAGTATGGGAAGCATTGGCAGGAGTCTCAGGTTCTTCCACTTAGGATAATCCCCACGCTGGCCTAAGAAGCAGCTCCTCCTCCCACAGCATCTCCCACCCTGCTGTTGCTTCTGGAGTTTGACCCCGCTGCAAGTTCTCCTTATGGCCAGGGCTGAGGCTCTCCAGATGGCTGCAGAGGGAGGTGGACTCCTCTGTGGTGGAGGAAGACCCTGGTGGTGATGCCATCCTCACCAGAGCTGTTTGTTTCCTTTTCTGTGTGTGTGTGTGAGCAGAAGGCTTTAGGCAGCAGCCATCCTCGAAGAATAGCATGGTCCTGTTCCTACACCTCCATACCATATGTTCTGCTTGGATATAGACCTTCATCTGAAACCCATCACTGCTGCTTCTCTTGTCACAGTTTTTGCAGGGCTCTTTCCTACCCTTGGCCGTGGCATGTGCGTTGTCAGTGCTGTGGCAGAGAACCAAGCTGCCTGAGAGCAGCTCTGGCCTCTTGCAGAGATGGGAGTCAAACTCTTGCATAGAGAAGTCCTCTGCTCCTCCTCTGCTGCTGCAGGTATCTGAGATGCTCTGGCTCCTGCAGTTTTTGCAGCTGAGGTCTACCCTACTCCTCAGCTGCCTTCAGGTGGTTGGCCTATGGCTGTTGGGTGAAGGTGATTAAGGCTGCCTGAAAAGAGCTCTGGAGTGAGGTACAACCTTGCAATTAAAGTGGGTTGTTCTGGACCAGATCCAGAGTAGATCCACCCAGGAGGGGAGTTGTGTGCTGGGATTTTTTTTTTTTTTTGGTAGAATTTCTCATGGATTTCACTTCAAATTAGGCAAATTTCCAAGGAGGCTGTCACGAACTCCCAGGTGAGAAGATTGGGCTTTCAAGAAGGCTCTGAAAGCATAATAAACCTGACTTGGGCTGGTTTGAGGTCTGTCATCTGTGCAGAAGCTGCTCTGGGGGTTAAAAGTTGCTGCATATGCTGCCAGTGCACAGCAGCCCTAGGAGAAGGGATGGCTCCAGCTGGGGAGAAAAGGCCCTGGTGGAGGGCAGAGCTGAGCGAGGGCTGAGTACCCTGAACTTGCTCCAGGGGTGGTATCGCAGGAGCTGTCTTGGTGTGGTACTGCAGAGGTGGGGCAGAGGAAGCAGGTCTAGAGGAGAGGACATGCTGGTGTGCCCCTGGCCAGGGAGGGATCCTGCAGCCCATCCTGTGTGCAGATCCTGGCATCTCTCACAGACAAGGAGCGTTTTACCCTTTGTGCTTGTCTGTTGAGCTCTGGGGAGGGTAAACGGCAGTAGATGGGTGGCTGTGGGAGGCTTTGTCTCAGAGGTGCAAATCACTTTCGTGCCTTGGGCCATGTTCAGACTGGGGCTGTGAAGTCTTCTGCAACCTGGGGTTTGGAGGCTTTGGTGATAGTTCTGTCTTTGGAGAAGGAATTTGCCATCACAAGCAAACACAGAAGCCCTCTTGTTGCAGGCAAATCCTGAAGCAGCAAAAGTCTCATTGCTGCACCTTGTTGTCTTCGTGTAACAGCGTCCCAGAGACCCTCTTCAGTTCTCTGCTCTCCTCTCCTTTCCCTGGACTGGCTTCCCTGTCCATGTTCTCCCTCAGCCTGCTGCAAGCTGTGTTTGGTAGTGGCTGAGCCTTTTTGTGAGCTTGGAGAGCAGCTCCTGGACTTCTCCCAGGGCTGGGAAGGACACAGAGCTGCCTTGGAGCTCCTGTGGGAGAATGGCAATGGTATCAGATCTTCTTCTCTGAACCTTCTCCACTCCAGTGAGTCTTCCTGGGGAGCTGTGCCCTCAGTAAAACCACACTCTCCAAAAGGAAGCAATGCTGAGCACTCTTATGAGGAGAGGCTGAGGGAGCTGGGGGTGTGCAGCCTGGAGAAGACGACCCTCAGGGGTGACCTCATTGCTGTCTACAACTACCTGAAGGGAGGCTGTAGCCAGGTGGGGTTGGGTTCTTCTGCAGGCAACCAGCAACAGAACAAGGGGAGACAGTCTCAAGTTGTGCCAGGGGAGGTCTAGGCTGGATGTTAGGAGAAGCTCTTGCCAGAGAGAGTGATTGGCATTGGAATGGGCTGCCCAGGGAGGTGGTAGAGTCACTGTCCCTGGAGGTGTTCAAGAAAAGACTGGAAAAGGCATCTAGTGCCATGGTCTAGATGACTGAATAGGGCTGGGTGATGAGTTGGACTGGATGATCTTGGAGGTCTCTTCCAACCTGGTTGATTCTGTGATCGTAGATCTTATGATCATAGGATCAAGGGATGGGTCTGGGAGCCCTCCAGGAGAGCATTTGAGCAATGGACCAACATCCTCTGAGCTCTTTCTTCTGCCTGTCAGCAGTGCCAGCGCAGCTGTCTGAGGTGCCTGCCCTCATCTTGGTTGCTTTCTGTGCAGCTGAGCTGCCGGTGGCACATCTCTAAACTCTGGTGCTGCTGCTTCAGAAGGTACTTAAAATACATGAACCCTCCTGGGTGCACGGGAGAACAACACTGATGTGCAGCCAAGGGTTTGTGTGAGGTGGGCCTTTGCCTGAACATTTGGGACCAGGCAAAGGAGCTTTGCGATGGACTAAAAAGGTGAATTTATTGCCCAGATCTTAGTGCCTCTTTTCTCTTCTGTGGTCTGGTGACAAATGACCTGCCCTGAAAAAAAAGATAACTGCTTTGGCTGCTGCTGGGCTGATCTTCACAGGTGGTCGGCATTGGAAAAGCAAATTCCACCTCCAGATGCTGATTCTGCAGCACGCTGTGAAGGTTTTACAGCCCATTTGTTAAAGTCCATTTCAGAAACTCCAGAACAAATCTATTTTGCTTCTCTGCTTTGATTTATTTCCGTGAGGAGTAAAAAAGAAATACAATTGCTGTCCCCCTCCTCCCCCTAAAAAAAAAAGATACTTAGAGAGAAGCTGTTCTAATCAAGGGGGGGAAAAAGCTTTAAAAACCAAATTTCAAAACTAAAAGGGTTTTTTTTTGGTGCTTTTCTCTGTGTTGTGTTCTGGCTGTTAGAAAATGAACCAAACTCCTCCACAGCTGTAAAGCTGAAGGGTTCATGGCTGCTGTCTTCATCCCCTTCGGTGTTGTTCCATGTTGAATTTTAAGATGGGTGAGGTCACTACAAGTGATAGAGATAAAAATACTCTCATTCCATATGCTTCCAGAGAAATTCAGATTATTGTTTGATGGTTAGAGGTCATTCCAGCCAGGCTGTTTTTAGGAATGTGTAAGTATGAAATGAATGCAGTATGAAACAGTTCAGCACTTCTAATTAATTCTAACGAGCTACTAGTCTGAACCTCCCTGGATCA
The DNA here is from genome assembly GCF_015220805.1 of Pogoniulus pusillus. Taxonomy (NCBI): domain Eukaryota; kingdom Metazoa; phylum Chordata; class Aves; order Piciformes; family Lybiidae; genus Pogoniulus; species Pogoniulus pusillus. The sequence goes on along the minus strand of NC_087285.1, from coordinate 10,865,226 downwards.
GAGCCTGGGAATGGAAATGCAGCAGAGGCTTTTATTAAACCCTCACAACTCTTGTTCTGGGTGCTGCTCATGATCTTCCAGGCTAGGGGTGAAGAGTAGCTCAGGGTATCCACTCACCTTGACAGGCTCTGTCTCTGGTGGCTAATTTCATCAATAAGGAAACACTTGCACAGAGTGTCCTGGGCTGCTGCTGTGGTGGAAAAGGAATCATCTGGAAAGAAAGAGTAGCTTCAGGGGGCTTCAGAGTGATGGGAGCAGGGGGACTGGGCTTTGGAAAGCCTGTTCTTGTGCTAGGTACGTGATGTAGCTTGTGTGGATGTGGGTAAGCAGCCAGGTGCTGGCTGTTTTCTCTGAGCACACCACTATAAACCTGGAGGGCCAAGCCTGTCAGATTTGGTGGTTGCTACATTCTTAGAATCATAGAATCAACCAGGTTGGAAGAGGCCTCCAAGCTCATCCAGTCCAACCTAGCACCCAGCCCTATCCAGTCAACCAGACCATGGCACTAAGTGCCTCATCCAGGCTTTTCTTGAACACCTCCAGGGATGGTGACTCCACCACCTCCCTGGGCTTCCCTCTTCTGGCTATGAATGAAATGGAAACTCAGAGGCAGATTTAAGCCCAGGCCATGACCCTGCATCGCAGTTACCTGCTAAGAGAGGGCTCAGCACCTTTCTGAAGAGGAGGGGTGGCTAAGATGAACCTTGTGTTGCCCACAGCTCCACCTGAAGCCTCATCCCCTGTTTTCCTGTGAATGGACAGATGGACAGGGCTGCATCCGAGGTGCTGCAGGGTTGAACTGGCCCAGCCTGGCCACTGCAGTGGGTCTGGAGGGGCCATGCCCTATGGTTTAGTGTTTTTTTATGGGATTGATGCCCTCAAGGTCTGTGAGCAAAGCCAGGAGGAGTGGTGGGCAGAGTGCTGGTTTGGTGACCTGCAGATGAGGTGTCCTGGAATATTGCCCATGTTCCAGCACAACTCTTGAACTTCAGATGTGCTGCTGCAAGTAAAACAGTGGAGAGAGACTGGGAAAAGAGGGAAAAAGCTGCTGCTGGGTGCTCAGCTGGCACAGGAAACCCTCTTTGGTGGTAATCTTGGTGGCTATGCACAATAACCTGGAGTTACAATGGGGGCACTTTAGCTCAGAGGTTTTGTGTTCATTCTCTCTCCAACTTCTGTAAAAAGAAGAGAAGAGCAGAGCATCTACTCTTGAAATGTGGCTGCTTCTGAATGAGGAAGCATTTCAGGACAGGAGTGGGAAGGATGAATCCAGCAGGGAACTGGAATTCTGGCAGCCTGCAAAAATAAGCATCCCAATGGCAAAATAATGAGGAAAACCCAAAAGCCTTTTGGTGGGATCTGAGAAGACAAGGAGTGGGCAGAACCAGTGGCAGCCTCAGCTGAGAGCTAGCTGCTGTTCTGCACACTTAGGAGAAGGAAATGCAGCCAATTGCTCTATTTTAGCAGCAGGCTGTGTCCTGAGGAGGCCTCAGCCAAGCACCTGATCCAGCCCTGCCTGGGTTATGAGATCTGACAGGAACCCCACACAAGCTCTGCTGGCTGCAGGCAGGTGATTAGCATGGCCCTGGTGTCTAATTAGTGAAGATGTTTGTCCTGCAAATGGATGGCAGTGAAATCTTGTGCACATGAAACTGGGGTGGCTGTGGATGTGCAGTGAATGCCAGAGCTCCTCCTGCCTGCCCTTCAGTCAATGCACAGCCTTCCCAGGCTGATGTGCCTTTGAAGCTGGCTGTGGCTCTGCTGAAATGGCCTTAGAAGATCCAGAAGCTGTTTTTTGGTGGCATCATGATCACAGTCCTGCTCTGCATCCTCCCAGGCTCATTCGTCTCTCCCCCTGCTCCTCACAGCATTTGCTCTAACCTGATTCCCACCTGCTGAGCTCTCCATGGGATGGACAAGTTCTGGTGCAGTTCACCATGAACCACCAATGTGCCCTTATGCCCAAGGAGGCCAATGGTCTCCTGGGCTGTGTGAAGAAGTGTGTGACTAGCAGGTCAAGGGAAGTTCTCTTCCCTCTCTACTCTGCCCTGTGGAGGTCACAGCTGCAGTACTGAAAGCAGTTTTGGGCTCCCCAGTTCAAAGGAGACAGGGAACTACTGGAGAGAGTCCAGTGGAGGCTGCAAAGATGCTGAGGGGCCTGGAGCATCTCTGTGAGGAGGAAAGGCTGAGAGCCCTGGGGCTGTTGAGCCTGGAGAAGAGCAGCCCTAGAGGGGATCTGCTCAGTGCTCAGCAAGAGCTAAAGAATCTGTATGGGACAAGAGGATGCAGCCAGACTCTTGTCAGTGCCAGGCGAAGAGGCAGTGGTCACAAACTGGAACCCAGGAGGTTCCATCTGACTGGGAGGAGAAACTTGTTTGGTGTGAGGGTGTTGGAGGCCTGGGGCAGGCTGCCCAGAGATGTTGTGGAGTCTCCTTCTCTGGAGAACTTCCAACCCTGCCTGGCCATTGTGATGCTGGGTAAGCTGCTGTGGGTGCCCCTGCTTTGAACAGAGCCATGGGCTGGATGGTCTCCAGAGCTCCCTTTTAATCCTACCATGCTGGGATTCTGTGATCCCTGGTGCTATCGTGATGTGCTCAGTGCCAGGGAGCTCCTCTGACCTGTGCTGGCAGAGGGCAGAGCAGCTCTTCAGCTCTTCCATTGCTGGGTGAACCTCTCCAGCATGCTCAGAGCTAATTCTGTGCTTTCCTGTTTTGTGTTGTTGCAAAGTAGGTGGGCTGAGGGAAGGGAACTGGGAGCAGCTTGCTGCAGGGGGTGTATTTAGAATGCACTATGGGGTGACCCTTCATCTTGCACACACTTTGCCTTGGGGAATCCAGAGTATTTGGTTAGCTCTTAGGGTTTTTTGCACTTCCAAATACAGTCCCTGTACTGGGATGCTGTCATCCAAACCTCCTGCTTTATATCATCACTGTGAAAGATTGCTCCAGAATAAGAATGTACTGCAAACATGACATTCAGAATGAGAGAAACAGCAATAAACTCTCTGACCAGAAAAGAAGTGATTTGTTAATTCTGTCATTCCCTGGTGATCAAATTATACCCAAAATAACTGCTCCAAGCAGGAGTTTGGCTGTGACTCAGAGAAGTGTAGGGAACTCTCTGAAAAGTTGGAAGGATGTAGCTATTTCTGTTGATTTTAGGGGGAATGGAGTTGGAGGAAAACCTGATGGTGGAGTTAGATAAATAACTAAACTTTGGGCAGAGTTAGGCACTGAGTTCTAAAATTATTAGTCCAGCTTCCCACTGATCCTTTCCCTTCTCCTTCCAAGACACCTCAGTTCTCCTCCATCTGAGTGCAGTTTTGAGGATGCTTTTTTTCCCCCTGCCTTTCCCTCCTCCTTTTTTTTCCATCTCTCTCATCACCACCTTGCTATGAGGAGAGAGAACTAACACTAAAAAATACTCTCCAAAGGGGTTAATTAATCAAGACCTTGATTTGTGACTCAGAGTTGTGTCCTCCCAGTTAGACCCAGGATTTAAACACACATGGGTTAATGATGGAAGTGGACAGTGCAGTCGATGGGGGCTGGTGGCTCTGCACAAAGTCCTCTGATGCACTGCAAAATAGGCTTGGGAGAGCCATGAAATGCCTCTATTCCTCACACCCATAAAACAGGCTCATTCTGAATGCTCAGAGAGGCAAAGCTGAAGTTCACCTGGGTTGTCTGATGCCTTCTGGTCCTCTGGTGAAATGCTCTGAGAGAGAAAAGCTGCTGTTATAAGTAGACATTGATCTGCAGGGCCAGGGCTTGGAGTGGCTTTGTGGGGTGTCTCTGGGACTCACTGGGGAGGGTTCTGGAGAACCGGGGACTTGGATTGCTTGGTCCTCCTCAGCATCACAGGCAGAGTGGTGAGGATGAGGATAATGAGGACAGGGGATGCCTTCATCTGTTAGCTGCTCTGTTACCTCTCACTGCCCAGGGCAAAGACATGGAAATGATTTTTACCCTCCCCTCTCTTTCACCCTGGGATGAGTTGATTTCTCTCCAGGCTGAAGAACAAAACCCCAGGCCTCTAATTCCCAGCAATGAGCCAATATAGAAAGGTGTGCATTTGTTTGAAGTTCAGTCCATTTATAGTTCCACGTAATACTGGTTTGAACTTCAGGTGATCAGACTAAAACAACAGGAACTTGGGTTTGGGGATTATGGGGACTGATCTGGCTGTGTCCCCACCTTCCATTGTCTATGTGCCACCATCCCAACACACAACCTCAGGAGAGGAGTAATTTGATGTTGTGAATCTCCTACTCCAGACTCTTTTCTTGCCCTTCTCTGGACCTGCTCCGGGCCCTGAATGTCCTTGTTGGAGTGAGTGGGCCAAAAGTGGACCCAGGATTCAAAGTGTGTCCTTAGCAGTGCCCAGTGCAGCACTGGTGTTATGTTCTGGCTTGTCCCTGGATCTTCAGGTGACATGGGCATGGGTCTTAGTGCAATCACAAAGGAATAAAGAGTTCTTCATTTTCACCCACTGCACCTGTCAGGGAAACACTATCTGTGCATTGCCCCTGATTTTGGCAGGGATGGTGCAGATCTGATAAGCAGGACTGAAGTGTGGCAGGAAAAATGCTTGGAAGTGGAAAGGTTTTAACCCTCTGCGCTAAAAAGAGTGCTCACTGCAAACCTGCTCTTGAAAGGCTGGGAAGCAGGCAGCCTGCTCTGCTGTCCTTCAGAAGTTCTTCAGAAATGCCATCAAAGTTTATAGCTTTGATATTTCATCAGTCCTCTCGTCCTTTGCTCTTTACTTTGTCCCTGGCTGCTGGCACCAGCGACGGTCCCAGCTGATGCTTGGCTCCAAAGGCAGCGTTTTAGTTCCAACACAGAGATTTAAAATGCTCTCTTCTCTGCTCCCTGATGACTTTCATCGTTAAGTGTTACCACCAGAGTTTGTCAATGGCTTGGGCAGACCAGAGGCAGCACAAGGACAATGAGACATCTTCTCTTTGCTTTCTGCCTGTCAAAGGGACACTCTTTGATAGCTGCAAGTTTTTGGGTTTGGTTTGCTCACTTCTGTTATTTTTATTTTATTTTGTTAATCTACCTTGAAATATGGCAGCAGGCTGCTTTGGGGTGAAAGAGCATCAAGGTGTCTTGTTGCAGACTTCAAACAAACTCTGCCACGAGGAAATCCATATCAAATTCACAGAAAATTGGGCTGGCTAACATGCTTTTGATGTTCTTGAATTACTGCATGGAAAAATGCTCAGCAGAGATGAGTTCTTAAGATTTCCAGTCCAGTCAGGCACTACTTACTTTAAACAAACAAGAATGTTCCACCTGCAGCCAGCCCTGGCTGGTCACAGCTCTCTCTTCCTTCTGATGCCAGGGATTGATTGATGCCTTCCTTGTCAATGACACTCAGATCACCTCCAGCTTCCTGCTGCAGCCACTGTCCTCAGGTGTTCCCGGAGAGCGGTGGGGGAGGTGGCTTAGCTTGTACCAGGTCCTCCACCTTTGGTGGAGCCAAGGACGTAGATTCAGTACATGAGGCTGTAAAAGGCACCAGATTGATTTTTCACTGTGCACCATAGAGGTGTGGAGGTGCTGCTGGAGAGGATAAGGGGAAGGCACCACACAGATAACTGCATCCTGACCACTTTTACCGACCCTTTGATGGAGCTGTAGCACAATGAGAGTGGGATAGCTTGCTGCTATGTTTGGAAGGGAGAATGGAGACTCTGGGATTCTGATAACTTATTCAATGCCTGACATGCCAGAAAAGTTGTCCAGAGACACCCAGATCTCAGCATAAGATGTACAGTGAGTGAGGGTAGTGAAGTAGGAGACTGTGCCCAGAGGTGTGGGTGATATATTCAGTACAGAAACAGAGGCTTGCAAAACCAAGTGGCTCTCAGTCCCTGTGTGCTTGCACTGGGCTCTTCCACAGGGTTAGCAGGAACAGGAACCAGCAGAGCAGCTATCCCACAGTCCCTATGGAATCATAGTATTGTTTGGGCTGGAACAGCCCTCTAAAGTTATTGAGTTCAACCATCAATCCAACACCACCATGGCCATGAAACCATGTCTCATAGTGCCACGTCCACACATTTCTTGAACACCTCCAGAGATGGTGATTCCAACTCCCTGGACAGCCTGTCCCAATGCCTGACAGCTCTTACAGCAAAGAAATTGTTCCTCATGCCCAACCTAAACCTCCCCTGGCACGATTTCAGGTTCCCACCAGTGTCTCCAGGTCCTGTGGGCTCTGGGGTGGCTCATTTTCCACCCAACTGTGCTCTCTTGCTCTATTACATGGTCCCTTGCTTCTGATCCTGAGTTATTGCCTACATGCATGGGTAGAGCCCCTGGGAAAGCTAAGGATGTAATGAAGAGAGCCAGGGTGTTTCATGGGGAGAGTGAGTCAAGGAAGCAGCTTTTCATGTTAGGAATGGTGACTGCCTGTCAGAAGAGATTTGTGGCAAAGAGAGGTCAGCTGGGAAGAGAGCTGCTGCTGGAGAAGCACCAACTTCCTTCTGGGATGGATGTCCTCACGCTCATCAGGACTGTGACTTCTTACAGCTGCTGTGTGCATGGATGGGCTTGGCTCTCCTGGAGCATGCACTGCAATCTGAGACTCAGAACTCCTAAAGCCAAAGCCCCAGGCCTCTCCAAGGAGAGACAGAACACCAGCAGGTCCTGCAGAGACAGATGTCTGGATCCCAGCTCTTCTACTTCCTTGGAAGTGAGGGCAGAGGAGGCTCTGGTGCAAGGAATTGCTCTCTACAATTTCTCTCTGTAACTCCCTGAAAGGAGGTTGGAACCAGGTGGGGGATAATCTCTTCTTCCTAGCATCAGGTGATAGAACAAGAGGAAATGGCCTGAAATTGTGCCAGGGAAGGCTTAGGTTGGAGATTAGGAATGATTTTTTTTCTGCAAGAATGGTAAGGCATTGGAACAGGCTGCCCAGGGAGGTGGTGGAGTCCCCATCCCTGGAGGTGTTCAAGAACAGTGTGAACATGGCATTTGGGGACATAGTTTAATGGCCATGGTGGTTTTGGCCTGATGGTTGGACTCAATGGCCTTAGAAGGATTTTCCAGCCAAGACAATCCTATGATTTGAAGGAAAGTGGCATTCTCTGCAGCATGAAGGCTGCCAGTGGTGTCCAGACAGGATCCAGTAGTGAGAGAAGAGTAAGGGGGAAAGTCAAATTGTCTCTGTGGTTTTGGTTAAGTTCTTGGCTGATAGCAAGCAGCAATCTGTGCAGAAAGCCCAGCACCACTCACTGATCCTCTCCTTGTATAAAGGACTCCACCATCCTCTTTGTTCAGTGCCTGTTTCTGCTGGGCTTTGTACCTAAGAAGGGGTTTGTCTGCTTAGAAGGGCTGCTTTGGATGTTGCTTTCACAGGGAAATGTCACACCAAAGGGTGATCGGAGTGCAAGGAGCCTGGTGGTATCTGCTAACTGCTCAGTAGCCTATTGTGGTTTCAGATCTCCTGGAACACCTCCTGGGGGCTTGAGTTGAGTTTGCAGTGCCTTGCAGTGATTCCTCTGCTCTCATCTACATCAGCAAGGTCTTCATAGCCAGGAAGCTTTTGTATTTGTCCTTAAGCAAACAAATTAGCTAATTTAGCAACGAAGGAGGTGAAGACACTTTGTTTCCTCGTGGCAGCCACGTGTAAACAAGAGCAGGGATTAGCTTGAACCAAAAGTGTTTGTTTTTGAGCTGCTTTGTTGGTGTCTCTATGCAGCAGGAGATCCGTGGATAAATAAGAAGAGAGAAGGAAGTGGTTTAGTGAAATGTTTGGGTTGTTATGCTCTGCAAATACTTAAAGAAGTGGCACATTAATGGACCTGACTTGTTTTCCAGTAAGTCATTAGTCGCTTAAGTGAAGTTGCTCATGCCAGTTTTCCCTCTCATTAAATATTCATGGTAACTAATGGAAATTGTCTTGACAAATTGGTCAAACCCAGCAACTCAGGAATTTATGCCACAGACTAGAAAAAGTTGCTTTGGAGCTCCCAGTGAGCTGGAGTAATGCTTAAAATCATTAACACTTCATTGATTTTATAATTAAAAAAGCCTCAGAATAAGCAGAGCATCTTTTCCAATGCAGCACTGCTGCTTTGCTCCCTGCTTAGTGTTAATATTCATATTTTCTCCCTCAAAATATCCATGAAGTTCTAAAGATCATAGAATCAACCAGGTTGGAAGAGACCTCCAAGATCATCCAGTCCAACCTAGCACCCAGCCCTAGCCAATCAACCAGACCATGGCACTAAGTGCCTCATCCAGGCTTTTCTTGAACACCTCCAGGGACAGTGTCTCCACCACCTCCCTGGGCAGCCCAAGATGCCTTTTTATTGCCCACCCTGAGGGTCCACTTGCTTTAGCACAGATTCTTCAGGAGAAATTTGATAGAACCATAGAATGGTTTGGGTTGGAAAGGACCTTAAAGATCATCTAGTTCCAAACTCCCAGCCACGAACAGGGACACCTCCCACTAGACCACGTTGCTCAAGGCCTCATCCAATTTGGTCTTGAATAAACCCAAGGAGAGGGCATCCACAACCTCTCTGGATAACCTCTTCCGGTGTCTCACCACCCTCACTGTGAAGAATTTCTTCCTGATCTCCAGACTAAATGTCATTATTTTTCTGTCCCACCCCAAGCACCAGGGCTGGGGATGACACACAGTGGTGAGGGCCTGTGATGGGGTGGCAGGTCTATAAATATGGCATGTAAGCAGACACAGAAACTCAGTACTGAACCTCTCATGGTCCTTAGAGGTGTTCAAGAAGCATCTCTTGGTGGTTTGGGTGTTCCCCGGCCCCCTGCTCTTGTAAAAATCACCCAGGCTAGACTCAGCTGAGCTGGAAATTGGAATGAAGCTTTGTACTTATGGCTTAGCACAACATACAGGCAGGTATTTACACTATCTACAGCTACAGACAGAGACAGACAAGTTAAAAAAGGAATACAGAAGCACAACAGCCCCCCCAGAAACCAGAGTCCCCAGGAGGGGCTCCCAACCACCCTTCCACCTCACTACCTTATCCTAGGTGAGTTTGGAGAATTGGCCAGAGGGGTTAGGAAGCAGACAGATTAGTTACACAGCAGGCTAGGGAGAGAAGTGCAGGCAGCCAGAGCCAGAGAGAGCAACTGTGTTATCTATGTTTGTGTTCTTGTTTTTATACATCTCAGCAAGCCTATGAGTGAAGTAGACATCACCATTGTTTCCTTCTCACAGCCTATAAGAATCTAATTCTTCTCACCAGAGTATTCCAGCGAGCTTCAAACTAGCACAAGTGTGGACATGGCACTCAGGGACATGGTTTAATGGCCATGGCAGTGTTGGGTTGATGGTTGGGTTTGATGATCTTCTATGATTCTGTGACCCAACCAGCAAACCACATAGGAGTGGGATGTGAGCAGCACAGAGCTCACAGGTGATGGGCAATGCATCTGTGAGGAAAAAGGTAGATCTGGCCCTAAAAATGCCCAAGCTGGCCATTAGTGGCAAGTGGGTGAGAGAAGAAAATCTGCCTCTGGGAGCCCCGAGCATGGATGCCTGTTCCATGGAGAATAATTAGACTGGGAAGGCAACTGTCTGAGCTCAGGCAAAATGAATGCCACCCGAGGAAACAATAACAAGTATTAATTAATAGAGCTCTATCTCCTCTGAGCTGCTCCTGCAGCCAAAGGCTTCTGAGAGAGTCAAATGGGGGTAATTTCTCATGGAGACTAATTCAGCCCATTAACTCATAACTAATAGCTCATAACTAGTTTCATGGAGACTGATATTTCCATACTCTGCCCCAAAGCACAGCTGCTGGAATGTCTGGAGGAAAGATGAGATCTTCTCAGCAGAGACACTACTCTTTTTAATTTTTAACCTAAATTAATTTGTTGGGGTACCACCACACTGCTGCTTAAAGTGGCACAGATCAAACTGTTAAATGGAAGCACTTGGTGTGCTCATGCAGACACAGACTCACAGATCGCTTGGAGTTGCAAGGGGCCCTCCAAAGTCATCTTGTCTGACCCCCCTGCACTCAGCAGGGACATCTCCAACTAGATCAGGATGTTCAGGGCCACATTGAGTCTCATCTTGAATGTCTCCAGGGGTGGGACCCCAAACCCTTTCTGGGCGACCTGTTCCAGTGTCTCACTACCCTCATTGCGAAGAGCTTCTGATTGGTGTCCAACCTAAATCTGCCCTACTCCAGTTTCAAACCATTGCCCCTCAACTTGTCACCACAGGCCCCTCTGAATAGTCCCTCCCCAGCCTTCCTGTAGGCCTCCTTCAGATATTGAAAAGCAGACAACCCTGTGCAGAAGATGAGGAGTCCTGTTCTGTGGAGGTCCTCAGGGGAGGATGAGAAGAAGGATTCAGAAGGTTCATCCCAGGGGGCGAGGAGGGGTTGGGAGCTGCCAGCTCAGCCTTGGCAGCAACAGCAGCTGTTAGTGATTTTGTTGTGGCCCAAGTGACATATTATTTCTTCTCCAGCCCTCTGGAGCAAACAGGCTTCTCTTCTTAGCCCTGCTCAGTGCCCCATCCACATAGAGCCAGGAGCACACCCAAAGTAGATGGTGAAGCACAAACTGTGGGAGGAGAGAAGGTGTTTGACTCGCCAGCTTCGTATTGCTTGCAATAATGAGAGCCTTCTGTTGCCTCATATCAATCTATTTTCTCCTCTAATTAGTTTTCATCTGCCTATAAAATGCATTCTAGGGGTAAGCTCTTAGACCAGCAGCGGAGCCCCACCTGCAGTGGGTTGTAAGAAGCCATCACAGAAGCATTGAACAGCCCATTAGCTTTTAGGAGTTCAGGACCTGTTGGCCAATATTGCAGACACAGAGCCTGCCTGTACCTGCTGGGGTGGGAGACTGTGTGGCTCCAGCCTGGCTGCTGGAGAACACTATTTTTAACATCCTGAGCCATCACAAATGGAAGCAGAAGCATCTGACCTGAAACCTCAGTGACAGCAGCGGTGGGTTAATGGTTGGACTTGATGATCTTAAAGCTCTTTTCCAACCTAAACCCTTCTGCCATTCCATGAAATTCAGGGCTCTCCTGTTGCGTTTGCTGCCAAGCCACGTCTGCAGCTCTGTCCAAGGCGATCCCACGCAGCGGGTGGGCTGCATGCCGTGTGCCATGGCTGCCTCACCAGCCTGGGGCTGGCATACCCACGTGCGGCGTCGCGTCGGGGTCTGCAGAAGGAGGTGGTGCGAGGCGGGAGAGGCGAGGACGCGGGTTCCACGCGGCACGTCGCAGCCACAACCTGCAAACCGCGGGTCGAGAGTTTCACCCATCAGTGGAAGTGACAGATGGTCCCCACCACGTCTGTGCATGGTGCCAAGGAGGACAGAAATCGGCAGTGTTTCAGTTGGAGGTGGGTACTGAACCAAACGGCAGCTCGTTGGGATGAAAATACGAGAGAAGTCTTTGTGGCCAGCGGCATGAGGGAGGTGATTCTGCCCCTCTACTCTGGGGAGACTCCACCTAGAGCACTGCGTCCAGCTCTGCTGCCCCCAGCAGAAGGAGGACATGGAACTGCTGGAGTGGGTTTAGAGGAGACCACGAAGATGATCACAGGGCTGCAGCACCTCCCTTATAGGGAAGGGCTGAGAGATTTGTGACTGTTCAGTTCAGGTAGAGAAAAGAAGTCTCTAGGGAGATCTCAAAGCAGCCTTCCAGGCTATGAAGTGGGCTACAGGAGAGCTGGGGAGGGACTTTTTACAAGGGCTTGCAGTGACAGAATGAGGGCAGTGGCTTTGAACTGGAAGAGGGGAGATTGGGAAGAAATTCCTTAGAGTGAGGGTGGTGAGACACTGGAACAGGTTGCCCAGGGAGGTTTTGCATGCTCCCACCCTGGAGGCATTCAAGGTCAGGTTGGATGAGACCTTGACCAACCTGGTCTTGTGAAGGTGTCCCTGCCCATGCAAGGTGTTCCTGCCCATGGCAGGAGAGTTGGAACTAGATGATCTTTGAAGTCCCTACCGACCCAAACTATTCCATGATTCCATGTCTTGTGCATGGCTCTAGGAGCCCTGACTGGGAACTCAGCCTGGCTCCATCCACAGCCCCAGTCCCAGCTCCTCGTCCTTTCCCTCCCTTGGATGTGCACATAGCATAATGGAAGCAGTCAGATGAAGATTTTAATCACTATCTAACCATCTTTTCATCTCCAATGCATTATCCTCTGAATTATGCCCAGTAATACTACAAGAGATCACTGAGGCAATTAGATCTTATGCAAATTACTCAGCGAGCCATTTATTCAACTCATTTTAACCCCTTTTCTTGCTTTTTTAATTAGCCACTAATGGAAGTTGATTGCTCTGGGTGCATGTGGATAATTCTTTTCAGTGACCACTGCATGAGATTTCACCTCAGGTGAGTTGTTCACAGCCAGTTCACCTTCACTGCAAATTATTTGTGGTGTGTGGCCACTCCAAATATCACCTCAGAGTGTTTCTATTCCAGGAGTGGAGGGAAGTTCCAGAAGCATGACAGCTGGGCTTCAAAAGGCTTGGAAAGAAAACCTAATTCAGATGGAAATAAAGCAAACAAACATAATCAACATCAAAGGTCATACGACAGTAAAGTAAGTTGAGGCTTTCTGTTTGATCAAATAGCTGTGAATAGATTTTAGGCAACATTCATCCACCTGCAGTGCCAAGGGCTTGGCTGGGTGTCACTTAGAACATCATCATGCTGGACAGGAGCAAACTACAAGTCTCAAGTTGTGACAGGGGAGGTATAGGTATAGGAGGTTAGGAGGAAGTTCTTCACAGAGAGAGTGATTGGCATTGGAATGGGCTGCCCAGGGAGGTGGTGGAGTTGCTGTCCCTGGAGATGTTCAAGAAAAGCCTGGATGAGGCACTTGGTGCCATGGTCTGGTTGATTGGACAGGGATGGGTAATGTGTTGGCCTGGATGAGCCTGGGGGTCTCTTCCAACCTGGTTGATTCTATGGTTCTGTGAATATGAATCTTATAGCTATCTGGGCACATTACAACTGGAGTGCCTGGTCCCGTTTTGGGCTGCCCAGTTTGGGAGAGATTGGGAATTACTGGAAGCCTGAGCTGTTTTAGAAATTCTGAGCAAGTCCTTTGGAGTTCCTTATCTGAGCAAAGTTCAACCCAGGAGCTGTGCAGGACTACCATGTTCCATCCAGTCTCACATTCTAGCCCCCAGCAGACTTTTCTTTCATGTGGAATGACCTGAACTGCATTGTCAGTGAGGAGTTTGGAATGATTTGGGACCAGAGCAAGCGCAAGCAGCTGCTGCTTGGCTACATGGCATCCTTGCTCTGTCTGCCTGTTGAAACTCAAATTCCCTTGCACAGGTGATAAAGGGAGACACTGAAGAAGTGAGCAGGTAAATAAAGAGCCAAATAGCCCATAAAAGTCCAAACCAAGCCAGCAACACCCAGGGTGAATTAAAAAAGGCAGCAAAGAAGCCTGTAGAGGGCAGGCAGCTGGTCCAGTCCCCAGGTCTCCTAGGAGATGAAAGGCATCTCAGAGATGGCCAGCGACTTGGTTCTGTTGCTTAGCTAAAATACCTCTTCCTGCCAGTCCCCAGCTGCTCCAGGCTTGTCCTGGGTTCCAGGATAATGAACATGCATCCAAGCAGAACAACCAACCAACCTCCCCCCTGGAGGGGCTGAGCTGCAGTGGTTATCAGGCAGCTCACATCATGCTCCATGGATTTCCATGGATTACTTTTCCCTGATGACTAGAAGGAGCTAATCAACTTCAGCAGTGACAGGAGCAACATTTAACTGTAAGTCTGGAAAGGAAAGGGAAAACAAGAAGAAAATGTACAGGATAAGGAATGGGAAAACTCTCCCTAGATGAAGCCACTACATGTCAGGGTTATGTAAGAACTTAATCTGGAGTGAAGATAAGATTACAAGATGACAATGATAGGGAATTTCTCAAATGCTGCCTGCTTTAAACTCAGCCAGGGCTCACAGCCACCCATGGCTCATCATCCTGGGCAGCCCAGGTACTCAGAACATGCTGGTTTGTTATTCAGTGGAGCTGGGTTCCAGGCTGGAAGGGATGGGCTAGGGTTCAGTAGTCCTGCTTAGCCACTGGGTGCCTCCTGCAAGTCATAGAACCATAGAATTACAGAGTTGTTTTGGCTGGAAGAGACCTTTCAGTTCACCAAGTCCAGCTGTTCACCCAGTGCTGCCAGGTCACCAATAAACCATGGCCCTCAGCTCTACCTACACAGCTTTGAAACCTCTCCAGGGATGGGGATTCCACTACTGCCCTGCACAGCCTGGGCCAGGCCTGGCAACTCTTCTGGGCAAGAAATTTTTCCCTGTGTCCAACCAAAACTCCTCTGGGGCACCCCGAGGCCATTTTCTCTCATCCTATTGCTTGTTGACTGGGAGAAGAGACCAACTCCCACCTGGTTCCAAGCTCCTTTCAAGGCGTTGTAGGGAGCCAGATGGTTCCCCCTTAACCTCCTCTCCTCCAGGCAGAACTCCCCACCACTGTGGTGCAGGATCTAAACACTTGTGTCACAGCCTCCAGTACAGGTCTGGGCTATGAACAATCTCTTTAGTCCCAGAGTGTGGGACATTGTCACTCTGCTCTGGCCTCAGGGCAGTGTTTTAACGTCTCAGCACACAGCAGTAGCTGACCTGCAGCAGAACTGCTCCTTGCTGCAGGGATTTCACTCCACTGCTTGGGAAGAGTGCCCTGTGTCTCAGTGCCTGTCTCAGTGGTCGTGGCTCTCCTTTGCTCACAGATCATTATCCAGGGCTCTTTCATCCAGAGGAACTTTTATGTCTAGCAAATTAAATTCCCAGGCAAAATAATTAGCTGTAAATGCTGCTGGGCTGCTATTCACCAGGGGCCAATTGTGTAGCCATTTGTTGGCATTTGAAATGTCACATTTATTGCTCTGTAACATATGCAACCTGCAGCTCAGAACCCCAACATGAAAGGCTCCTGGCGTGCCTGCAGATGTAAATGGTGAAGATAGCTGGACATCAGAGAGGGAAAATCATTTATCTGAGTCAAGCCAAAGGAGGGCTTTATTGCAAATGCACTTTGAGCCCTGCACATGTCACTGGTGGCACCTGCCTCGTGCTCCACCCTGGGCAGATGGTTTTTCTGGGGGTGCTTTTTCAGCTGGAGCCTGCTTGTGTACCCAGGGCAGCAGGTTTGGTTCCCATCAGCTGCTCAAGCTGCTCAGGAGCAGGAAGCTCCTCGTAGCCTGATGTCTGGATGGGGCTGCCCAGAGATCACAGTATCACAGCATCACCAAGGTTGGAAGAGACCTCATAGATCATCAAGTCCAACCCTTTACCACAGAGCTCAAGGCTAGACCATGGCACCAAGTGCCACGTCCAATCCTGCCTTGAACAGCCCCAGGGACAGCGACTCCACCACCTCCCCGGGCAGCCCATTCCAGTGCCCAATGACTCTCTCAGTGAAGAACTTTCTCCTCACCTCCAGCCTAAATCTCCCCTGGTGCAGCCTGAGGCTGTGTCCTCTTGTTCTGGTGCTGGCCACCTGAGAGAAGAGAGCAACCTCCTCCTGGCCACAACCACCCCTCAGGTAGTTGTAGACAGCAATAAGGTCACCCCTGAGCCTCCTCTTCTCCAGGCTAACCAATCCCAGCTCCCTCAGCCTCTCCTCGTAGGGCTGTGCTCAAGGCCTCTCACCAGCCTTGTTGCCCTTCTCTGGACACGCTCAAGCATCTCAATGTCCTTCCTAAACTGGGGGGCCCAGAACTGAACGCAGTACTCAAGGTGTGGTCTAAGCAGTGCAGAGTACAGGGGCAGAATGACCTCCCTGCTCCTGCTGACCACACCATGTGTTGGAATCTCCATCTCTGGAGACATTTCAAACCTATTTGGGTGTGTTCCTGTGTGACCCTCCTTAGGTCCCCCTGCTGTTGCAAGGGGGTTGGAGTGGCTGATCTCCAGAGGTCCCTTCCAACCCTTCCTGTTCTGTGATTCTGTGAATTGCTGCAGGTGGTCTCAGGAAAGGTTTCCCATAAGGTTACATTTGACACTGAGCACAAGGAACACAACTTGCAATAATGCTGTGCCCTGGTCTAGGGAACCCAAATTGTGTCTCTGCTATGGGTTGAAGCTTTTTTGGGTGGGTGCTCACCTGTCCAGGTATCTGGATCAATATTTGGAACCTCTGCCTGAGGAAACCCAGCCAGCCTCTTTCCCTCAGGGGAAAGCTCTGTCCTTTGCTTATCCTGACTTTGTGTGTCAGCCCAGAAAAGATCAATTGCTGCCCAGTTTGGATTTTGTTTGAATGATTGCACTTGGCTGTGTGGAAAGCAAAGCTCAAGAGATACAGAGGGAGGTGGCACAGCTTACCTGGTATTAGCTCTAGAGAATTCTGTACACGTTGTGCTGGTGTTGGTACAGATGTGAGACAATGCTGCCTAAGAGCAGTACTTTCACCTGTCTTTATGCAGAGGCTTACTGGCTCTTACTGAGGAGGTTTATGTTGGACATGAGGAACAGTTTCTTCCCCAAACAGGTTGTCAAGACCTGGTCCAGGCTGTCCTGGAGGAGTTTCAAAGCCCTGGAGCTGTGGTACTGAGGAACCTGTTTTAATGGTGGCCTGGGAGTACTAGCTGAAGGCTTGGACTCCATCTGAAAGGTCTCTTCCAGTCAAAAATGACTCTCTGACTCCATGGTTATCCCAGGCCAGCCAACAGCAGGACTGACCAGCAGTGCTCTGCTCCTGGGGGGGGGTGGGGGCAGCTGTGGCCTTCACAGTCCTCCCAAGGCTTTTGTGGAGTTTCCCAAGGACACTCAGTGGTCTTCTTGCTCCTGCAAACTCCTGGGTAGTCATTACACACCAGGGTGCTCCCCTGTTGTGTTGGTGACTGGTAGCTGCTAATTTTAGCAGCTATTCCTACAGCAGGAGGCTTAGCAGCAGCTGATCTATGGGATGTACGTGAATCTGGGGCTGTGGGATCTCCTAACCCACTGGGTTAGGGTGTATCTGCCTCTCCTGCTGCTCTGGAGGCATCTCCCTAGCCTGCCTGCTCCGAAGGGTTGCTGGTGGCTGCTCCACAGGCAAGTTGTCTCATCAGCTCCTGCCAGGGAGGGAGGGTTTGCAGGGGTGAACCAAGGGTAAGCAGCAATGCACAGTGCTGCACATGAACCATCTCAGTTGATGCTCTCTCCTCATAAGTTTGTACTAATAGGGACACTCACAGTTCTTGCTTCCCCTCCTGGTGTTCCAGAAGAAACAATCAATCCAAGACATCATCCTCTCCTCACAGGACAGGTGACTAATGAGTTGTAATTGCTCCTCAACCCCCCAGGAGGCTAACTTCATGAGAAGTTAAGGATTATCTAGCTGTGTGTCCCTGGGAGGTTATTATTCTGGGAAATTAATTTAATTAGTTAAGACCCATTAGAAATAGAGAGGGAGAGCTGGAGACTGTCAGGGCAGAGAGAGAGCAAGGGGCTCTGTAAAGAATTGTAAAGACTTGGAGCAAAATGGGTAATTTTATGTTAACAACATTGCTGCTTCCTCCTTTGGGGCTTCATTGTGCTGGAAATAAAACAGGGAGTTGAAGCTTTTCAAGGCAAACAGCTTTGTTCTCCTCTCCTGCTGAACAAGGTGTGAGGACGTGGAGGTGACTTGGATGCTGGGATGTCCACCATCTGGATTAGTGGACCCAGTTCTGGGCTTCCCAGTTCAAGAGAGACAGAACTGCTGGAGAGAGTCCAGTGGAGGCTGCAAAGATGCTGAGGGGCCTGGAGCATCTCTGTGAGGAGGAAAGGCTGAGAGCTCTGGGGCTGCTGAGCCTGGAGAAGAGCAGTCCCAGAGGAGATCTGCTCAGAACTCAACAAGAGCTAAAGGACCTGTGCAGGGAGGGCAAGAGGATGTGGCCAGACTCTTGTCAGCGGTGCCCAAGGACAGGACAAGAGGCAATGGGCACAAACTGGAGCCCAGGAGGTGCCATGTGACCAGGAGGAAAAACTTGGTTGGTGTGAGGGTGCTGAGGCCTGGAGCAGGCTGCCCAGAGAGGCTGTGGAGTCTCCTTCTCTGGAGGGCTTCCGACCCCACATGACCAATGTGATGCTGGGCAAGCTGCTTGAGCAGTGAGGTTGGACTGGATGATCTCCAGAGGTCCCTGTGGAATTCTGTGACCTGTCTCCAGCCACAGCAGTGAGCAGATGTAGAAAGGAGAACCAGGGTGTGTCTCTGTGACCTTCCCCCGCATCGTTACCCACCTCTGACTGGTTTCATCTCTTGAAATGCTCAGGGCAAGACGAATCTTTCATCTTCAGTGTGTCTTAGTGGCTTTCCTTTGGCTGTGTTTGTCAGGCATCCTTCTGTGTCTGTGAACCAGGTCTTTAGCCCTCCATCCCAGTGCAAAGCCATTTGTGGTGGCGTTAGCTAAGGAGCTCAGTCTGCTGAGCCTGGCTCCTCCCTGGGGCAGGAGCAGCCTTCCCCCAGCCCGTGCTTAGCTGCCAGTTCCTGCTGAGCAGAGAGGTGTTGCAAATATTTGTTAGCTGTGCCTCAGCCCTTGCAGACTGCAGTGTTGGTGTGCCAGCAGCACTGCTGGCCACTGCCCGGTCGGGTCTTGGTGTCCCCTGCTGGAGGTGGCCATAACCTGCCCCAAGGGGCAACAGCTCTTTCCTAACGCTGCTGTGCCCTTCTCTCTCCAGCTGAGAAACAGAATCTGTCTTCTGCTCTTGGATGACTGAGTGTGAGTGGTGACAGCTAAGAGCTTTTCTGAGCTCTTTCCCTAGCAGTCCTGAGCAGGGCTGGTTCTGGTTCTTCAGAAGCCTGTCTAATGATGAGACAAAGGGCTTGGAGCTGGGGGGGAGCAGGGTTACACTGGATCTTGGGAAGAAGTTGTTCAGTGTGAGGGTGGTGAGAGACTGGAATAGGCTACCCAGGGAGGTTGTGGATGCCTCCTCCCTGGGGATGTTCAAGGCCATGTTGGATGAGGACTTGAGCAGCAGAGTCTAGTTGAGAGGTGTCTCTGCCTGTGGTGGGGAGGCTGCAGTAGATGATCTCTGAGGTGCCTTTCAACCTAAGCCATTCTATGGTCCTCCTCAGACCAGAATAAGGTAGTTTAGTCCCAGATGGTGTGGCTGCCAAGTACTGTTCCACTTGCTGTGGGTTTTTGCTGGCTTGGTGGGGATGGCAGCAGCCTGTGCCACGGCTGGCTTGGCTCAGAGGAAGAAGAGGGCAGGGGAAGGCCAGCAACAGAGTTTTTGATGCCCAGAGGATGTTTTGCCTCACTCAGGAAGGAGAGCAGTGCTTCTGCTTAGCCATGAAGAGTGTTGGGAAAATACTGAGCAATATTAGTGGTAATTATTTCTAAAGCATATGTAGCTGTGACACTGCCTGTGCTCCCCAGGGAAAGTGCTCAAGGAAACAGCCAAACACACTGCTGCTGCTGAATCCCTACCAGAGACAGGGCTGCTCCCTGCTGGAAGTGCTGCTAATGGGTTGTCACTGGCCTCGGGGAGCTGTCCCGCCGTGAAGACCAACCCACCTCTGAAAAGTGCCAAAAGGTCTCTGCTTAGGGCATGGTGATTTTCATTTTGAGTGAAATGAAGGCCAGTACCATTGCATCCTGTGCCGAGCAGTGAGGTGGGCAACCCATCCTGCCCTATGCCCAGCCCCGTGCCCAGCCCTGCTTCTCCCTGCAGCTGAGCAGAGGGTGAAGGGTCCAGTCCCCCACACACCCCACAGGACCCTCAGCCCAGCCTGGAGGTGAAGTCAGGCTCAGCATGCCCAGCCCAATGGGGATGATTTCCATTCATGGAGGAGCAAAGGAGAAGGGTGAAAGTGGGATCCCTATGTGACATCCCACTGTGAAAGGCTGGTTGATGGAACCAGCTTGGCTTTGTCCTTTGTGGAAGGCAACACAGAATCACAGAATTGCAGAATTATTTGGGTTGGAAAGGACCTTAAAGATCGTCTGCCACGGGCAGGGACACCTCCCACTAGACCAGGTTGTCCAAGATCTCATCCAGCTTCACCTTGAACATCTCCAGGGAAAGGACATCTGCAACCTCCCTGGGCAACCTGTGCCAGTGTCTTACCACCCTCACTGGAAAGAATTTCTTCCTAATCTACAGCCTAAGTCTGCTCCCTTCCAGCTCAAAGCCAGTGCCCCTCACGCTGTCACTGCAAGCACTTGTCAAAAGTCTCTCCCCAGCTCTCCTGTAATCCTTCTTCAGGTACCAGAAGGCTGCTCTGAGGTCTCCTTGGAGCCTTCTCTTCTCCAGGATGAACAGCCCCAACTCTCCCAGCCTGGCTGGGTCATCCATTCCCACCCTCCTTCACCACAAGTAGCAGAACTCATGCAAATGCTGTGGCTGGCTGGGTGCTCGGGTCTGTGCTGCAAGTGCCAAGAAAATAACAACTTTTGGGGTTGTTTATGCTATTTCTGCAGCGTGCTCAGGAGGGGTTTATCTTGCTGAGGGGGCACATGGGCCTTGAAATGGATTTTCATGCTGGGAGCTCCTGAACAGCAGCCCCGTGCAGCTCTGTTTGTTTTGCAAATCCTTATCGTGCCTCCACTGCTGCTTGTGAAGTGGAGCAGGAAATGAAGCCCATTGAGGACTGGGTGGCAAGACCCTGCTCTCTCTCTCTCCTGGCTTAGCTGTTCTGGAAGGACACACACACATCTCAGAGCAGCATCCAAACACAGGGCTGTATCTAGTGAGTCATGTACCTGTTCAGCCTTCCAGGAACTGAGGATGTTGCTTCTCTGCTCTGTGAGTTGTTGACATTTTCCCAGGGTCCTCGGAATTATCCCCTGTCCTGAGATTTTATTTGGTTACAGACTCATGATTTGCTTTGATTTAATTAAGGCAGAGGGTTAAAGAGAGAGTAGAACATAGCTTTCTAAATGCCATAACAAAGCCCACCTGCTAAAATGGAAGTTGGATGGGAAGGAGAGGGGAAGGTTCCTGTGTGGGTGTCAAAAAGCTCCAGCTGCTCTAGGCAGGTTCTCCAGTTCAAGTGTAAAAGGAAGCTCCTGGTTTCTGCTGGTGATGTTAGCAGTGAGGTGCTGTTGAAGAGTCCTGTTGTTGATTGGAAGTGCTCAGCTTGGCTCTGCAGGATGATGCTGTCATGGCTGTGGCAGCTCCTGGCCATCTCTACAGCTCTCTTTTCCTGTGCCTCTGCTCATTCCACTGCTTGTAGATACCTGACAAAGAGAGGTAGGAACTGGTCTCTGTCCTCTCCTTCTGCAGAGAGATCAGAGAAGTAACTGGATGGGGGTTGCTGGTAGAGGTCTCTGGGCCTGAAACTAAACCTAGTGCAGTTTTGAAGGTAACATAAATGTGGATCTAGGGAAACTCCCATTCAAAGGGTAAGTTTGGTCTGGAAGGGTTTGCTTGTTTGCCCCAGAATATGCTTTTCTTTCAGTGTCCTTCTAGGTGTGCTGGACAATATCTTTGTGTGGGTAATTGACTCCAAACAATAGAATTCTACAGGCAGTTTAAGCTTGTAAGGACAATTCTTGTATGGAAAAACACTGGGATGTTTTCTCCTGGCTGTGGTGGTTGTTTCCCGCCTTGTTACACCTGCTTCTGCCTGCCCAAGGTGGCTGTGTCCTTCCTGCAGTCTCCTAATGCCCCCCACTATGGTCATGAGGACTTGCAGCACTCCCTGGTTGCCCCATTAAATCCTTTGTCTCAAGCTATCAAAACTGGGATGCTCCTGTGTGTGCACAGTATGGATGGCTTGAAAAGGATGCATTTAGCAGGGGAGGGGGAAGGGTTGTCTGCTCCTTCGGCTGAAGAGGTTGCAGCCTTCATTAGCCTAGGGAGGTTCAGGTGCAATTTCAGAGTTCTGGCACTTGGGACTGAATAGCAAACACTGAATATCCCCAAGAAAGTTGTCCCAGCTTTGGTGGTTTAGGGTTGCAGGCTGGTTAGGAAGGTGTTCTTGGGAGGTCACCACTGAAACTTAAGCGAGAAGGTGTTGCAGGGAAGCCTCTTAGCTGTCGTCCCTTGCACCACTGACACCCATGGTACCATCCAAAGCTGGGATGTGGGTCCTGCTTGTCCCCAGTTGTAGTGAGAAGATGGTGTTGGACAGCACTGCAGCTCTCCATTCTACAGCACTCAAAGCTTGTCCACTGGACTCTGCTGCAGCTAAGCCCCAGCTGCCGTGTCCACAGTAACTACGAGCAGCGAAGACTATGCAGAAACACAGGAGAGCTCCCAGCAAGCAAGCCCTGTGCAGTATTTCTGCAGAAGGGCTGTTTAGCAGCACAAGAGGGATTTCTGATTCTGCCAATAAAGGTTACATTTGTCTAACAAAGGCAAAAAAGAGATCCTGTTTATAGAGTGACTTAAAGCATGGATGGAGTCCATACAAATTGGCTCCAAAGTAGGTCAGTGTGGCTCGGTGCACGGCAGTGCTGCGGGAATTCAATTAGGGAGCTGCAAAGGCTTACAGGGAGAGCTTTGTGGGGCACCAGTTCTCTGGCCTGAGCTCTCCTGCTTTAATCTCCTCAAGCTGGTGAGTCTGGGGAGAGATTAATTAAAGACAGTGGAAGGAATTCTGGAAGAGGCAAGCCCATGGAATGTCTGGATCTGCTCCTGGTCTTCTGCCCTGCTAGCTGCCACTGCCTCATCTGTACTTTGCTTCCCTGCCTGGCCCTCAAAGGTCAACGGCATCAAGAAGTTAATTAACTCCTGGATAGCTCTGTGTGAAGTTACTCTTGAGAACATTCCCATTGGATTCCAGGAGAAAATGTTTCCCCATGAGGACAACTGGACACTGGAATCATCTTCCAGGAAGTGGTGGAGTCCCATACAGTGGACAGTTTTAAGGCTCAGCTTGACAGGGTGCTGGGCCAGCTCATCTCAACTCTACTGTTAGCTCATTCTGTGAAGATGGGCTCTCTGCTTGCCCACAAGCTGCCCATGGGCACATGCCACAGTGTGTGACCCAAGAAAGTGCTGGGCTGGGGA
The DNA here is from genome assembly GCF_015220805.1 of Pogoniulus pusillus. Classification (NCBI taxonomy): domain Eukaryota; kingdom Metazoa; phylum Chordata; class Aves; order Piciformes; family Lybiidae; genus Pogoniulus; species Pogoniulus pusillus. Next base: position 10,842,303 of record NC_087285.1, on the reverse strand, counting down.
GCTCCCAGGAAGCTCACTACATGGTGCTGGCTGGTGAGGGGCTCTGCAGGAGTGCATCACCCTGCTTGTGGGGAGACCTGGACGGGGTGATGACTGCTGTCATTCCTTGGTGGTCAGCCCTCTGACCACCATGGAGCTTGGACCCCTTGGATGAAAGCTCTGCCAACCAAATCACTTTCATCTAACACTGGCTGCAGTTCCATTCCTTCTTACAGTCTTTGCAGTGCCAGTTATCAGTCCTTAAGTGATCACTGCAGTTAGGGGTGGCAAGACTGAATGAAGAACATCCACAGCCTTGAACTCTGGCTTTTCTTGTGGCTGTCCAATTCTCCAGCCTTGCTGCTGGTTCTCAGCTCCTGTACTGGTCAGACTGGAGGCAGACATGGTGACTGCAGCTGGGCACTCCCTTGGGGAGCTCTGCATATCCCCAGACTTTTGGGTCTCTTGCTTACCTTGATGGTTCAAAGAAGGGCTGCAGAGGTTGGTGCTTGGTGGGCTGAGCATCCTGCCCAAATGCTCAGTCAGGTGAACAAACCAATCAGCTGAGCTTCTCCAGGGCTTTGGGTAGAGGCCAAGGCTGCTGGCTCTGGCACTACACACCACCAGCAGTGCCAGTTTCATCTTCTCCATGTCCGGGTTGCTGCTGGAATTCGTTGATCAAGATGTGAGGTTTGAACTTTTGAGGGGAGAGAGTGCTGAGGGAAGTGAGCTGGGGGTAGCAAGATGGTGGTAAGCAGGAACTCAGAGAATCATCACAGAAACATAGAATGGCTTAGGTTTGAAGGGATCTTAGAGATTTCTTTCTCAGAAATGGAAAAGATTAGAGGTGCATGGTAATAAAAGTCTGTGAAGTGATGTTTCTCCAGCAGCAGCACTGCTCCCACAAAGTGCCTCAGATCCGAGCACAGCAGCTCTCCCTGTGTCCCTTCTCCCATTCTCTCTGCCAACACCAGGCAGTGAATTTTCCCCTTCTTTCTAGTTATTGGGTGTTTGGATAAGATAGAGTCAAATTATTTGCATGTTCAAAGAGAGAAGATAAAACTAGGCTGCAGCATATTTTATAGCTTTCATGGAATGTTGATGTATGTTGTTGGACTAGATGGAAACCACCACCAGAGCTTCAGGGCAGAGCTCTGAGAACTTGCTGCTGAATTAATGCAGGCAAATCGTTAGCAGAAGCAAGAATGTGCAGTGGAAGCTGGAGGAATAACTGCTTTGTTTTTCTATTTGGACTGCCAAGGCAGAGGGGCACCTGATTAAAAAAGTTCTGATTTGGGTGCAGCCCTAAGGTTGTGTGTTCAGCGTTTATAACTCCTTAGGAACTGGGAGGACAGAGAGCAGGAAAAGTGGGAAGAGCAGAAGAGGGAAGGCAAACAAACACAATGCAATCAGGGTGGGGTTTGAGTGTGCCTGTGGGTTTCCAGGTTTAAGTTTTCAATGTGTTTTTCCAAGTGCAAAGCTTTGTCCACGGGGCTGACACCCCCCTGGTCTCCTTGTCAGATGTGATTATTTCATCTGTCCATCTGCTGCAGAGGCTTCTCTGTGCACAGGGGCAGGGTGGCTGCTCCTGCCCAGGAACACATTCGCGCCTTCAGCATGGTTTCTTATCACCTGGGGTTTAGGTAAGTGGAGAAACCCAGGCATGGGCAAACTAAACAAATAGCCCAATTTCCTCTAAATAAAGCCTCCTGAATAAACTCCAGGCCGGGATGAAAATCTCTTCTTGCCACCTCTGTGCCCAGAGCCATGAGCTACAGCTGCTGCTGCCTGGGTCTGTACTGGTGGGGCTGGTCCTCCTGCCACCTCTAGTTAGTGAAAAGCTCCTGCTGACCACCGACTCTGATCCTGTGGGAAACAGGGACTTATTTCTGGAGAGGTTAAGTGACAGGAAGGTTAGTGGTGTCCTGCAAGGTCAGTGCTGCACTCGCCACAGTCCACCAGTGATTTGGTTTGCTGTAAAGGTGATGCATCAAATGTTCATCCCCAGCTGTGTGCTAAAAGCTTCAGAATGAGTGAGTCTGAGTCCCGTGGATTCAGCAGCAGCCTGTCAGGATTATTTACAGAGCTGTGTGATGTGACATGGCTTGGAGTCTAGCGTGACTCCTTTCATTAAAAGCCTACAATTACCTCAAGATAACCTCCTTTTCTTCTCATTTTATTCATGGCTTTGGCATTTCTGGTTGAAGTGCTTCAAGCTTTACTTGGGTTTTGGGGAAGCAAATTTTTGTGCCTCCTTGTAATGCTGGCATCACATCAGCACTCAGCTCCCAGGCACTAGGTTGCAGCTGGGTGGTGGAGGTGATGTCATGTAGGATGTCTCTGACACATTACCAACCTTACAGGCATTCTGAGCTTCAGAGCTGAGCTCCTCTCTCTGAAAGCTTCACTCCAGCAATGCTTCCCCAAGCCTGTGGTCTATCTGTTTGTGCTTTGACAGGTGCCAGCCAAGTTCTTGGGTCTTTGGGAGATGGAGTACCGGGTCCTCTAATAAACTGCTGCCTGGATCTGTCCCTCGTCACTCTACTAGTGTCTCTTTCTCCAGCATCATTTGGAGCAGGGTTTTTGCCACCCAGTAAGATGTCTACAAGTACAAGATATTCAGTGTATCTGAAGGCCTAGAGCAACTTGGTCTAGTGGAAGGTGTCCCTGCCAGTTGCAGAGGGGTTGGAACTAGCTGGTCTTCAAGGTCCCTTCCAACCCAAATCACTCTGTGAATCTATGAATATCAGCATACTTAACCCACTCTAGGCACCATGGACAACAACACTTTATTATTTTTCAGTTTTATTGCAAATCATTCAGGACATCACAGCAGAAGCACAGGCACTGGTGTGACTGATGTGAGCGTGGTGGTGTTACACGTGGGCTTAGCTTCAGTTTCCTGGCTGTACGTACAAACCGGTTGTGTGAATGCACATCTGTGACAGCTGCCCCATGCTTGTTTCAGGAAAGAACTGGAAATTAAGTGCTTGAGGATGTCTGCAAATGCCTGTAAAAGCTCAAATTTCTTTGCAGCCTGAAGGCAGGAAAGAAGCCTTTGTGTGGTCTCCTTGCCTGGCCACATCCAGACCCCACCTGATCAGCTCTGGGAGAACTGGTGAGGGAAATCACTCTTGGTTGTTTCTGGCTCTGAAGTAACAATGCCACCATTGGCATGCTTTAAATCCTGTGCTCTTTAGCAGGAGTGTGACTGGTACCATCTGGGGTTAGTGTGCAACTGAGGAGCTGCCACACTTTGCTCAGCTTTTATTTCCTTGCTTTAAAGAACCAGTTCCAGAGAAGGCTGACAGTAATTAAGCCCCAATATGGTGCAGTTGGCCAGCAATGAGGAGATGCTGATCTAAGCTGATGGATCCGTCTGTAAAACTTCCAGAACCACAGCCCAGTCTTCACCATGTACTGGAGGGAATGAAGAGCAGCATTTCAGGGCATTACTGTGCCAAAAAATGTGCCTTTGGGAGACAGCAGTAAATTTGCAGCATGGGAATTCCCTGTGCTGTGCCTGCCACAGGTGCACAGCATGGGGACACAAGGAGCAGTCCAGTGCCTGGCTTTGAATAGGTGAGAAAACTCCCAAGCATGTGCTAAACTCTTCTCCACGTGAGTAACAGCTTCTAATTTGCTCAACACATCCCTGATAATCCTAGCAGCTTCCCTCTTCATAATTAACACCTTAATTTTGTAGCTTTCCAAAGGTGTCAGGTGTCAGGCTCAGCTTGGAGGGGCTGAGCCTCTGGACTTCAGCCTTGGGAAGCAGAAACCTGCTCTGAAGAAGCAAGGGGATGCTCCAGAGGGGACCTGCCTTAGAAGAGCCTGATTCAGCAACCCTGGTCCACTGGTGCTGGTGTGACCTGCTGTGTGTGCTTCTGGACGGTCAGCAAGAGAAGGGCAGAACAAATGATCTTTGCTAGCAGTATGGGGAATGAGGCTCTGAGTAGAGAATGTCCAGACAGATAGAGGCTGTTCCTTTTGTTTCTGTTACTGTTGGAGGTGTGCTGTCTGGAGGGTGATGTCCCTTGTAATGCCACCCCATCTCTTCCTGTGGCAGCTCCAACGCCAGTCCCAGGACGTGGGCTGTCGTACAGAATTGTTCTGGTTGGAAAAGCCCTCTAAGACCATCAAGTCTAAACAGCAAGCCAGCACCAGTGGTGGCCTGGCAGGGCTGGATTATGGTTTGGATTTGGTGATCTGAAAGCTGTCCTCCAACCTAAATGACACCATGACTCTACAAAACATATTTCCATCTCTGCTCCTCCCCATCACTTGCCCTCAGAAGCCTGATCCTGCAGGGAAGTGTTGCATCCCACCAGAGTGTGAGCAGGTGGTGATGCTTGGGTTGGAGCTCTCCTGGCAGCCACTGCTCTCCTGTAGCTCTCCTGGCAGCCACTGCTTTCTGACCTTGTCAGAAATTGCGGCCACTGAAGGCAGAACCAGAGCAGTGGTGTGTGGAGGGCGGGTGCAGCTCAGGGAAAGTTTCTGGGTACAAGCTGCTCCTCTGAGAGCTCTTTGGTGCACATCAGCCAAGACATGGGCAGGCAGCATCTGCGGCCGGTGTCTCCTGCTGCTGGAGGAGCCTTCATGTTCAGGATCCCCCAGCCTTGTGCTGCCTTGCAGCACAAACTGGCTGCATGAATTATCCCCAGAACACAAAAGTTCTTTCCTCCCACAGCTTCTCCAATCTCCCTGACCTACTTTCTGACTCGGAGTGCATGCAGAAATCCAGGGGAGGGAAAAGCAGATCTCTCTTTGACTCAGGGAAGTTGATTACTATTTTAAGCCCCTTCTGGAGAAGCATTTCAAGCTCCAACGCCCCCCTCATCCAGACCAGTGAGGTAACTGTGAAGGCTTTTCCCTCCATGTCCTACAGTATGACAGGAGTGGAGCTCCAGGCAATTAAAATCCCTTCACATGTCCCTGGTGTACCTGTTGGAGTCACTCAACCCAACATCATTCTGACCTGGAAGCAGCAAAACTGCCTTGTTTGTGGAAGACTTTATTGGCTGGTTTCTCTAATTTGTGCAAGGTGAATGTTTGAGGTGAATTAATTAAATGACATTTAAGTCCCTCTCTTGCTTTGGGACAGGTGAGAAGACCCTGTGCTAGTACCTGAAGCAGATAAATGATGCTTGTTCCCTTCCTGTTCTTCAGCAGAAAGCTGCAGCCTGTCCCCCGAGCCCTCCTGGAGCAGGTTAAGAGCCTGCTGGAGATGCCAACCCTCAGCTGTAGAGGTTTGGGATGTGCATCTCTTGAGTGCTGGGATTCAGGATGTATGTGTGGGGGGGGGGGGCTACTGGGCACCTCAGTGCTGCCTGGGCTTGGCAGCAGCTTTCAGGCTGCTCTCAGCAGTGCAGCAAATGAATTGAGCCGAGGTTCTGGGGTGCTCTGGGGCTGAGGGACTGAACTTTTACAGGTCTTGGTTAGGCAAAACTCCTAAACCTGCCCCAATTTAGCTTGTCTCTGAAAAGCATGCAAATTGAGGTCAGGCTTCAATGGAAGGTGAGTGCAAAGTTGTTCTTCCCCCAGGACTTCAGCAGGTATGGAAAATGTGAGTGATGCTTCAATTCTTGCTTGAGAGCAGAGAGATTTAAATGCTCCCCAACAGCAGAGCCTTTGAGTTATGGATGTGCTCAGGTTTGAGGAGAGATTCAGACCCAGAGGTAGAGCCTAAGCTTTCTGGGTACCTGTGCGGTGCAAACCAATGCCACCAGCCCTGGGGACCACTGAGAGCAGCTCTGTTATGTTAACATAGTGTTTGAGTGACACATCACATCTAGGAGGAGGAAAGGACATTTCGAGTCAGGGTTTTTTTTCTGTCAGTGTTCCATAAAAGCTCCTTGGGCTGCATAGCCGTGGGACAGAGGGAGCCTAGGTCACAGCTGGCCTCCTCCCAAGGGTAGGTAGGTGAGTGCATGCCCCAAGATGAAAGGCACCCTCCTGAGACGCATTGCCTCTCCGCACCCTCACCAGCAGCTGCGGAGCCTCGGCTCCTGTGCGGGCTGCGCGCTCCTCTGGAGAGGTGATGGCAGCCAGGGCGAGGGATCTGGTGGCAGGCAGGTGACCTGGACGTGCTATCTCGAAAAGACAGACTGCAGGCTGTGATTGATAGCGCAGGAAAGCCACCTGACAGGCGTGATGCCATTTGAAAAAGGGACTTTGTGCCAAGGAACCTGGAGAGAAAGCTGCTCGGTCCCAGGGCGCTAGCGCTGCCTCGGCTGCCTCCACCCCCCTGGGGAGGAGAAGTGATTTTAGTTGTTGCTGCCTTCCCCAGGGTGCTGCCGGGGATGTTTCTGACTGAATAAACAATTTCCCCTGCAACCTCTGTGTGTGCTTTGCTCTCTCCAGCAGCTGCACATCTGTTCCTGTCTGAGCAGTCACTTGAGTGTGAAGCAGAAAGCAGGGGAGTGACTTCAGCGGGTGCGCTGGTGGAGGATGGGAAGAGCGAGGAGAGAGGCTGGAGATGCAAGAAGGAAGACTCTGTTTTATACCCCGCTGTGGCCAGTGGGGTTGGCTTGGGAACTGGAGTACAACGTGCCAAGGTATGATGTGTTTGTGCTCATTTCATAGCACCTCATCCCTCTAATCCAGAGGAAATCTCTCCAGACCTCCCCTCCATGAAGTGGTAAGGGGGACCCACATTCAGCCCAGCAGGGTTTCCCACAAAGGGCTCTCTTTTGGGAGCAGGATATGATAGGAATACCTGTGGCAAAGCTGAACATGGAGCTGGGGTGAAAGTCACCCATGATCTGCCCCAGGGGTGGATGTGCTATAGGGAACCACTCAGATGGAATCTCGAGCCCACCACCTAACCCACGCAAGCCTGGTGTTGGCACACAAATATTTGGTTGGAAAAGGGAGAGGTCAAGTGACTGCTTCTGGAAAACCTTCTGTGAGAGAAAACTCTTCTCCTCAAACCTGTTTTTTTTTGAACCATTTGTGGCTGCTGGCTTTGGGAAGATGCCTCTTTGCAGCTCTCTGAAAGGAGGTTGCAGTGAGGTGGAGTTTGATCTCTTCTTCCTAGTATCAGGTGATAGAACAAGACAAAATGGCCTGAAATTGTGTCAGGGTGGAGGGCGTTTGAGTTGGAGATTAGGAATGACTTCTTTGCTGCAAGAGTGGTCAGGCATTGGAACAGGCTGCCCAGGGAGGTGGTGGAGTCTTCACCCCTGGAGGCACTCAAGAAACGTGTGGCCATGGCACCTGGGGACATGGTTTGATGGCTGTAGTGGTGCTGGGTTAATGATTGGACTGGATGATCTTGGAGGGCTTTTCCAGCCAAAACAACTTGCTGATTCTACATCCCACCTTTTGTGGTGGGCTTCATTGGTTGGGGCATGCCTGATGTAGTGTGTATTGAGATCCTGAGAGTCACAGTGGGCCAGGTGTTGCTTGTCCTTCCCCCTCTGCCCACGCAGGCAGGCTCTGATCTTCTGATGAAGCTTGATGCGTTTGGCAGGTGACAGCAGGAGAGTTCAGGGTGTGTTTGGCATTTCCTTCCCTGGCTTTGAAAGCTGTGTAGGGATTCAGAAGAGGGAAGGCAGCAGGCCCAGCTGCATCGTGCTCATTTGGTGTTGCAATTTCATTTAGATAAATTACTCCTGCGAGCTCCTAATAAAAACAGATGTTGACTTGCGTCAAAATTAGGGAACAATTCAGCTAACAGGAGCAGCTATTTTTAGCTCTCTTAACACAGCTCAGCCCTGCATCAAGTTGTATTAAACTTTAGAGACACAAATAGGGTCCATGCTGCTTGTTCATTTGCTTCAAGGCACGCCAAAGCCATCTCTTCTGCTCCACCTAGCAGGTGGGATAAGGGAGTAGCTGGAAGGCAAGTTGTTTGTCAGATCTCAAGCAGCCCTTGTCACTTGGTGGATTGGTGGCTGGGTGGAAGCTTTAATTAGGTGACAGAGCCCTGGAGCAGACTATCCAAAATGGTGGTGGAGTCTCCTCTGGAGAGATTTCAAACCCTACTTGGCCACTGTCATGCTGGGCAAACTGCTGTGGGTGCCCCTGCTTTAACAGGAGGGCTGAACTGGGTGATTTCCAGAAGTCCCTTCCCACCCCTCCATGCTGGGATTCTGTGAATTAGAGAAGCAAGCCAAGCAAAGTAATGAGCACAACAAAGGGCTACCAAAGGCACAGACCAAGGAACTTGTTCTGTAGGAGCCATCTCCCACAGCTGGATGGCAGGAAGCACCCAGGATGCAGGCAGCCCCAGGACAGGTGCCTGCTCAGCATGGGAGAAGCTTTTTCTGTGGGAAGGTCATCATCTTTGCTGCAGATGTTGAAGCTGGAGGAAGAAAGCCCACCTGAGAGGTTAGGTGACCTGTCCTGCACCAGGAGAGATGGGTAGCTAGAGGCTTGGCAGCTTCCTTGTCTTTCCAGCTTGTCTTGTTCTTGCAACATAGTCAACATACCTTGAATTTATGGGATGTGAAGCCTTTGAACCTTCCAAGGTGGGTCTCTTTGGGTGGTGGGTGCTGGATTGCTGCTTGGAAAGCAGAGTTTCTGCAGTGACATCCTGAGCTGTGCCAGGCTGTGGCAGCTGTTGGCAAACTTTATTTAAACATCTCAAGGAGCTTCCATGTGGAATTATTAAAAGAAATGTCATCTTCTTTCATGTACTCTGCTCTGGTGAGACCCCACCAGGAGCATTGCATCCAGTACAGATGCCCTCAGCACAAGGAGGACATGGACCTCCTGGATCAGGTCCAGAGAAGGCCACAGAGATGGTCAGAACCTCCTCAATGGGGGCAGGCTGAGAGAGTTGGGGGTGCTCGGTCTGGAGAAGAGAAGGTTCTGGAGAGATCTTAGAGCAACCTTTCAATACCTGAAGGGGGCTACAGGAGAGCTGGGGAGGGACTTTTTACAAGGGCTTGCAGTGATAGGGCAAGGGGCAATGGCTTTGAGCTGGAAGAGGGGAGATTGAGACTGGAGGTTAGGAAGAAATTCTTTAGAGCGAGGGTGGTAAGACACTGGCACAGGTTGCCCAGGGAGGCTGTGGGTGTCCTTTCCCTGGAGGTGTTCAAGGCTGAGCTGGATGAGCCCTTGAGCAACATGGGCTAGTGGGAGGTGTCCCTGTCCATGGCAGGGGGCTGGAACTAGATGATCTGTAACGTCCCTTCCAACTAAACCCATTCTATGGTTCTTGCTAATACCACGGGACTGAGAAACTGCCCCATCCCAAGGGGCAGGTGTAGCTCTGGAGGTGAAAAACCTGTTAGGAGCAGGATAGATGATTAGAACACATCAAAGACCCTCTCAGGTCTCTTTTCTCTTCTATTCAGCACCAAGCAGCCACATTTCAAAGTGGAAGCTGCCGACCAGCTTTACCAGTCTCAGGCTTCTTTCAGCAGGAGGCAGATTAAAGCTGAGAGAATAATCCATAGCAATTAATTTAGTCAATGAATTTAGCCTCATTTTCTGTTCACCAAATGCCTGTGAGCCATCCACCAGGGTGTTTTTCCTGCTTTCTTCATTATTCACAATTATTGCACTGTAACTCTTGGTCTGTAAATTACACTTGGACAATTAGCTGAGTGTATTTTAGGAGCTATTTGGGTTAGTTTCAGTTTAATACACAGGGCATATTGTCTCTTCCTTCTCTACTCACCATTAAGAACTAGGAGAAAGGGAACAGATGTGGTCAGGATCCAAACAGCTGCATTCACCAACTGCATCCAGATCCATCCTGGTTGCTTTCCTATGGCTGTTTGACTTCTGCAGTGGAGAAAACCATAACATTGTTTTGGTTTGAAAAGGCCTCTAAGATCAATCATCAACCCAGCACCACCATGGCCACTAAACCATGTCCCCATGTGCCATGTCCACACACTGATTGAACACCTCCAGGGATGGGGACTCCACCACATCTCTGGGCAGCCTGTTCCAATGCCTGACCTCTTTTGCAGCAAAGGAATTATTCCTCATCTCCAGTCTAAACCTCCCTTGGTACAATTTCAGGCCATTTCCTCTTGTTCTATCATCTGATACTAGGAAGAGGAAACCAGCCCCCAGCTCAGTGCAACCTCTTCTCAGGGAGCTGTAGAGAACAGTGAGGTCTCTCCCAACTTCCTCTTCTCCAGACTAAACAACCCCAGTTTCCTCAGCTGCTTCTCACCAGCACTGTTCTTCAGACCATTCAAGCAGCTCTGTTGTCCTTCTGTGGACCCACTGCAGGCTCTCAATGTCCTTCTTGGAGTGAGACACCCAAAACTGAACCCAGTACTTAAGGTGCAGCCTCACTGTGCGCAGTACATGGACATGATCACTTCCCTACTCCTACTGGCTATACTATGGCTAACCCGAGCCAGGGTGCTGGTAGCCTTCTTGACCACCTGGGCACACACTGGCCCATGCTCAGATGGCTGTCAGTCAGCAACCCCAGCTCCTTTTCCACCAGGAACTTTCTATCCACTTTGCCCTGAGCCTGAAGCATTGCATAGGGTTGGTGAGACCCAAGTGCAAGATGCAGCTACCAGATCATTCCTTGCACACTGCTCTGCAACGTGAGACCATTTCCACTGCCTGATGGGCCAAGCCTTCCTCTTCAGAAGCACTTCTCCAGAAAATATGCTTTTGGGGGGAAATTGAATATTTCAGCCTCTGGATATTTTCTTATTTTGCTTTAATTTTAGGTTTCTCTCAAGTATTTCCATCAGCACAGAGAAATACTTCACCATTGACATATTTCCTTCAATTTCATCCAGAAAAAGGGAGGAGTCCTTCAAAGTATGTGACCAAAGAAGACCAAAAAGTGGTATGTTAAAGTGTGGATGGGGTTGCTGGTGGGTAAAGGGGATGCTAGCACAGTCCATGCACTGGCCCAGCTTCATAAGGGTTCAGAACCACTTCAGCACTTTAATGTGCTGTTGGCTTGGCAAATAAATAAATGATAAAGTGCAGGAAGAGCTTCTGGAAAATACATTAAGACAATTTGCAAGTAATTGCAGTGAGCTGGGGCTCTTCTGACTTTGACTTCTGAAGTAGAGAAATATCCCAGAGATAATGATGATAATTATATTGAAAATAGTTGCCACCCTTTAATCTTCCAAGACAAAACAGAGATCTTTGGGAATTCGGGAGCCTGTCACTCTAATTGAACATCTGACAGGGGAAGTCATTAGAGCGGAAAGCAAAAGGGTCGCTGCTCGCCCGCGCAGGATTCAGCAGCTTCCCTTCGCCACCGTGCCCAGATGCTGCTCCCTCTCCTGCCCAGGTTTCTCATTTCACTGGCCTCCTTGCCAACAAAAATCCTGTCAGACCAGCCATTTCCAGGACAGATTTGGAGCCCAGGCATGTAAAGGTTCTCCATTCATTATCAAGGCAGCTCAGGAAAAATGGCAGTGGAGCGCTGGAACCAGAGACATTTGCTGACAGCTCTGTTAAGATGCAGGGTTGCTGCCTGCACTTTCATTTTTCTAGAGACAACAGAAATACATCAAAAAAAGGCTGTGCTGAGGAAGCAGCACCATTCCCAGCTCTCTGCCCACCCTGCAGCCTGCTTTTATTGCCCAGCTATTGCACTGGCACGGGCAGGAAGCCAGGACCCTGCCTCCTCACCCCATGACTGCTGCCAGTGAGGAGGGTGATGCTCAGACACCCACCCTTCAGCCTCTAAAGCAGTTCTGGAGGGATGACATCACTCTGAGGGTGGTCTCTGCACCGTGATGGCCTGGAGATATGAGAAGGGTCTGTGGAAACTGCAGCAAGGCTCCTCCGTAGGCAGAAAGAGATCTGAGAAAAGAGAGGGGAGGGGAGGAAATCAAACTGCTGCTGTTAAGGGAGGCTCAGAGCAGGTCGAACTAAAGAGCCTTGGAATTCAATGGAAAAATCCCACTGGCTTCAGGAAAAAAAACAGACTAAACCCACTACAGCCTTCCAGAGCTCAGTGGGTATCTGCCAGCATAGCACATGACATGGGCATGCAAATAAACCTGAAGATCATCCATTCAGTTAATTCAGCAGCAGCTATCAGACGGTTGAAGAGAACAGAAAACACCAACTGGCTGTCACAGTGTCTTCCACAGGCTTTGAGTGGTGTGGAGGCTGAAGGAATCTCATCCATGGTGCTAACTTTGGGAGATAATTTGGGCTTTTTTTTTTTTCAGTGGAAAAGCTGTATCCTGTTATGTGTTCTCAACACAAAGCCACATTCCAGCCTGGCTGTCTCAGAAGGATATTTCCTCTTTCACATATTCTTTTTAGGTTTCATTTTGGAATGCAGTTAAGAAGCTCCTAGAGGCTGCTGCCTATTTTTCTTGTTTGTTGCATGAACCTAGCTCCCACAGAGAGCTACAAAACATTCTGTACCTCAGGATACAGAGCTCTGAGCAACCTGTTCTAGAGGAAGATGTCCCTGCCCACAGCAGAGGGGTTGGGCTGGGCAGTCTGTGAAGGTCTCTTCCAACCTAAAGTACTCTGTGATTCTGTACCTCATCTAAATTCTTTCCCTGTACTCAGCACTGCTCAGATCACATCTTGAGTACAGTGTCCAGTTCTGGGTTCCTCAGTTCAAGAGAGATGTTGAGATACTGGAAGGTGTCCAGAGAAGGGCAACGAAGCTGGTGAGAGGCCTGGAACACAAAGCCTATGAGGAGAGGCTGAGGGAGTTGAGACTGTTTAGCCTGGAGAAGAGGAGGCTCAGGGGTGACCTCACAGCTTTCTACAACTACCTGAAGGGAGGTTGTAGCCAGGCGGGGGTTGGTCTCTTCTGCCAGGCAAGCAGCAACAGAACAAGGGGACACAGCCTCAAGTTGTGCCAGAGGAGGTCTAGGCTGGATGTTAGGAGGAAGTTGTTGGCAGAGAGAGTGATTGGCATTGGAATGGGCTGCCCGGGGAGGTGGTGGAGTCACCATCCCTGGAGGTGTTCAAACAAAGCCTGGATGAGGCACTTAGTGCCATGGTCTAGTTGACTGGCCAGGGCTGGGTGCTAGGTTGGACTGGAGGATCTTGGGGGTCTCTTCCAAACTGGTTGATTCTATGATTCTGCATGCAGTGGCTTGGAAAAGGCAGCTTTTGTTTCCATTTAAGCCTTTAGGAAAATAAAGGGCAGACTTCAGGTCTCATCTCATGCTTTGTGCTGGATGTGCATGATAGGAACGTGGCATGATGAATCCCACCAGGGATGCAGTGGGACAGTGCCAGTCCAAAGGAAACCAATTGCTCTGCCTGGGGTGAGGAAGGACAGAAGCAGCCCTGTTGGGACACCCATCTCAGCTGAGCTCCATCCATCTCTAACTCGCCCAAAGAGTCCTCAGACACTTCTTGTTTCCAGCCAACATGTAGACATTAAGCTGATGCTGTTTAACATGGGGTCATTGCTCAAGGCTAACAGCAAAGAATCCTCCCTGCACTTGCAGAGCTCTGGATAAGGTATAAAAACAAATTACCTAGAAAAAGGAGCACTTTGAGAAAGTGAGCTAAGGTAATTTTAGAATAAGGTTGGTGTTCAGCCAGTATAACATTTGGATTTTAAATCACAAATGATTTCTAATATGACAGTTAAGCTCATATCAATTTTTTTCCCTGCTTCAGATCAGCTGAGAAGAAGAGCAAAAGAGAACAAAAGAAAACCCAAGGCACCCAGTGCAGGAGAATGCAGTGCAGGAAGGATTATCGTGTCCCAGGTTTGCTTTCCATAACTGATTGAGCAATGTCCTTGGATATGGTGAGCAAAACAAGATTTCCCATATTCTCTCAATGAGGTTTTCCACCCTCACTCAGGACAAGAGTGAGTTTTTTTCCAGTCTGAGTATTCCAAGGATCTCTCCAACCAGCAGCCAGAGTGTAGGGCTAAGGGCTAAGCATCCCTGATTGGGTGGTGACATCAGCATCTGAAAATTCACTTTTTCTCAGTCTCATCTCCTTGTTCTCCTCAGTCCTGCCTGTGACATGCTGAATGGTCCTTCCAGTCCTTGGCATTTGTAACCTTGAAGGGCTCATAAAGAGTTATACTTCCCCTTAAGACATCGTTTAGCCAGGCTATACATATTTAATTCCTTAATCTTTCCTCATAAATCCTGCCCTAGCTTTAACCATTCTGCCTGCTCTCCAAATCATCTCCATCTCCCCAGCATGGGCACAATGAGCAGAGCCCCTGGTAGAGGCTCACAAGAGATAGACATTAGGAGACAACTGCAATTACTCTGCAGCTTAGTATGGGTCATCCTTAATTACAGATTCGTAGGATCACAGAAAGGTTTGGGTTGGAAAGGACCTTGAAGATCATCCAGTACCAGCCCCACTGCTATGGGCAGGGACATCTACTGCTAGACCAGGCTGCTTGAAGCCACATGCAACCTGGCCTTGAACACCAGCAGGGAGAGGGCACCCACAACCTCCCTGGGCAAGCTATTTCAGTGTCTCACCACCCCCACTGTGAAGAATTCTCTCCAACCTAGATCTGCATTGCTCCAGTTTCAAACCATCATCTCTTGTCCTACCATCACAGGCTCTTCTAAAGTGTTTGTCTCCAGTCTTCCTGTAGGTCTCCTTTCTGATATTGAAGTGAGGCAACAAGGTCTTTCTGGAGCCTTCTTTACTCCAGGTTGAACAGCTCCAACTCTCTCACCCTCTCCTGGGAGAGGTGCTCCAGCCCTCTGATTATCTTTGTGGCCCTAAGCCAGAGAAGAAGAGCCTCTACCTTCACCTCATGGTTAAAAGGCTAACAGAGATGCTAAGCAGAGCTAAAGACAAGTCATTTTGTGCAGCTTCATGTATCTCCTCTATCTTTCCTACGAAGTCTGCAGAAGAATGAGTGAGGGTTTTGAAGCCAAAGGCATGAGATGAGACCTGGCAGGGCAACGACACTCATGAATCACTGTCACGGTCTTCAGCACAGAACTTGGACACCACCACAACACAGATGGACACATAGGGTGAAGAGCATTGATTTTACAAACATGTAATTTGCCAAATGACACAAATCAGCTAAATGACATGAAAATATATCTGGAGACTTCATAATGTCACCTTCCACTCCGGATAGGATGTGACAGGCACCGGCTTCAGAGAGCTGCTTGAAGCAGCTCAGAGATACCATTAGGGTAAGATTATTCCATCACTTTAATGCCAGCTATTTTCTCATCTCTGAGGGCTTCTCTTTCCTTCTAATTTTACAACTGTTAAACTATTGACAAGCTTCTACTGTTTTAGTTAAGCCTGCAGCCAGTTCTCCAATCAAAGCACATCTCTGTTATACACTGAGAGGATAGAAGAATCCCTCTTCAGTCACCTCCAATGAAAGGATGGGAAGGAGAAGTAGGTCAAGCAATCTGAAAGGGTTTGGCTGTCTTTAATTAAAAGATGGTGAGCATGGAACTTGCTTTCTTCACTTTCAATCCCTTCTGAACCTTCTCTTCTGTCCCATGGGGTCCTCTTCTCAGTTGAGGTTTTAGCACTCTTGTACCTCGTGAGCACTCACCCTGCTGCTGAGACCACCAGGCTTTGCAGCAGCTCATTAGAACCTCCCAGGATTTCACCACAGCATCCGAGATATTTAGGACCTCATTAAACAAGCACAGAAGAGCCCTGGTCCTGTTCTGAGGTGTTGCCATCTCCACCTGCTGTCATGTTTGGTGGCTGCAGATGAAGAGCAGGAGCTGGGGCAGCCAGCAGCATGGATTGTGCAACACAGCCTCTCTTCAGGGCTCGCTTCTGGCTCAGCAGAGCAGAGCTGAAAAGGCTTTTCAACAACCACAAAAATATCACTTGCTTGTGAATTGCATTGTCTTTGATGCAAAAGTGTTCTGATGGAGAGCATTACTGCAACCAAAAAGCACTTCAGCTGAGTCTGCAAGCACCAACATTTCAGGAATGTTCTTGGAGAGCTTTCATTTTGCTTATTCCCCTCCCCCCGGCTCCTGTGTGATCTATTCATTGTTGTTTTGCTAGTCAGCACCAGCTTCTCCACATTTCTTGGTGCTCTAACATCCACAAGCTGCACTTCCATACCAAAAGAGTCATTACTAATTTACCAATTCTCTAGTTAGCTAACTAAAGATCTAATTTTGTTTGTTACTAATCTGATTTGGGTACACAAACCACCATGAGGTAGGGATGTGAGTAACTGTAGAATAAAGACATTCAGCTGCGTCTGCTTTCTCTCCTGCTCTATGTATTTATCAGCCAAGGACTGTCCCTTTCTGCAGCACACAATCCATGCCCTGCCACAAGTGGCATTCCAGGAGAGCAAGGACTCCATGAGCATCCCAACACAACGATGTCTGAGCTCAGTGTGGAGCAGCAGAGCACAAACCAGTAGAGAGAAACAATCCTCAGGATCCTCAGCCGTGCCAGACTACACTCAGCCTCTTGCTTGCCCTCTCTTGGAGGCAGTTCTGCCTGCTGCAGGGTGAAAGCTGATGGCCACAGAAGCAGGATGTGCACATCAAGGTGCTTTCTGCTTCTGTCCTCTGCTTCTGTCTTCTGCTTGGATCCAAAGAGCACCTCACCCTGTCTCCAAAACACAGACAGGCTGTTCCTGCACATGTGATCTGCTCCAAGATGAGGCTGCACCTTGGCTTCAAGAGATAATGGAATTATTAAAACTACTCCAATTAGATCAGAGGGCAATAAAAAGAAACAACCCACAAACCTCCACATTTTTCTCTTGCCACTTTTGTTCAGTTTCATCACACAGAAAGATCTCAATATCTTCAAAAGCTTGACCTATTTTTTATCATTAATATCAAACTTGATCCACAGCAAATGAAGTCAAATGAAAGAAATTGAAGCTAATTAGCTGAACGGCACATTCAGCTCACCCTAAATGCCATCAGCTTCTCTCTTCTCAAACTACCTTATTTTTATTCCTCCTTTTCCTTTTCCCC
This sequence comes from Pogoniulus pusillus, assembly GCF_015220805.1. Lineage (NCBI taxonomy): Eukaryota > Metazoa > Chordata > Aves > Piciformes > Lybiidae > Pogoniulus > Pogoniulus pusillus. Next base: position 10,825,474 of record NC_087285.1, on the reverse strand, counting down.
CTGCAAATGGCTTTAAAGTAATGAGGAGCTGAAACAAAACTTTTTCCCCAGAAGAGAAAAATTGGTATAAACAGAGATTTAATTGTGCATGCTAATTGTTTGTGGCAGTGCTCTTAATGTCAAAGCAACAATTAGTTGCTAAAACCCAGAATTTGGAAGAAAAAAAAAAAAAGGAGTCAGCAAGAACAAAAAACAACCTCACAAAGTGCAGAAATTGTCAGAAAGCTTCTTCTCTAGGCTGCAAGCCAAGGGAAAGACATCCAGGGCTGGAGCTTTCTGCCTTTACATGGCTTTTCTCCTTACTTAAGTTGCTTTGGGAGAAAAACAATCACAGAATCTTTCAGGTGGGAAGGGATGTTAAGGATCATCCAGTCCCACCCCCATGCCAGAGGTAAGGACATCTCCCACTAGACCAAGTTGCTCAAGGTCCCATCCAACCTGGCCTTGAACACCTCCAGGGAGGAGACATCCATGAGGTCCCTGGGCAGACTGTTCCAGTATTTCACCACTCTCAGCATCAAGAATTTCTTCCTAATCTCCAGTCTAAATCTGCCCACCTCAAGCTTCAGTCCCAATCCATTCCCTCTCCTCTGATCACTGCAACCTTAGTAAAAAACTCTTTCCTGCTTTCTTGTAGGTCCCCTTCAAGTACTGGAAATCTGCTCTAAGGTCCCCCTGGAGCCTTCTTTTCTGTAGGCTGAACAGCCTCAACTCTCACAGCCTGTGACTACAGCCCTCTGATCGTCTTCGTGGCCTCCTCTGGACCAGCAGCTGGAGAGGTGGCAGGGAGGAGAGCTTCACCATTCCCTAGTCTACACATTGTCTCTGGCAGAATCCAAGTTGGAGGTGAGGATTTGTCAGTCCCTGCCTCATGCTTGATGACATTTTTCAGCCTGAAGACTTCCCCTTCCTGGGAAAACACATGTGCTGGAGGGGGAGCAGAACAACCCTACCCAGGTTTGAGGCTTTGCCAGTGAAAATGGGGAGGAAAAGCAGGAATGAGCTGACAGTGTGGCTGCCCAGCTTAGGACACCAGCTCCAGTAAAGAGGAGAGGTATTGTAACAGCAGGCAGACTGTCTCGGGTCTTCTCTTCTGCAGGACAGCAGTGAAAGAGGATTTTTTCTGTCTGATTACCTGGCAGGGTTTTGTTGCTGCCAGGAGCAGTGGCCCTGATCTGGGGAGGAGCTGGCCGTTCCTAAGGAGCTGCTGCTTTTTAACAGCACAGGTTTTTCTCCTCACTATTAATATTAATCAGAATAAAGCTAGGGCCCACGACTTCACACAGATGGAATCTGTGATTTAGAATGAAACTGAGAGAGCCTTGCAGATCAGTCCTTGGGCTTTATAAGCTGCCAGGAGAAATTTATGTGGATGTGAGACCACACAACCCTCCCAGGCTCTGGCATAAGCTGTCTGTCATGCCTTGAGCTCCTGGCAGCCAACTTAAGCTGGGTGCCTGAGCAGGGTGTCCTTGAGTGGGGGTGTTTGGTGCCAGCCCCACAGCTCAGGACCAGCTCTTTACTGTCAACAGGGCTCAGAGGGGCATCACTTGTCTCAGATTTATGCACTGTGCAAGTAATTGCTTGGAGAAAGCTCAGCCTTCCTCCTTGGGGCTCCTCTGCTCTTTACAGCAGGACACTTTCTCACCTCTCCTGACTCACTGATAGCAACCATCTCCAAGTTCTTCCCCACTTAGCCCCTAGCTAGCTGCTCAGGGTGGCTTCAGGGCCAGCTGCTGCTGGGGGAGGGCTGGGGCAGGGAGGACAATTACCCATCTGCCTTGATCCCATCCACTGGCATTATCAGAATGGATTTTTCCTCTCCATTTGATAAAGTTTAATAGAGCAGAACAAAACTCCAGATGTTAACGTTAACCACAAGGTGAGACAAAGGCAGGTGCAGTTACAGCAGGCTGGGAAAGCTCTCTGGAGGAGCTCCAGCTCTGTCTGTGCCCTGGTTTGCAGCGGCTGGAGTAGGTGGTCTGCACCCACCACTCTGTGCTCCCAGTTCTTCCAGTATCCAGCAGCCACTACAGAAAAATCTGTTTTCTCCTTTGTGATTAGTAACAGTGGAGTAGAAAATCACAACTGGTTGGCTTTAGTATCACAGTTTTTGCTGCTGCTGTTGTCTTCTTCAGGCTATAGTTTAGTGGTCATGGCAGTTGGGTTGTGGTTGAACTCAGTGACTGTTAAGGTCCTTTCCAGCCTTAACGATTCACTGATTCCATTTACCTTTTGGTGCCTCTTTCAGCTCTTGTTTCCAGCTCTGAGGCTTCATTTCTCCTGGTTTGTTATCAGACAGGACCCGCCTCTGTTGATAGCTCAGCACTCCTCAGTGTGGGAAAGCAGGTGCATGAAGAGCACATCCTTGGCCACACGCAGGGATCTGGGTGGGTGTCGGACGCTGCTTCAGGAGGCTCTCAATTCTCCTTTGCTGTTTGAGACATTAACTGAGGACCAGTTTTTTTTGCTGCCTTCCCTTGAAATGACACCAACAGAAAGAAATTAAAGTAAGTGTCTTCTCCTGGCGTGCCTGAAGCCATAAAATGATTTGTATACAAAACCAGACTAAATAAATCAGAGGCTTTTGCTCCGTGTTTGGGAAGGTTAAACCTCGCTGGCAGCAGCACGTTTCGCAGGCAGCGTGTGGCTCCTTTATTTTATTACACAATGTGGTTCACCATAAATTACATTTTGTTCTTTTAATTTCTTTGCATGAAAAAGGTGGCATGGCATAAATCATCTCATGTGGGCTGCCAGGCTATTTGCATTTCAGAGGTTGTTCTTAACTTTGTATTAGGAAGGCATTTGCAATCGAGAAACTCTGGGAGGTGTGAGCTTCTAGAGATGGGTGGCTCCCCAAAGGAGATGGGAGATGGTCACGTTCCTCAGGACAAACAGCCCTCACTCTGTGTCTTTCTGAGAGACTTGTCTGAGGCATGGACTGAAAGCCAGTGAGCTATGGTTTCATCCTGGCCAGTAATTCCTCTTGGAAAGGCAGAAGAGAGGAGAGCAGAGTTTGGTTTCTGAAGCCAGCTGCTCAACACCCTCCCTGCAAGGCAACCTCTACCCTGTGGAGGTCGAGACACTTGCTCTCTGCTTGCCAGAAAGAAGGTGATAGGAGAAGTTTCTGCATGGAGGGCACTTTGAAGAACCTCCTCTGTTCCAGAGAAGGGAGCATCATCACGTGGGTCTCACTAGCTTTGCCTGCCTGTGCTCAGTGCTGCTCTTTGTTGTGATGTGTGTTTAATTCCATCTGACATGGGGCAGCTGGAAGCCTGGCAGGCTTTAGTGATGACTGTATCCTGCTAAAAATCATGATGAGGAGCTGTGTCCTGAATCCAGTACAGCTGCAGCATGGAGAACCAACCAGCAGAGTAAATTGGATTTTACTAGCAATGAGCTGAGGCTGCACATAGAAGAACCCTTCAGGTACTTGAGATGTTCAATGGATTAGATTCCCTGCAGGAAAGAAGCCATCAAAGGGACAGGGCTGTGCTTGTTAACCTGACTTGATGGTGCTGGAGAGAATGGTGTTGAGGAAAAGGCTGGGGCAGCCTTCAAACACATCCACTGCTGTCGGAAAGTTAGAGCACTGCTGTGGAATCCCTTTACAGACTGATGTAAAGGCTCCTGCAAGAGAATCATCAGCTGAAGGTGAGCACAGCTCAGGAGTTTAAAGTGAAGCAGTGAAACACTTCCACACCTCCTGTAGGTAGGAGCTGGAGAGCATCAAAGGCAGCTTTGCTGCAACAAGATACCTGCTGAAACCAGGAATGAAAGGGACCTGCTGCAGGAAGCAGTCCACCTGCTTGACATGTTCACAGTTCTCTGCAGACAGGGAACTCTCTTGTAGCTTCATTCTGTTCCTCATTGATTCATTTTCCCATCAGCTTCTGAACAGGTTGCTTGCTGCTCCATCCAGCTTACTGCCTAGGAGGATGGATCTACAGCCAAGTGGCCCTCAAGTATATACAAGCATCCTAATAACTGTTGAATTGAACTCTGGAGTTGCTTGGGACTATCCCGAAGTGTCAACTATGGAAAACCATTTCTGGAATCCCAGGTGCCACCCAAACAACTTTTCTATTCTGGAACATGCAAGTGGCTTCCCTTCTTGCAGAAGCTGCTCCTCTGGAGTAATTTCTCAGCAAAGCTCCCTCAGCACAACACACTGCATTGGAGGTTTGCCTAAACAAGACTTTGATCCTTCTTTCTCTCTCACTCTTATTTTCCCACCCTCCCCCCCCACCCCCGTCTGCTTTCATGTCTCCTCCTAAGGTCCCTTTCTGTACAGCAGCTGTGTGTGTCACTGCCACCAGAACTCATCTTCACCAAGGAAGTAATTTCCTCACAGATCATTGATGCTTGCTCCCCAAGGCAGGGAAAATTGCACATCTGCCTGATCTTTGCTTTGTCAAATGGGTACTGAAGTATGTGGAGATTTGTCTCTGCTCATTTCCAGTTCCTTCAAGGCAGAATGGGCTTTTCTTGGTGAATGAAGAGGAGAGAACCAAGTGGAAGGTCCCCAGGTGGAAGGTCCTGCTCTGTGAGAAGCAGCTGGAGCTGGGGCAGTATGCCAGCCAGGCTAGCAGCCCTGGCAGGAACTGTGTTCTACTACAAAGCAGATTTACAGTTGGGGTCCTCTAGGCCATCAGTTTGTGCTAATCACCAGTAAGTTGTGCTGCTGTCGATGCTGTCCCATAAAAGCTCCAACCCCTACTCCTCTCTAGGTGACCAACCTCTTTTGTGTCTCTTTGCCAGCCCAGGACAATGTGTTTCCTAAGTGGCAGCCCAACAAGTGCTGCAGCTGGCCGTGGTTTCTGTGTGGTGGAGTAACAGAATGATTCAGGGCCCAGTTATCACCTCGTTGTTAGTGGAATATCTGACCCCATAAAGGACTCTAACTTTGCTTGGGGACAAACCTGTGTTTGGAAAACAGGCAGCAAGTGGTGCCATCCAACATCTCTGTGTGCTCAGGGAGGTGGAGAACAAGGTAGTAGACCTTTTGAATTAAAGCCCCTGTCTATTCTGGTGTAGTCATCCAATTTATGGGTAGAGGACCCCCAGAGAGATGCAGGGGATTTTTTCTCCTTCCCTCCCTCATTTTTGGCAGCATCATCATTAGAGATGGTTCTGTGCCTTCTGCTGCCTCAGGCTATTGCATTCCAGTCTTTGATCTCTGCAGATCTTGCAGGGTAAGCTGGCTGTGGGCTGGCCCAGTGCTTGGATGACAGCTCTCATAGGAATCTTGGGATGCTGTGAGGAATTGTTTGTGACTGTAGATGGCACTTTCTTCTGTGAGCTAGGGTAGAGCAAATACCCCAGCATGGAGCCAGGCTGCTGGAACCCCAGGGCCCTATCTGCAGAGGTTGTGTGAGGTGCATCCATACCATTTGGCTTCCATGAACCCCATGGATGTCCTAGTCGAACTCAAATGTGAGTAATTAATTCTGTGCTCAGGTCTGTCAGAGAATGCACTGGTGGTGAAGCACTCAAATAGCAACAAAATCCAGACCAAAGTGTTTGTAAATCCATCTGGCACAGCTTTTCTGAAGCCACACTTGTTTATTTTGGTAGCTATGATGGGATGCTGTTTTCATCTGTTTCCCCCTTTTATTCCTACTCTTAAACACATAGTAAGAGCTTTCCTAAGGGGGGAAATAGAAGTTTCCAAGAGAAGACCATTTCATAGAACCATAGTATTTTTGGGGGGTTGGAAAAGACCTCCAAGACTGACTCCAACCATCAATCTAACACCACCATGGCTTTCAAACCAACACAGAAGGTTAGGGGCTGGAAGGGACCTCTAAAAATCATCCAGTCCAACTCCCCTGCCAGAGCAGGATGACCGATACCAGATCACCCAGGAATGCATCCAGATGGGTCTTGAATATTTCCAGAGCGGGAGACTCCAATGTCCCAAACCATGTCCCAAGCTCATTTCCTTGTCAAGATGCTCTCCACCCTTGAAAAATGGATGCATTGTTGGTAAATCCCCAGTTTTTAAGGCAAAATTTGGACTCCAGCTGCTTAGTCTCCCGAGCAGGGCAGCTGGTTTAAAAAGACATCTCTGTGGTAGCACAGGGAGAAAACCAAGCTGATAACTCCTGGCAGATTGATGGCTTCTGCCTTCCTCTCAATCTTTATAGATTAACATGTCTATTTTCTCTCCATGGGTAGGTTTGTTAGCTCGGTGTCACCTCACCTCAGCTGGATGGGAAGTGCATTTCTGCCAGAGCTGGGGGGCATCTAACCGCTCGCTTGTCACCAAGAATAATGGAGAGGACAGGTAAGAGAATTTCAGCTGCATTAAGGGTTGGGAGAGGGCTGCATACACTTTGGTAGCAGTACACCCAGGGTGAGGGAGCTGAGAGCTTCTTGTTACCTATCTGCTAAAAATACTTGTAATGGTCTTTTTTTTTTTCTCCTCTTCTTTAGCTGTGATTTTCCTCTGTTTCACTACTAAATGAGAGCACCTTGGGATGCTCCAAGATAAGCAAACTTCAACAACCACTTTGGTTCGACCCATGGGAATCACAGAATCCTAAAATGGTTTGAGTTGGATAAGACCTTAATGATCAGCCAGTTCCAATCCCCATGCCATGGGCAGGGACACTTTCCATTAGACCAGGCATCCAACCTGGCTTTGAACACTGCTAGGTTTGGATCCTCCACAGATACTCTGGGCAATCTCTTCCAGTGCCTCAGCACCAAGGGCAACAAGTAGGGTGCATGAGAGCCCTTGGATCACAGGCAGTGGTTTGCTTAGAGCCATCCCAAATTGCTGGTTCTCCACTTCTCCCCTCTTGTAAACAGAAACCAGTGCTGAGCACTGGGGAGATGCCTTTGGGCACAGTCAGTACTGGGCAACATTTTCAGTCATGAAGATATTTCATCTGGGTGACAGCCAATCAAAGACTGTCACAGAATCACAAAACCATCCAGGTTGGAAAAGCCCCTCAGGATCACCAAGACCAAGCTATAACCCTTCTCTACAAGATTCACTTTAAACCATATCCCTAAGCAATACCTCCACATTTCCACACCTATTGCAGCACCTGGTCTCTAGAAGCCACCTCCTAGTCTTGATCCTGTGATGAGACTTTGTTAGTTAACTCTTGTTAACAGAGGCATCAAAGGATCTTTTCCTGCTGTGCTGCTGCTTTGCCAGATGCTCTCCATTTCTGTGTGTTTGGTTCCTCCTTTGCAAGCACAGCTCTTTGTAACCACTTTTGCTACACCTCATCTCACTGATCTCACCGTGCCTCTGCCATCATCAAGAGCAGGTTGAATTCAGATCTTGTTCTCCAGAGCTTTTTAAACTGCTCCCAGCTTTTGTCATCTACAAACTACCTCAGTATCTTCTCTTCTCCATCTCCTGAGCACAAGCACCCCATGGATCTCCTCTTGTGTTTACAGGGGACACTCATAACTGCTTCTTGCCTGGAGATTTTCAACACACATCAGACTCATATGATATTAATTTTCTTTAGGCTGTGCTTGTTTAGTTCTCCTAGTGAGGCCATGGTATGGAATTGTGCATGCAGCTGTTCTCATGGGACACAATATCTTGTACTGCCTTTGTGATGATGGCATTTGCCCTGTTGTCATTTGTCTCCTTTGTGCCTTCCCTCCCTCCCTCCTGTGCTCTCCCCTTCCCTGACTTTTAGTTTTATTTTACTTTTATTATTTATTCCTGAGAAATTTATAAACTTCTATTGGCTGTCTCTTGGGTCACCATCTAATCTTTGAGGTGATGACAGCTTGATTGATGAATAATAGATTCCAATATCTTTCAGCTGCCAAAGGGAGCTATGATGTCTAAATGCATCCCTTAAGCTAGAAGCAGGGTTTGTCCTCCTCCAGGAGTTGGGTGTTAATCAGACTGCTTGTCTTTGCATTATTGAAATCTTCTTTTCATTGGAATATTCAACAGAAACGACTGGAAAGAAGCTATTTATGTTGGAATAGTGTGGAGATTAGAGGCTGAGGTTTTGGGTGCTGCAGAAATCCTACAAGTAATATTTCTTGCTCTGGAAAACTTCATTATTAAGCAGAGAACAGAGAAGGAGATGATTTGAAGTGCTGAGAAATAGATCATCAGTGCAAGGGAGATTAGAAGTCAGCCTGTGTGAAATCCAGAACAAAACTTGGCCACTGCCCTGATGGTGTTTCTTTGATGGACTGTGGAAAATGGAGGAAAAATGAAACTGCTCCCTGGAAAACATTTCAAAATGAAGGATAAGATGAAAAGTGATTTTATCATTTCAAAGATGGGGATTTAAAAGAAGTCACTAAAATCCCAATAACTCTGGAAGGTGATTGTCTGGGGTTGTGCTGTATTTATGCTCTGGGTGCAGGAAGGAGCCACTGATGCTCTTGCCTCATAATGCTAGCAAAAAACTCCTTGGCAAAAGCTGAATTTCATCTTCTTCCATTGCTGTGGCTACAAACACAGGGTGCTTATGAATCACTTCTCATTGATAGAAGGAATTTATTTGTCCATTTATTTCACCAGAGTGTCTGTTGAAATTGAAGTCCTTGATTAATGATCTGCAGGAGGTAATGCCAAGGAAACCTGCTTTTAGCTCAGGGAAACTCTGCAAGGATGTGGTGTGATGAGAATCACCCCAAGCAGGGCTAGGGATAGAAACTACCCCAGCACAGCTGGCAGGACTTGGTGGAGGGGACAAAGAGCACTCACTGCTGAGCCAAAACGTTGCTTCTGCCACAGGCTGGTCTGGAAAAGTGTTGGGTGAAGTTGTTCAACCACTTTATTGACAGAATAGTCAGAAAGTTATTCTTCTTGAAGCACAAACAGCTCCAGCTTGGGTAGCTCATTATTACCATTGTTTCCCAGAGGCTTCTCTCTCTAAAGAAATAAAGGAGGTAGTACAGTGCAAAACACTTAGCAGTATTAATCTGGAACAGGGTAGATTTAAGCTGGACATTGGGAGGAAATTCAGGAGGGTGCTGGAGCCTTGGAGCAGACTGCTCAGATAGTTTGTGGAGTCTCCTTCTGTGGATGCATTCCTGTGCGACCTGCCCTGGGTGATCCTGCTTTGGCAAGGGCTTTGGACTGGATGATCTTCAGAGGTACCTTTCATCCCCTAACATTCTCTGATTCTGTGATCTGAAAATAGATTGCTGCTTGCACTGATAGTTGAAAATGTACCCTGCTCAAGCCCACTTGGGTCTGCCTGCAAGAAGATCCTTGCAGCTCAGCTCTCAATGTGTCCCTCAGGCGTGGGCTCCAGCATGCAGCCTCTCGCTGCAGCTGAAGGCAAGAGACTGACCCAGAAAGCAGAGACACAGCTATGGAAAATGTGTACATTGTCCAAAAAGATGCTAAAGTCTCACCTTTGAAGGCTGAGTGAGGGAGTCTGTCTGCAAACTTACCTGCTGGAGGACAGGGCTGGGGAAGTCTGAGACGGAGGCACCAGCACTGGTATCAGGCATTCAAACTACTTCCCAGGAGGAACTTCCACTGCAGCATTTCTGGCTCTAGAAACTCCCTTTCCACACTGCCACCCTTTCTGCAGAGTCTTTCTTTCACTTGAAAAGCCAATTAGCTATTGAAAAAGTCTTCAAGCTAAAAATGTATTTAGTCCTGTTTAAGAGGCTTGCTGGAAATTGTTCACTAGGTCCTGGGCCAGCTGAGTCCTTTGGGCTCCTTCCTTTGCCTTGAGCAGGAATCCAAGCAAATCTTTGGTCAGAAAACTAACTGGAATCAACACTGAGACTTCATCCTGGAGCATGGTGAGCATGTGAACGTCTTAACTGCAATTTTGGCTCTTTTACATCATCAGAACTGATGAAGCGTTTTATGGGAGAAAAGAGAAAAACCAACAAATCAGGGAGTGTTCCCCCAGGCTGCTGGTACGTGTGGTGTGACAAAATGCTGCTATTCATCTCAGCTGGGGATAAGTAATGGGCTCAGAGCAGGAGAAAAAAGTCCATGCAAACAAACCCCAACCACTGGGAAACAGAACCGTCTGGAACATCAAAGGCACAAGCAGCTGTTGCATGGATTGTGTCTAATGGCCCACATTATTGCCGAGCACTGCACAAAGCCTGGCGTGCAGTTGCCTCTCTATGTTAAAAACACGACCCGAAGGTGTGTGGAGCATGGAACAAGCTGCTTATTTACAGGTCTGCAGCCAGGGGCTGGCTGCAGGGGTGGGGACGGCTCTACAGAGCAGGCACTGCAGGAGGGCTGGCCGGGAGAGCTGCTGATGGGAGGCTGCAGGAGCTTTTGGTTGAGCATGTATAATTAATTTAATCTTAAATCAATTCACAGTATCAATAATGAAGCACCTCTTAATGGGCTTTCCACTGGTCAGGTGTCAAGGCAGATTGTGTAGTATGGAGAGAAAGGAAAGGAACAACTTCCCTTGTTGCAGAGCATCAATAAATCATTCTCTTGTTTCCTTCTGCACCAAGACTTCTGAAGGTAAGTTCCTTCTGATTCAACCTCTGCTTGAGTTTCACGGCAGCCTCATCCTCTGAAGAGGAAGCTCCTAATGTCTGTGCTGCTTTGAACTTGCAGTGACAGAACAGAGGGTGACTTCTGGGAAGGAAACCAGCTGAGATTGAAGATGATTCCTTATGCCAGGTCTGAGCTGAGCAGCTACCAGAAGAGGCTGCTGGGAGTTAATTGCATCTCCAAACTGTGGTGAGCCCTCAGTGCTGCTTTGAGCTTTTTATTGAACTATGTGGCTAGTTCTAGAGGTTCTCTTTGAAGACGAGGAGAAGATTCTTTGGTGAGAAGAGCCTGGAGCTCTTAAGCAAGCTGTCTAGAGAGATGGTGGATTCTCCTCTGGAGAGCTTCCGAAGCCACCTGGCCATTGTGATGCTGGGCAAGCTCTGTGGGTGCCCCTGCTTTAGAAAGGGGGTTGAACTGGCTGATCTCCAGAGGTCCCTTCCAACCCCTACTATGCTGGGGTTCTGTTAAAGCTACAGAAGTGCACCCTGGAAAGGTTCAGGGCCTTCACTGAATCTTGCTTGTTGGATATGACACCAGTGCATTGTTCTGATTGGGAGGATCTCCCCTAAGTAGTGCATCCAATATTTCACATCATCTTTTGAGGTACCAATAAATCAGAGAATCGTAGAATGCCTTAAGTTGGAAGGGACCTCAAAGATCATCCAGTTCCAATCCCCTGCCATAGGCAGAGACACCTCCCATAATGACCCTTGACATCTGTTGAGTTGCTCTTAGTGGAAAGCTTCTCTGTTCACCATGACTGCAACCAGCACAGATGATTGCCCCTAGCAGCTGTGGAGGCTCCAACCCTGGTAGTGTTCAAAACCAGATTGGATGGAGCCTTGAGCAAACTAGTTTAGTAAGAGGTGTCTCTCATAACAGAAGGCTTGGAACTAAATAATCTTCAAGTCCCTTCCAACCCAAACCAGTCTGGGATTCTACATCACAGGAGAGGGAAAAACATCCCACAACATTCTTGGGCATTTCAGCTTGAGGATGATGATTTGTTTTTTGTCTATATGGGGTGGTTTCTGGTCTGGATTACAGCTGTCACTCGAGAAATCACACTAAATCTCCTCCTTTTGGTCAGTGCCCAGACCTGGATGGAGGTTGGTGGTGTCACCTGAGATACCTCATGCACCCTTTCAGTTCAGCTTTCATTTCAAGGCTGCGGACTTCTGCTGCTCCTTCCGCTTCGTATTCATTCATCATTTACATGTGGTACCTCTGCACAGCTTGTCATGTGTTATTCAGCTCAGCCACACAAACACTGCCAAAGCTAAAATTCAGAGGGCTTTTTTTCTCAGAACTAGCAACTGGGAGCTGTTTCTTGTCACGCTTCAAGAGAGTGAGAAGCAGCAGTGGCTCAGAAGCTGTGGGTTGTAGCTCTCCCATTCCTCATCTGTCCTGGAGATTTCAGAAAGTTTTCTTGCTCCTCTTGGATTGAAACCATGAGCTTTTGGAGATTTGCTTGGAAAAACAAACCAAAAGTGGTGTTTGATGCAGAGCTGGTAACAATGTGAGGCCATAGACATGCTTCTGTAAATGGATTGGATCTGGGGATTAGCAGTGGCCAGCCTGGGTAGAAGGAGAGCTGTATGAACCTGGGGACCAAATGGTGGAGATGTGACCTGGATCTGGACTTTTCCCGTTGTCTTCTGTTGCTCAGTGAGAATGAGCTGGGTGCTTTGCTGCCCTGTCGTCTGTAGCTGGTGATGCAGATGACAGTGAAGACCTTTATTGATCTGTGTCTGCTGTTCTCACCAATAAGCAGGTATCTTTTTGAATTGCATGTTCTCCTCCTGCTCAGATGGAAAGTGATTGTGATTGAAAGCCCTCGTGACCTCTAAACACCATAGTTTTGATCACTTTATAGATACACAGAATGGTTTGGGTTGGAAGAGACCTTAAGCATTGTCTAGTTCCAAATCCCTGCCATGAGCAGGGACACCTTCCACCAGACCAGGTCCCATCCAGCCTGCCCTTGAACACCTCCAGGGAGGGGGCATCCACAATCTCCCTGGGAAACCTGTTCCAGTGTCTCCCCAACCTCACTGTGAATAAATTCTTCCTAATCTCCAGCCTTCTCTCTGGGCTGGCAGAGTCAAACCTGACTCTGGATCCGTTTCTGCTCTCCTGCATGAGCTGCAGCACAGTGCTGCCTCCAGAGCAGTTGCTCAGTGTAGTTTGGGTTTGTCTAGGGCAGCATTGTCACTGCCCAACCAAGTGTGGTGTTTCCAGTCCCAACTATGTTGATTTGGGGTGCACCTATGGTGTTCTGCTTGCTCCCATGGTATCTGGAGAAGCAAGCCTCCATCCAGTGTTCTGCCTGAGCAGGAAAGTTTGTCTACACAGGTCTCAGAGGTGTTCTGTCAGGGGATGCTTTGGAGACCTGCAATAATTTAAACTGTCTTTTCAGAGCTGACACCAAATCCAAGGTAATAAATCATTTCAGGAAGCCCATTAGCTGTTAATTGCAAGACATGTGAGTGGTCAGCCTCAGAGGGGCCTGGTAGGATACAAGATCCTGCAGCTGAAGGGAAGCTTTCCCTGCAGCAGAGGCAGAGCAACTGCCAAAGTGGGGCTAGGGCAGCTGTCCAGCTCAGACACCAGCCCACACTGGAGGAATCATGGTGACACTGATGGTGCTGGAATCCAGGGACAGGTCTGGTCTAAAAAAGGATTGGAGAGAAGCCTGAGCTGGCTGCAGAGGCTGCTGTGGTGCTGTAGTTCCCCATCTCGGTGAGGCTCCTACAAGACTGGCTGGAGGGAAAAGTCATTTTGCTTCTTTGGAAGAGACGAAGGGAAGGAAGGTAGGGAGTGATGGTGACAAAAGGTGAGTGGCCAGTGTTTTCCATGAGCTCCAAACATCCCAGCTCCTCCCTGCATCACCCTGATCTGGGATTCCAGTTCTGCATTTGCAGTTGAAATTGGTGCCAAGGACAAGGAGGAGAAAGAGGAGTAAAGGGGTTGCCCTATGCCCAGAGCACAGGCTGGCAGCACCAGGTGCTTGCTTTCCAAACCAGGAACTAGAACAAGTTGCTCAAGGCTACATCCAACCTGGCCTTGAACACTTTCAGGGAGGGGACATCCACAACCTCCCTGGGCAACCTCTTCCAGTGTCTCACCACCTTGACTGGGAAAAATTTCTTCCTAATGTCCAGTCTCAGTCTCCCTTCTTTCAGTTCAAGGCCATTTCTTCTCATCCTGTCACTACAAGCTCTTGTAAAAGTCCCTCCCCTGCTCTCCTGTGGCCCCCTTCAGGTACTATAAAGCTGTTTCAAGGTCTCTCTGAAGCCTTCTCTTTTCCAGGCTGAACAGCCCTAACTGTCTCAGCCTGTTCTCACAGCGGAGGTTCTCCAGCCTTCTGATCATCTTTGTAGCCTCCTCTAGACCCTCTCCAAGAGTTCCATGTTATCCAGAGTATCTGGAGATGGCACATAGTGGAGCTGTTGGCTCCTTCCCAGAAGAGCTGGGACCACAGCTTGATGCCAAGCTGCTCTGCAAAGCACAGAGAAGCCAAGACAGAAGTTGTAGGGGGTTAAAAGAAAAAGGCATTTAGGTTTTTTTGCCTTGGAGGAGTAAAATAAACATGGGAAGGTTTCCCAGGAGAAGAGCTTGCTCTGGGTCTGTGTCACACTGCAGAGGGTGCAGCTCTGGTGTTTGCAGAAACATGTCATTCAGGAGCTGCTGCCTCTGAGCAGGCTGCCAGGAGTACACCAAGAGAATCTATCCCCAACTGGTGAAGAATGTAACCCTTTCTTGACATTTTATGCTCAAGAAAGATCAAACCAGGGGAGATGGTAGTCAGCTGTTTGATTATCAGCAGAACTGATACTCCAGCCACAAAGTGAGCATCACTGAGGAAGCCATTTATGATGTTTCTACAGCAGAATTGAGGGCAGCTTTGCTGCACAGGAGTGGGTAATGGTTTCTTTAAGGTGTCCACGTTGCTATGGCAACACAACAGGGATGGGCTGGAGAGCTGGTCCATACTATCCCCGGGTAAGTAAACTCCTGCAATGCAGGACTCTGCCTGGAGATCATAGAATCACAGAATGAGAGTGGTTGGAAGGGACCTCTGGAGAACTCAGAGTCCAATCCCCCTGCCAAAGCAGGGTCACCTAAGGCAGCTCACACAGGAACACATCCAGATGGGTCTTGATGGTCTCTAGAGAGGGAGACTCCACAACCTCTCTGGAAGTAAGATGTCTTTCCCTAGTCCTCATTTAATTTAGTGCAGCCATTTAATAAAGGTAATTATGAGAATAACCAACTGGGCAAGGTCCAGCTAGATGAACTGTGGGTGCTTGCTACTTGTGGTGTTGAGCTGATGAAGAATTTGCAGCTACTTATTGGTAAGAAGCTTGCAGGTGCAGCACTTTTCAATACAAAGCACATCCAGCCTCCTCACAGCCATTGGAACCTGGAGCTCAAATAATTGCACCAATGGTGAGCATGGGGTAAGGACACACATGGCTGTAAGGACACACGTGGGTATGAGTAAGGATACATGAGTGTGAATAAGGACAAAGACAGAGGCAAGGAGGAAGGAGGAGGGTGAGTGAAAGACCTGCCTGGGATTCCTTGGGAGGGCTCAAGGCCAGCTGGCATTTGGTCACCTCATTTCCCAGCTAGTGAAGAAGACTCCAGAAAGTGGAGACCTTTATGCATAAGGCCAAGAAGAAAGACAAGACAGCTGGCAGCAAGAACTTAACACATGCCTGCTGCCTCCTTGCTGTGGACTGAACTGTGAGACATCTCCATGTGAAAGGTTTCATCTTCCCTGGCTGGTTGGATACCCATCGAATGTCCTTCTGGCTTCTCTCTCCGACTCACCTGGCTGCCCAGGCTCTGCCACAGGTATTTAAATCAAGCATTTGTAACTTCCAATCAGGACAATAAACCCCACTTGTTCTTGGAATCATCTCAGCATTTACACTGCTAAATGCCCATTGCTAACCTGGTGATTACAGATTGTTTTTCCTCGCACTGGATTTTCTTCATGCAGAAATGTGGCTGATGTCCTGATTGCACTTCCCTAAACAGCCTCTTGGAGATGATTATTGAGCACACGGGCTGGGCTTTTCCAGAGGGTTACAAAATGAAGCCAGACGTTTTGGAGCAAGATGCCTGTTAGGGACTTGATTTCAGCCTTTCCTGATGTGCTCCCAAGGTGAGTTCTGGTGATGTGGGATACTCAGGGCTCTGTGTTTGATCCATCTTAAACCCCTCCCAGTCCATGTTGCAGCTCAAAGATGCTGAAGTGCCAGGGGCTGGTGAAAGTAGTGCTAGATCTGATGTATTCTTTGAGGCACAGACGTGATGAGGTGGTTGTGTTTGCCATCCTTTGGTACTTGCCTGACTAAACACAAAGCAAGACCTGGCAGAAACAAGAGACCCAATCCTGACTCCTTTACAGATCTTCTCACTCTGCCTGAGTGGCAGCACTGCAACCTTGGAATGCAATGTGATTGTCCTTACCTCGAAGAGCAGAGGTGATCCCATCTCTAGCTGGGAGAAAACACTACATTGAGGCTGGCCTTTGGGTGATATTTTCAGGCCAGGAGATGCACAGTAATTAAGAGGTGGCAGGGAGTAGCCCTCCTTATCCACACATCTCTATGTGCCTCATGAAAGTGACAGAATAAGAGGACACAGTCTCAAACAGTGCCAGGGCAGGTTTAGGCTGGATGTTAGGAAGTTCTTCACAGAAGAAGTGAATTGGCATTGGAATGGGCTGCCCAGGGAGGTGGTGGAGTCATCGTCCCTGGAGGGGTTTAAAAAGAGGCTGGATGAGGCACTTTGTGCCTTGGTTTAGTCAATTAGATGGGTTAGGCAATAGGTTGGATTTGATGATCTCAGAGGTCTTTTCCAATCTGGTTAATTCTGTGATTCTGGTAAGTGTAGGAGATGTGTTGTCACTTCCTGATAGAGAAATGGATTGGCAGAGCTGGGAAGGTCACTGGCCACCTTCAGTTGTGTTTTGCCTGCTTGGTGGGAAGCAACCAAGCAACAAACTGTGGGACGTTGTCTTCTGCCCAACCTTTTGCTGCTCAGAGCTGAGCCCGAGCAGGAGCAACAGGAGTGCTGCTTGGAGGCAGGGTCATGGCCAGACAAAACATAGGTGGGAGAGTAGTGAGGAGACCTATGAGGTGCCAGTGTGCTCAGTCCTGTGTCATCAATGGAACATTAGTTTCTTTCAAGTGTTTGTTTTTTCACTGCTCCTTCCTCCCTCCCCTCCTAGGGTATGAGAACATGAAAAGTGATGAAACCTGAGAGATCTTCTACGTGCCCTTTGTGATGAGAAAACTGGATAAAGATCTGGGCTGCAGAGAGTATCAGGAGGGTTATGAAGATGATAAGAGGACTGGAACATCTCTCTGATGAGGAAAGACTGAGAGAACTGGGACCTTTTTAGTCCAGAGAAGAGCAGACTGAGAGGTGAGCTCATCAATGCTGATCAGTACTTCAAGGGTGGGTGTCAGGAGGATGGGACTAGGTTCTGTTCAGTGGTGTCCAGCGACAAGATAAGGGGCAACAGGCACAAATTTGAACATGAGAAGTTCCATCTAAACGTGAGGGGGAGCTTCTTTAATTGAAGGGTGGTGGAGCACTGGAGTAGGCTTCCCAGAGAGGTGGAGTCTCCATCTCTGGAGACATTCAAACCTCACCTGGACACCTTTCTATGTGACCTTCTCTAGGAGACTGTGTCATGTCGGGGAAGGGGGTTGCACTTGATGATCTCTAGAGGTCCCCTCTAGCCCCTACCATTCTGTGAGTACATCTCCCCATGTATTTGGGAGAACAAACCCAAACTCTTGGTTCTTCCCAGCAATGGTGCTTAGGTGCAGGAGCTGCACAACTTGTGTTTGATCTCCTCTGACACAGGCCTGTGGAGAGCTGCTCTGGGAAGAGATGAGCAGCACAAACCATGACTAATATGAAATAACTAATTGGAGCAAACCTCTGGAGAGAGAGGCATGGATTAGAGATAAGAGAAGCACAAATCTTTCTGTTTGTTCTTTTGAAATGAAAGACTGCTCTTGTTGAAGCATCTCCTCATTGCTATGCCAGGAGAGTGTGGGCAGGTTCTCTCCCCCCCTTCTCTTCGCAAACATTTAACAGGGTGACCTTTCAAGTTGCTTAATGGATTTGTCAAATACCTAAATATCACTCGTTTCTTTCAATAAAAACCTTGCTCCTGCTCTGCCTTGCCTGATGGAGAGAAGATTCTCCAGCCCTCAATCTGAGGCTGGGCTCATGAGGAGCACAATTGGATGTGAGGTGCAGCATTGCTAGGAAAAAGGCAGCGGAATGGAAGAACTCAACCACAAACCACAACAAAAAGAGGGAATAACTGCAGTTATTTTGGAGCAATGAGAAAGCCAGGAAGAGAAATCTCTTTCCCTCTCCCATTTTAAGCACAAAGTCCAGTTGTGTTCAGCCTGGCTTAACTTCAAACTCTTGTTTTCCATACCTAAGGAGCTTTCTGACTGGAAACACAGTGAAAGAAAACCAAATCCACAACCATTTTTCATTTCTGTGTGCAGCCAGATCTGCACAGGAAGTTGAACAAGGCTGAAATTCTGTTGCTTTACCTCTTTCCCAGCAACAACAGCCATTTCTGTCATAGAATCATAGAACTGCTTGGGTTGGAAAATCCCTTTAAGATTGTTGAGTCCAACTTTCAACCTAAGACCAGAGTCTGGAATGGAAGGCAAAAAATGGAAGGGAACAAAGCTCCTTGAGTGCCTGCCAGTGATGTCTGCTTGCTCCCAGACACTGCTTCTTCCACCTTATTTCCTTAGAAAAATGACTGTTATTTTCCCCTCTGGTTTCATGAAACCAATTTGCATCTGAGATGCATCTTCTGGGAGCTCAGCAGTGATGATACCAGCATTGCCTCTCTGACCAGAGCACCATGTGTTTCCTTTTGGGTCTGTTTGCTGCCCTCAAAACACTCCCAGACAGTCTCACTTGCTGAGGAGAAGAGAGAAAGAACCAGAAAGGGGCTAGCACACAAATGCTGACACCCATAGGAAAGAGAAAAAGTGGTAAATGCTTTGGTGCGTGAAGAGGAAGATAAAGATGTATTTGGGGAAGCAATGTGGCAGTTGCAATGCTTGTTAGCATCTTTATCTGCCTTTCCTTACATTCTTGGTCTGAAGTCAGAGTCTGTTGTTCAGTATCACTATTCTTCTCCAAAACACAACCTCTGTCTGCCTTTTCAAGTGCCTTTAATCCAAGATGCCAAAGAATTGTGGTGGGGTTTTCCAAAGCACCTGAAAATTAGGTACCTCATTTCCTCCCTCACAGAGTTAGCAAGGGCCAGGCCCAGGTCATGCACAGCAAACCTGGGGCTTCTCACATAAGAAGTGGCTGGGTTTGGTTTTCAAGGCAAACTACTCCATGTTTAGGGGTGCTGGGTGGATTTGGTGGTGTTTGCCTGGATCTGTTGTCTGCTAAGACAGGCTGGAAACAGGGTGTAAATAAACTGCAGCAGTTCTTCCTGCAGTTCCTGGCCACGCTGCTCTCAGGACTAAGACCCATAAGACCAGATGCTGAGGACTCTGGTGTTAGTCCAGGGACTTAGTCATGTTCTTCATAGAAATCATAGACTCATACACGTGTTTGATTCTGTCATCACTTTCAATATCAGCCCAATGCCACCATGGGCACCAAACCACATTTCCTGAACACCACCAGGAATGATGACGCCACCGCCTTTCTGGGCAGCCTGTTTCAATGCCTGATCACACTTGCAGTACAGAAATTGTTCCTAATCTCCAACCTGAGCCTTCCCTGCCACAATTTCAGGCCATTTCCCTCTCATTCTGTCACCTGATATTAGGGCAGATAGACCAACTCTTACCACGCTCCAGGGGCAGCCTCTTTTCAGGGAGCAATGAGGTCTCCCCCCAGCCTTCTCAGCTGCTTCTTACCAGCCCTGTTCTCCAGACCATTCACCAGTTCTGTTGCACTTCTCTGGACACACTCCAGTCCCTCAATGTCCTTCTTGGAGCGAGGGACCCAGAACTGAACCCAGGATTCAACATGTGGCCTCACCAGTGCCTGGTACAGGTGCAAGATCACTTACCTGCTCTTGTTGGTCACAGATTGCTGATCCAGGCCTGGATGATGGTAGCTTTCATGACCACCTGGGCACATGCTAGGTCATGTTCAAATGTCTGCCAACCAGCATCCTCAGGTCCTTTTCCCACCTTGCAGCTTCCCAGACTTCTTGGATGAAGCTCAGCATGCAAGCAGAGTGCTCCAAGAGTGGTCTTGCAGTTGCACAGCCCATTTCCTGCACCTTCATAGAATCATGCAATGGTCTGAGTTGGAAGGAACCTCCAGTAGCAAGCAGGGGTATCCTCAAGTAAATCAGGTTTCCCAGAGGCCCATTGAGTCCCACCTTGAATATCTCCAGGGGTGGGTGTCTCATCTCTCTTCATGCTGCCCAGGAAGGTTTGAGAGCCTGTTGAACAATTGGAATATAGCTCAATGCATTGGAATTACAGGAGCAAATGATGATAAATCACTTTTTGTGCCCACACAGGGAAGGTTTTACAATGATCATTAGCCCTTGGAAGGTCTTCTGCTTCCTGTGGTGGTCTAATGGTTGCACTTGGAGCTCCCAGATAAATCATGGGCTGAGCTATGGGAGGGCCTTGTCAGGGGCAGCCTGGGGAAAGATTCCTCACAGGTACTGTTGGCATTTTGTTAAACCCTGCAGAAGGAATAAATATCACTCCAGTGCTGAAGAATTACCATGGAGGACTGCTGGGTGTTAATAGCCACCAACAGCAGGTAGGACTTCTGAGAGTGTTGTTGCTTTCCTCCTAGAGATGCCAACAATCAGAGCACAGAGATTTGTCGCCTTTGGTTCACTCACTTCAGCCTCTCCTTATCAGCATCGTTTGTCACTGGCAGGGTTTCTCTCTGCATTTGTTAGGAGCCAGCATCACAGTTTTACATTTGTAATCTGTGGGTTCTCTCTTCCAATTTGCCTCCTGCTGCAGCTCATTACTGCAGGTTGTGTGTTTGCAGGAGCAATGCAAGGTAAAAGCTGTGCTCCAGAGCTCCCCTCCCAGCCTGGCAGCCTCAGACCTGTTGAGGTTGGAAGAGACCTTTGAGACCATCAAGTCAAAACGCTTGCTAGAGCTCACAATCCCCACACTGCTGCTAAACCATTGCCACTAAACCACATCCCTTAGCACATCCACAGGGCTTTTAAACACCTCCAGGGATGATGACTTCACCACTTCCCTGGGCAGCCTCTTCTGGTGCCTGAGAACCTGTTTTGTAGTGTGCAGCATCATCCCTGTCCTGCTGTGCCCTTGTTTCTGCTTCTGTCTTGCTGTAGATCATCTGAGGGCAGGGGTGTCTGGAGGATGTTGTCTATCCATACATTCATGTGATCACTGCTGGACCAGCCCTCATAACTCAGCCTCATGCTGCCTGGAGGCAAGAGCAGCTTCACCATGTGTGCAAAACTGCCTCTAGCCTGGAACTTCACATCCCAGAAACTCTGAGCTGCTGTCCTGGTGGGCTGAGTGAAAAGCTGTTCCTGTGAAAACCAAGACAAAGCCTGTGGAGTGTGTCACTTAAAAATACTGGTGTGCCTGGCTTGACAACTGCTCCTCTCCTCCTGAAGGACATGGGTCTGCAGGAGGAGACCCTGAAGATGATCAGAGGGTATATGGAGCACCTCTGCTATGAGGACAGGCTGAGAGAGTTGGGGTTGTTCAGCCTGGATAAGAGAAGGCTCCAGGGAGACCTTAGAACTGCATTTCAATATCTGAAAGAGGACCTAGAGAAAGGACTGTTTGGAAGGGCCTGTGGTGATAGGATGAGGGGCAATGGTTTGAAACTGGAGCAGGGGAAATTTAGGTTGGACATCGGGAGGGAGTTCTTCACAATGAGGGTAGTGAGACACTGGGACAGGCTGTCCAGGGATATCACTGAGGTCTCATGCCTGGAGGCATTCAAGGTGAGATCTGATGTGGTCCTGGGCAGCCTGCTCTAGTTGGAAGTGTCCCAGCTGAGTGCAGGGGAGATGGACAAGAGGACTTTTGAGAGTGCCTTCCAACCTGATGCATTCTGTGATCTTTTGCTCTTACCAGCTGCCTCATGCAGGCACTGAGGCCAAAACAGCTGCTGGCCCTGGCCCTATGTGGACCTGCTCAGGGACATCAATGGGTTTGTGTTTCTGTAACAGCAAAATCAAAGCAGAGAGACAGCCACCTATGGATAGGCACACTCCGAGAGCAGATCATTATTTTGGAGGCTCCTGTGTTTCCATAAAAGATTTGCCAGGAGCTTTAAATCTGCTTGAGTTTAGAAGTTTGCTTCATTGAAGAAAAATCCCTGAAAACCTTCCTGGAAAGGAAGAAATTCTGCTTTCAGATGAAGCATCTTGGTAATTTGAAATTGCTTCACTTTGAAACTAATTTCCTTGTGGTTTTGCAAGAGCCAGGATTCACAGAACTATCCAAGTGGCAATTAATTTTCTCCAAACCCAAACATTTCAATGCTCTGGAAAGCCTAAACAGGGTTGTTTTTTTTCTTGCATACCTTCAAAACAATCCCTTTGAGGTGTTCTTTTCCTCCTGAAGCTCATTTTCTTTTGCCTTTTCTCTTTCTCACTCCCTCTACCTTTGTGCTCAGGGTGAGTCTTACAAGTGCCAGCCCCATCAGACAGCTGATCTCCCCGCTCAGGAAATACTGATTGTGTTATGGATCTCATCTTCAGCTTTGGGACACATTTCAGGTTGTGCTCTTTTTATAGTGCTGGATTTTTAGGATATTTTCAGTTTTTTCTTGTTCCCATTCTGAACAATCCAGTTCCTTCCCTAAAATATCTACATTTCTCCATGCATCTTGTATGAGGCTTCTGTACAAGTTCCTTGTGTGAGGACCTTCCACACAGTTCAGCTGCTTTCAAAACGTTTGTTTGTGTTTTGGCATGTTTTAGACTTCTGCATAGAAACCAAGAAGGTAACAGGACTAAAAGCAGTGAGTGAAAACCAATGCAGCAGAGATTAAACTACAGAATTTTCTCCCATGTGGCAGAGTTTTAGCATCTGAGGCTGCAGCATGCAGACGGCTGCTGGGCAGCAGGGCTGTGCACAGCTCACTCTTCCCCAAGCAGTGCCAGGCTGTCAGAGTGCTGGGATGTCCTCTTCATACATCCCTCCAGGGATGGAGGTGCATGGGAAGAGTGGATGGAGTGCAGTGAAGATTCCAGTGATGGTTGCTTCTTTCCTAGCTTTGCATCAGGTTCAACTCTTCCCTAAAACCTGACCCTTCCACTCCAGACTCCCTGACACGTTTCCTTGTGAGAAGCTCCTCTAATCGAGCTGTTGCTGTTGCCAGCAGGACACTTCAGTGCTGTGTTTGCTTGGAAACTCTTAAAACCCCACTGAGCACATCTGTTCTGTGATGTTTACTTCCAACACAAAGCCCTTTTGGTTTTCTTTTTTGTCCTAAGGATATATTTTGCTCAGTGTCCTTAGTGCTGCTGAGGAGGGACATGCTTTTGCTCTGCCATTGTGCAGCTTTGGGAAGCTGGTAGAGGCACAGGCAGTCTCCTCTGGAACAAGTTGCCCAGGGATGTAGTGGAGGCCCCATCCCTGGAGATAGTTCTAAGATCAGACTTGATGTGGCCCTGGGCAGCCTGCTGTAGATGGAGGTGTTAGTGCCAAGTGCAGGGGGGCTGAACAATAAGAACTTTGAGGGTCCCTTCCAGACCAGTGCAATCTGTGGTGGATCTCTGGGAGGATGCAGGACTCTTCTGTGATGTACTGGGGGTGGTGGTATCAGAGCACACCCTTAATGCAGGGCTGTATTGCTCTAGCCCCTTGGTCCTCAGGGCAGGTCACCCAAGGACAGCAAGGAGCCACAGTCACTTCCTCTTGGCTCAAGGACATTCCAGAAGATAATAGGTGGGGGAAAATAACAGCTGATCCTGAGGCTGAAACTGGAAGCTGCCTCTGAATATAAATTAGCCTGTGACCTCAAACTGTCCTGTTTTCTATCTGCTTGTCAGCATCTCTCCTTGCCCAGTCCAGCCTTTGTTTTCCTTTTGTCCTGCTTTCATGTTGTAGTCTTTTGTTTGCCCTGCCACTGCCCGTACCCTGTGCCAACAAGAGCAGCTTGTCTCAGAACAGGTGCTCTTCATTGTGCCCTATTGAGATGTTAAAGTCCCACCTGAGCTGCCATGAGATGGCTCCAGGTTTCCTTCAGTTACCACTGAGCATGAACAATCTCTTCTCTTTAGTCTGCCCAGGGAGGTGGTGAAGTCACTGCCCAGGGAGGTGTTCAAGGAATGTGTGCACAGGGCACCTGGCTTAGTGGCCATGGTGGTGCTGAGTTGATGGTTGGACTCAGTGATCTTGGAGGTCTTTTCCAACCCAAAGAACTCTGTGATTCTACTGACATCCAACACATTGCTTCTTCCACACACCAAGCATGCAGGAGTCCTGCTCTCTGCTGAAAGCTGAAGCCTTGGCTGAAAGGTCTTGGTGGGACACATGTACAGTTTAGTGGTCATGGTAGCTGGGTTACAGTTGGGCTTGATGACCTAAAAGGTCTTTTCCAACCATGATGATACTATGAAGGACCCAGCAGCACTTGTGCTTGCAGTCACTGCTCCCTAAGGCTGTGGGAAGACTTTGGTGTATATGAACAAATCACTTGGGAAGGTGTTGGAGAGGTACCACAAAACCAGCCCCCAAATGCCCAGCTGCCCAGTGCTGTTTGCCAGGGTGTGGAATTGTACAAGTCTGAGGTTTAAAAAGCAGGATTGTTGCAAAAGGAGGTGGGCATTTGGTGCCCACCCATAGTGGTGCTGGCTGTTTAACAGCAGGAGCCCAGCTCCCCCACTCCTGTCACTGGGGATCAGGAGGGCTCTCTATGAAGGCTTTGCACTGCTGCAGTCCCAGAAGAGTGTCAGGGCAATCAAACAGTCCCAAGGGCTTTGCTTAATAGGAGTGTACAGTTTATTTGTCACATTGTGGGTTTGCTGTGATCTAGGTCAGTGCTTATGACACCAAATTCTCCTTCCAGAGCTGTTTGGCAAGCTCTGAAAGACCCCACAAAATCCACACTTGCTAGGCTTTTCAGACTGCTGGGTGGTAGAACCTCCTTATCTGGATTTTGGTGCTCAGCTTCTCAGGGCACAAGGGTTGGATTTATTTTGCTGGCTTCTACTCTTTATCCGTTGCTTTGTAAAGTTGAGAGCAATGAAGTCTGGGCATTTCCCCTAAGTGTCACTGCATGTGCACTGCATTGTGCAAATCCAGAGGCTGCAGGCAGAGCTGCAGTCAACAAGCCCAGGCTGAAGGAGTAAGGAAGACTACTGAAGGGAGGAATAGATGAAGGGAGCTGTTCAAAAAAAGCCTGGAAGAGGCACTTAGTGCCATGGTCTAGTTGATTGGACACGGCTGGGTGATAGGTTGGACTGGATGAGCTTGGAGGTCTCTTCCAACCTGGTTGATTCTATGATTCCATGATTCATGGGATAAACTGACTGGCTGAGGAGGACCTTTTTTCTTTTCCCCTCGTTTCTTTCCACCCCTTTTCCTCTCTTTTCCCTCTTTTTTTTCCATTTCCCTCTTTATCTATTTTCCTTTTCCCTTTGCTTTTGCTTTTCCCTTATTTTTTTCCCTGCTTCCCTCATAATTTTGTTTTGTTTCCTTCTTTTTCCTTTTCCTTCTGTTTTTACCTCCTTTCCCCCTCCTCCTGCTTTTTTTTGCTGCATTGAATCAGTTTGCCATGCTAAATGATTGAATTTTCTGTCACTGCAACACTCCACCCTCTGAAAGTAGGACTTTGCCTTTCCCCCCCCTCAGTCTGGGCTCAGAGCTTCTCTCTGGTGTGCCCATGTGTGAGGTTTATCCTCGCCTGCTGTCAGATGGATCTGATGTGACACAACAAACCCAGGGTGACCACGTCCTTTGAATACTTGGCAAGCCACATTTAGTGGTGCTTGGTGAGGAGAGCATGGAGTAAAATGTGCTTTCTCCATCAAGACTGGCTGTGGCCACCAGTTTGTCAGGTTGTGTTTCTCAGTGCCGCGTCACATTAGGCTGTGCTGGGGGATGGTGCTGAGCTGCACTTCCACAGCATCACTTCAGAGCCTCAGAGGAGTTATTTTTACCAAAACCCAGAGTGGTGCCAAGCCTCTGAGGCTGCATGGGTGGGGTTGCTGCCAGGCTGCTCTCAGTGCACATTGAGGATGCTCTGCAGCAGGCTTCAGCTCTTTCTAGTGATTCTATAGTCAGATATTGGAACAGGCTGCCCAGGGAACACCACTATCCCTTGAGGTGTTCAAGAAACCTGTGAACATGGCACTCTGGGACGTGATTTAGGGGCCATGATAGTGTTGGATTGATGGTTGGAATGAATGCTCTCAGAGGTCTCTTCCAACCCAAACAATTCTGATTCTATGGCTTGCAGGAGGTGCAGCTCTGGCCAAAGTGACTCCTCAGCCAAAGCAGTTTGTCTGCAGTCCATGGGTGCTGGCAGTCCTGGTGCAGCTCCTGGCTGCAGCAGTGTATTTATTGTTGCTTTCTGTGCACATTTGCTTAATGTTTACCCCAAGCTTTAGTGGCAACCAGCTCCAGTCTCTCATTTCACAGAATCACAGAAGCATTTTGGTTTGAAAAGCCCTCTAAGATCAGTGAATTCAACCATCAACACAGCACCCTTATGGCCATTAAACCATGTCCCCAAGTGCCATGTCCACATGTTTCTTGAATGAACACCTCCAGGGATGGTGACTCTGCCACCTCCCTGGGCAGCCTGTTCCAATGCCTGACCACTTTTGTAGCAAAGAAACTGTTCCTAATCTCCAACCTACACCTCCCCTGGGACAATTTCAAGCTATTTCTCCTTGTCCCATCAAGCCAAGCTGACAAGACTTTTAAGACTTCTCTATTTCTTTTCTAGTATTTCTGCACTTTCTTTGCTAATAAGTGCTATGAATATAATGAATAACTAAAAGTAAGCTGCAGCTCTCAAAAGAAAGGACTATAGCAGAGGTGGGGACCATAGCAGAGGCTGCAGAGGGACTGTTTCCAAAGACCTGCAGTGACAAGGTGAGTGGCAGTGGTCTGAAAAGAGAGAAGAGGGGATTTAGGGTCAATCATAGAATCAGTCAGGGTTGGAAGGGACCACAAGGATCATCTAGTTCCAACCCCCTGCCATGGACAGGGACACCCTATCCTAGATCAGGCTGGCCAGAGCCTCATCCAGCCTGGCCTTAAATACCTCCAGAGATATGTCCTCAACTACCTCCCTGTGCAACCCATTCCAGGCTCTCACCACTCTCATGCTGAACAACTTCCTCCTCACCTCCAGTCTGAGTCTCCCCACCTCCAGCTTTGCTCCATTCCCTCTAGTCCTGTCACTCCCTGATAGCCCAAAAAGTCCTTCTCCATTTGGATGCTAGGAGCAAGTTCTCTACCATGAGGGTGCTGGAACACTGCAACAGGTTGCCCAGAGAGATAGTTGAGGCCCTATCTGTGGAGATATTCAAGGTCAGGCTGGACAAGGCTCTGAGCAACCTGATCCAGTGGAAGATGTCCCTGCTGACTGCAGGGAGGTTGGACTGGATGCCCTTTGGAGGTCCCTTCTAACCCAAACCATTCTATAGCTCTCTGATTCTATGTTTCCTGCTTGCTTTCTTTAGGTGAGAGTACTGAAGCTTCCCCATCTCTCCACCTCCTGCATGGAAAGAGGTTAAAGAATCACGGAGAGGGTTTAGGAGGCGGTGCAGCAGGTGCCTGCACTGCCGTTGTGCTTTCACAGCTGAGCTGTTGTTCCAGCAGCTTGCACTTTGTGCAAACCAATTAAAATGACTAAGTGTGCTCTGATCTAATATTCCAGTCGCTTTTTGGCACGTAATCATTCATCATGAGCACACAAGAACCCAGGATTCAATTAATCAGCTCTTACAATGAGCCCATCTCTTGCTGCTAGGTTTCTTTTTTTTTTTGTCCTAATACATTTTTTTTTCCTTTGAATAAAAATGTAATTGTCAGTGCAAAATATCAAACCAGAGCCACATAACAAATAGCTATGGATTTGTAATTAAACCCAATAAAGCCTAAGATGCAGTATAAAAGGCAGAGAGATGAAATTCAATTAAAACTTATTATGAGAAATACAATGCCAGCAAGTTTTTTTCTTGGGGGGGGGTGGGGGGTGGGGGGTGTGTGTGTGCTGATAGGGAGGGGAGCAGAGAGCAGCATACTCTGGACTGGAAGGGAAGAGAGTTATTGGTTGTGATAATGAAATCTGAGGTATGATTCAAAGGGTGGGGAGTAAATAGCTAATGGCAAGAAGAGACAGTGACACATGAGGAGGGCCCCGGAATGGCCCCATTATCTCCTGCTGTAATCAGAGGCAGGTTATGGTTATTTCCCCTCCTGTCTACAGGATGCACTTGACTCTGAAGAAACAAGTTATTAATTCTTGTTACCCGGGACAGCAGCTGATATTGCCTGCATTTGTTTTTAGGAGAGGAGAAAGTTCCATTTCAGAAGAGCCTGGGCTCTTTAGCACAAGAGTGGCTCGGAGAGTGCTCGTTTAGCGGTGGCTGATGGAGGAGCTGCTGAAGCAGGCTTGGAGAAGACATCAAAGGCATGAAGGGTAGGTCTGAACTAAAGCAGGGGAGGTTTAGGATCACAGGTTTATAGAGTAGTTTGGTGGGAAGGAAACTTAAAAATCAACCAGTTCCAAGCCCCTGCTTTGGGCAGGGACACCCTCCTCTAGAGCAGGTATAGAATCATAGAATCAGACAGGGTTGGAAGGGACCACAAGCATCATCTAGTTCCAACCCCCCTGCCATGGGCAGGGACACCCTACCCTAGATCAGGCTGCCCACAGCCCCACCCAGCCTGGCCTTAGACACCTCCAGAGATGGGGCCTGAACCACATCCCTGTGCCACCCATTCCAGGCTCTCACCCTCTCGTGCTGAACAACTTCCTCCTCATGTCCAGTCTGAACCTACTCACCTCCAGCTTTGCTCCATTCCCCTTAGTTCTGTCACTCCCTGATATCCTGAAAAGTCCCTCCCCAGCTTTTTTGTAGCCCCTTCAGATACTGGAAGGCCACAAGAAGGTCACCTTGGAGCCTCCTCTTCTCCAGACTGAACAGTCCCAGCTCCTCCAGTCTGTCCTCGTAGGAGAGGTGCTCCAGCCCTCTGATCAGCCCGGTGGCTCTGGACACACTCCAGCATGTCCATATCCCTCTTGTGATGGAGGCTCCAGAACTGGGCACAGTAGTCCAGTTGGGATCTCACCAGAGCGGAGCAGAGGAGGAGAATCACCTCCCTCGCCCTGCTGGTCACACTTCTGATGCAGCCCAGGTAGCAACCTGGGCTTGAACACCTCTTGAACATCCCTGGGCAACCTGTTCCAGTGTCTCACCGCCCTCATCTAAAGATTTTCTTCCTAACTTCCAATCTAAATCTCCCCTCTTCTGGATTAAATCACTGTTGGACATCAGCAGGAAGTTCTTCTCAGTAAGTGGTAAAATGCTGCTCTGGCTGCTTGTGAAGAGTATTTTGCACACAGAAATAGAAATGGCTGTGGGGTTGGTTTGTTTTCTTTCACTTTGTTTCTAGTCAGAAAGCTCCTTACATATGGAAAATAAGTGTTTGAAGTTAACCCAGGCTGAACACAACTGGACTTTGTGCTTAAAATGGGAAAAAAAAAGAAAGAGCTTTCTCTTCCTGGCTCTCTCATTGTTCCAAAATAACTGTAATTATTCCCTCCTCTTTTATTGTTTGTTCCTCAGTTCTCCCATTGTGCACCATGTAATTTTCTTAACTAGCAGAGAGAATCAAACACGTCTGGCCCTTCATTTCGTCCTGACCCCAATCTCCTTTCACATTTGATTACAGGCACGTCTGCACAGTGCCTGCTCTGCCTCTCTGCTGCATTGATGGGCTGTTGAGTAACACCCAACTGCT
The DNA here is from genome assembly GCF_015220805.1 of Pogoniulus pusillus. NCBI lineage: Eukaryota > Metazoa > Chordata > Aves > Piciformes > Lybiidae > Pogoniulus > Pogoniulus pusillus. Next base: position 10,795,999 of record NC_087285.1, on the reverse strand, counting down.
TTGTGTGTCCTTCTGATCCTTGCTAATGGCTGGCACCAGTTCTGCAGTTCTGTCTTCTTCTTCATCTGACTGCAAACCTGGTGTGGGTCAGCCCCAGCATAGCTGAGAATGGGAGAAGAAGATGGAGCAGACAGGTGCTAACCAAGTGAAGATCTTCCCTCCCTCTTATTGATGCTTGTTATATCACCTCCATGTCCAAAGACATGGAAATGGATATCCTCCATTTCCATGTCTTTGTATCTCATCTCCTATAGTTTAGAATGGATATTAGGAACAATTTATTTCTAGCAAGAAACATTGGGACAGGCTGCCCAGAGAGGTGGTGCAGTCCCCATCCCTGGAGGTGTCCAAGAAGCATGTAGATGTGGAGCTTCAGGACATAGTCTAGCAACCATAGTAATTGGCTTATGTGTGAATTAGGTGATCTTAGAGATCTTTTTCAGCCTTTATGATTCTGTGCTCCCAGCCAATGTCCAGGAGGTTTACCTGCAGCCTCAACCACCCACCAGGACCAGAGGTCATCTCATTCTTCCAGTGTGGAAGGAGGCTGCAGGACATCCATCTCCTGAATCAGTAGTATCTTCTGATTGTGTACAACCTGCTCCCTGTTTTCCTCCAAGGCCAGGTCTGAGTTGAGTGTCCCTATGGTCACAGAGGCTGGAACACAACTGGGACAAAACTTCCTGCAGAGATCCTTGCTGCAGAGCCTGGGGGAAGCTGAGGTGTTCCAGAGAGAAAAGCTCACTCTTGTGTTCAACAAAGTACTTTGCAGCAGTGTCCAAACCATTGTGACCAAAAATTTCCACCCATTGAGAATGTGGCACCTAGCTGGCCTGTTGTCACCAAGCAATGCACAGCTGGGAGTGCTGGGATGGTTGGAACCAGCAAGGAGAAGGCAAATCTGATCCTTCTGCATTTCCTCTCTGTTGGTTTGGCTGAGGGACTTAGATGAGCTTTGGCAAATGGCATCCTTCACCTGCTCAGAAATGGATGAGCTTTCTCCATTTTGTTTCCATCACTGCCAGCATGGATGGACAACCTCCATAGCAGCTCCTTGGTGACTGGTTGGAGGCTCAGTGTTTCAGCTCAAGGGTGCTACCCCTCAGGGTGCTTTAGGATGTGCTGTTCTGCAGCCCTGGTTTCACAGGCTTTCCTCTGGGGTCTGTCCTGGGTTTAAATCAGCCAGCAGCTGAGCTAAACCCATGACAGTGTCTCAGGCAAGCATCATCTCCCAGCCCTTACCCCCTCACTGCTTGTTCCTCATGATGGTGAATACTTCAGGAGCCATGGAGTGGAGAAACCTTGACTTATGTGCATCATGAAGATGCTGCAACAGGTGTTGATGGGTTAAGTACCAAAGTCCTCTGTGACTAAAACTGGAGCTGTGTTTTCAAACTAGCTCTTGTGTGCCTGTAAGTGTCTGAAGTGGTTTTGAGCTCTTCAGGAAACACAGCCACTTATGGTGTGTCCTTCAAGCAGCATGAGAGAATTAAGGTTCACAGACACCTATGAACAGCTCCAGTTTGTTCCTGTTGGGAGGATTAAGCTCCTAGAAAAACCTTGATTATAATTCAGATACAGTATAATTACTCTTTCTTTTCCAGCTCTTGTTAGCAACTACTGCACCAAAGCAACAGCAGAATGTGGTGAAGAGACAAAAGGCAGCTGGCATCAGAGAGGGAAGGTTCATAGATTCATGAAATGGTTTGTATTGGAAGGGGCCTTGCAGATCATCTAGGTCCAACCCCCTGCTGTGGGTGGGGACACTGAGTTCGTGTGTCTGACTTTGGGATGGAAGGAATGCACTGTTTGGGTGAAAAAATGACTGTTTGCTTTCCATCTGAAGAACACAAAATTACCCAACTGCCAAGGGTGCTTATTTCATGGAAATTAAACAGTAAATAACAACATTGTCTGGCACAGACACAGCAGCCAGTGCTGGTAAATTTTGGGTAGGAATGGAATCACAACTTTCAGTTCTTTGCTTATTTCAACCATTCACAAAATGCACCAGGTTGGAGGGGACCCTCAAAGGTCTTCTTGTCCAACCCCCAGGGCACTCAGCAGGGACACCTCCAACTAGAGCAGGCTGCTCAGGGCCACAGCAAATCTCATCTTGAATGTCTCCAGGGACAGGATTTCAACCACATCCCTGGGCAACCTGTACCAGTATTTTACCACTCTCACTGTGCAGAACTTCTTCCTTATGTCCAACCTAAATCTGCCCTGCTCCAATTTCAAACCATTGCCTCTCATCCTCCACAGCCTTCCTGTAGATCCTCTTTCAGATATTGAAATGCAGTTCTAAGGTCTTCCTGGAGCCTTCTCTTCTCCAGGCTGAACATCCAAGCTCTATCCCAGCCTGTCCCCACAGTGAAGCTACTCCAACCCTCTGATCATCTTTGTGCCTTCTTCTGGGCCTGCATCCAGCAGGTGGGACCTATGCTGGCTTCAAGCCTGGCAAGCAACTCTGAGAGTCCCCATCCCTGCACAGCACAGGTTCCTGAAATGGGGCAGAATTATGCATGCTGGTTGCTTGCTGGAATTAGCTGCTTATGTTGATATTAACATGCAAATAAAGCACCCTCCCATAACACAGAGAGATGGAAATGCCTGCTCACTCAGCTCACTTTTATGGTGTAATTGATTTGTGCAGGGTGTGTGTGGTGCTGGCTCTGATTGCCTTCCCCACGCTGCAGAAATCCACAGCAATCACCCTGATAACAAACCATTTAACCACATTCAATTAAATTACTGCTAATTCTGAAATAGCCCAATATTGCACATGGGTTAGCTTCATTTTTATGCAAATTCTACCCCTGATTTAGCAAAGCCTTAATTGTTTAACAGCAGATTAGGCTAAATTATTTCGATTGAATTTTACGGGGATTTTTACTTCTGCCTTCAAGGAACCCATCCACAAAGATCTTATACATAGATTGATGAGGTGGTTTGGGTTGGAGGGGACCTTAAAGATCATCTAGTTCCAAACACCTTGCCATGGGCAGGGACACCTCTCACTAAACCAGTTTGCTCAAGGCCTTGTCCAATCTGACCTTGAACCCCTCCAGGGAGGTGGCAAACATGACCTCCCATAGCAACCTGTTCCAGTGTCTCATCACCCTCACTGTAAGGAACTTCTTCCTCATCTCCAGTCTAAATGTTCCCTCTTCCAGCTCAAAGCCATTGTCCCTCATCTTGTCAATGCAAGCCCTTGTGAAAATTCCCTCCCCAGCTCTCCTGTGGCCCCTTTGGGTACTGGAAGGCTTCTCTAAAGCCTTTCTGCAGCCTTCTCCAGCCCCATCTCCTTCAGCCTGCCCATGTAGATCAGCCCTCTGATCATCTTTGTAGCCTCCTCTGGACCCTCTCCAACAGTTCCATGTCACTTTTATGCTGGGGACACCAGAATTGAATGCAGTGTTCCAGTGAGGTCTCAACAGAGCAGAGCAGGGGGGCAGAATTCCCTCCTCGTCCTCCCTGCTTTGAATATAGCCCAGCACACAGCTGCCTTCTGGGCTGCCAGTGACCACTGCTGGCTCATGGTGAGTTTGTCAACTGACACCCCAAATCCTTCTCCTCTAGGCTTCTCTCAAGCCATTCCTCACCCATCTGGGTTTGTGCTTGGGATTGCCCTGACCCACCTGTAGGACTGTCAGGCAGTTAGGGGAGTTCTTGTGCTGAATCATTCAGCAGCATTTACAGAACCAATTCAAAGCTGAGGGCCAAATCCTGCTCAGAGCTGCAGCCCTCCCAGAGCAGAGGGAGAGAGGAGCTGCATCAGGAATCCCCCCAGTTCAGATGAGCAATACCACAAGGACTACATGATTTTGAAGGTCCCTTCCTACCCAAATCATTTGATGGTTCTGTGAATAGTCATGGAAGGCAGCTGGCACTAGGTGTGACCTGAGGAGAGCAGGAGGGAGCAGGATACTGCCAGGAAGGCTAAGGGAGGTTTCTACAGCTCATGGTGGAGGTGTGCGGAGGTGCAGGAGGTTTGGGTGCTGTTGGACTGAGGCAAGTTGTGCTGTTTGAGGTTTGTTTCCTTTAAACATTAATGTTTCTGTTTTAAAGACTTGTTTAGATAGCAGAACAAAGTTATTTTTAGCTCCATTTAGGAGCATGTTGTTGAGCCACTCCAGCTTCCCAGATCCATTAAGGAGCTTTCTCGGGAGGCCGTTGCCTCTCAGTGCTCCCTGAAGATGTTCCTGAGAGCCTCTGGTAGCTCATAAAGCTCTGGAAATGAGATGAGGAGGCTGTGATTCATGGCTGCTATCTTAAATGCATCCAAAAGTGATTAGTGGTGACGGCTAATTGGGATAGATTTCAGCAAAGAGCTTCAGGAACCTTTCCTGAACTTAGGGCTGAAGGATCTGTGCAATCTCAGGTCCTAAAGATCCTTCTGATTTATCCAATGTGCAGAGTAACTCTTGAGCTTGCTGGCTGCAAGCAGCTGGATGAGGGGAAAGTGCTGGGAGGAATATGTAAACAGTGTTTTGAAGGAGGGGAGGGGAGGGAAGGCAAAGGGGGGGGAGAGGAAGGAAGGAAGGAGAGGGAGGGAAGGAAGGGAGGGAAGAAGAGAAGGGAGGGAGGGAAGGAAGGGAAGGGAGGGAGGGAAGGAAGGAACAGTTTTGAAAAGGAAGGAAGAAAGGAAGGAAGGGAGGGAGGGAGAGAGGGAGGGAAGGGAAGGAAGGAACAGTTTTGAAAAGGAAGGGAGAAAGGAAGGGAAGGGAGGGAGGGAAGGAAGGAATAGTTTTGAAAAGGAAGGAGGGAAGAAAGGGAGGGAGGGAGGGAGGGAGGGAGGGAAGGAAGGAAGGAAGGAAGGAAGGAAGGGAAGGAAGGAACAGCTTTGAAGTCTGGCAGATGAAGTCATGCTAAGCTGGGAGGTTGGTCTAGATGATCTCCCAGGAGGTGTTCAGGGAATGTGTGGACATGGCACCTGGGGATGTGGTTTAATAGCCAGGATGGTTTAGGTTGAAGGCTGGACTTGATGATCCTAAAGTCTCTGTCCCAGGTTGAGAACTATGGGGTTAAAAAAGCCTTCTGAGGACTAGAAGATTGCTATTCAATCCCATAGTTCTGCTACCCCTTATGAACCCAGGGCAAGGCCAGCTCGTTCTGCTTTCCTGCTGCTCCTGCCCTGTGCCGCTTTGTGCCACAAACACATAAGCAGGAGGCCTGTGGATGGTGGAGGCACTGGAGGGGGGGGGGGGGGGAAGGATTGGAGCACAGGGGGTCATAGATTTAGTTTTGGGCAGGGGGAAAATTCAGCGTGACTACTGTGTCTGCTTCTGTAATTTCCTCTCTGTACCTCTCTCCAAATACAATTCTGTGTTTTCTTCCCTCAGTTCCATTCCTGTCATCTCTCTCTGAAAACCATGACAGGCTCTTTCACCCAAAAGCAGGTGTATCATGTCTGGAGGTCCCTTCCACCCCTTCCCATTCTGTGCTTCTGTGCTAATAGCTCAACACTTCCAAAGACAACGAAGCTAAGAGGTGGTTATTTTTCCCTCAAGGAAGCAAGACCCAGTTGGGTTTGTTTTAGCTTTGCACACAAGATGCAGGAATGTGTAGGGCTTGTTAAAGGAGGCAAATGACTCATTGGGAGGATTTACTTGAGTAATTGCTGAGAGGAGACCTCAGCCCAATGCTTCGTTAATCAGAAGGTGCCATGGACTGTATCTGGATAGCTTTAAGGGTCTCCTGTAACCTTTAGAGGTTAGTCCAGTTCTAATTGCTGCTTAATTTCATTATCCATCATCGTGGTCGTTGAGCTGTGGTGGTGATGTGTAGCTGGAGCTGCATCCAGCCCTGAGTGCTCTGTGCTCCATTTGCCTGCTGCCACCCATAAATCCACCCAATAAACCCCTGCTGACCTCTGCCTGTTGCTTGCCAAAGACTGAGTGATGGGAGGTGATGGGGACTGTTGTATTTCAGCTGCTTCTTTCCCAGGAGAGCTGTGATTGCCCCTTTGGAAACATCTTCTGTGCTTTGGAAACCTCTTCTGAGCTTCTTGCTTTGTGCTTTGTAGTTTTGATGCTTTTCTGGGCAGTATCTCAGAGGGGACAAGACCATCTGGGTCTTGGATTATGAGCAGCCTCCTCCAGCTGGGAAAGGCTGAGGAGTCAGCAGATAACAACACTGGGTTTCATGGGGCTGCTCCTTGCTCTCAGCAGGGAGGTTTGGTGGGAACGGTTGCACAGCTGGAGGTTAACATTAATTTCACAGTCTGCCCAGCCTGGTGATGGAGACAGAGACAAGTTATGAGATCTCCACGGGAGACTGGGTGAAGTGCAGGTGCTGAATACCTGCAGCAGGTGATGGCTCACAGGAGTCCTATCACAGAGGGTTGTAAATAGCTTTTGGAAGCTTATATATTTTTGCAACAAGGTGTGTGTGTGGGGTGCCTCTTCTCCTTGGTGACAAGGGGATAGAACAAGAGGAAATGGCCTTGAGTGGTACCAGGGGAGGTTTAGGTTGGAGACTGGAAGAAACTTTTTCACTGAAAGGGTTCTCAAAGTCTGGAAAAAGCTGCCCAGGGTGGTGATGGAGTCACCATCACTGGAGGTGTTCAGGCAATGAGTAGATTGGCACTCTGGGACATGGTCTAGTTAGTGGTCACAGAGATGTTGGGTTGAAGGTTGGGCTCAATCTTGGAGCTCTTTTCCAATCTTAATGATTTTGTGGTGATGGTGCTGGGAGATGAGAGCTCTGTTCAGGGTGGCTGTAGCTTGTGTGTGCCCAGCATACATTTATTGGAGCTGGGGACCTGAGCACGGGTGACACTGGGAGGCTCCAGGGGCTTGGCCCCTGGGGATGGGTGTTGAGAGAATTTCCTTTTGCAGAGAAGTGTGGCTGCACAGGAAAAATTGGGACACACCTTGTGCTGCCAGTGGTATGATCACAAAGAATCAGTGAAGAACCCCAACTGCCTGTAGGATGCCAGTGGTGCCACCAGAATGAAAAGAAAGTGCAGGGACAAGTGGCTCAGAGCTTGTGGACATTTCACTCTTATCACAAAGACAGCACTGAGTGAAATGCATTTATTCATGTAGGCTTGGGCACCAGCAGTGGAGTGTGGCTGAGGAAAGGCCACCAAGGGAAGAAATTCCAATGTATGCAAATAGAAGCTACCTCAGGAGGAGTTCCTGAAAGCTCCCTTCTTAAAATAGATGTGAAAATATGGCAGTGGTTTGCAACTGGGCAAAGCTTCCCCGGCAGGCTTGGCATTATCAGCTGCACCTGAGCAAAGCTGGCATTCTTCAGATTAAGAACTGGCTGCCAATGGCTCCATGTCCAAGTGGAGGCCAGTGACAAGCAGAGTCCTTTGGGGATCAGTCCTGGGACCAGTCTTGTTCAACATCTTTGTCAGTGCCATGGACAGAGGCATTGAGTGCAGCCTCAGCAAGTTTGCTGATGACACCAAGCTGTGTGGTGCAGCAGACAGGCTGGAGGGCAGGGATCCATCCAGAGGAACCTGGACAGGCTGGAGAGGTGGGCACAAGCCAAGCTCAGGAGGTTCAACAAGACCAAGTGCAGTGTCCTGCATTTGGGTCTAGGCAATCCCAAGCACAAACGCAGGCTGGGCAGTGACTGGCTGGACAGTAGCCCTGAGGAGAGGGACTTAGGGGTGCTGCTGGATGAGAAGCTCAACATGAGCCAGCAGTGTGCACTTGCAGCCCAAAAAGCCACAAGAGCCTGGGCTGCATCAGGAGAAGTGTGGCCAGCAGGTCGAGGGAGGTGATTCTCCTCCTCTACTCCACTCTGGTGAGATCCCAAGTGCAGTACTGTGCCCAGTTCTGGAGCCCCCATTACAAGAGGGATGTGGACATGATGGAGTATGTCCAGTGAAGGGCCACTGGGTTGATCAGAGGGCTGGAACAGCTCTGCTATGAGGACAGACTGAAAGAGTTGGGGCTGTTCAGTCTGGAGAAGAGGAGGCTCCAAGGTGACCTTCTTGTGGCCTTCCAGTATCTGAAGGGAGCTACAAAAAAGCTGGGGAGGGACTTTTCAGGATATCAGGGAGTGACAGGACTAGGGGGAATGGAGCAAAGCTGGAGGTGAGTAGGTTCAGGGTGTCCCTGCCCATGGCAGAGGAGTTGGAACTGGATGATCCTTGTAGTCCTTTCCAACCCTGACTGATTCTATGATTCTGCAAAGGTAATTAACAAGTAAGATGTCAGCACAAAAAGAAATGGGGCTTGGAGAACGTGATGGATGCAGAAATAAATGTGGATTTTTGTGCTGCTGTTCTTTATCTGCTTGAGAAGCTGTGGAAAGCTGCTGGCTTCCAGGCTCATCTCTAATACTAGTCCAGAATATCTGAGCTAAGTGGTGAGGGCCAAAGATGTCCTCAGAAAGAAAGGAGCTTGTGAAGCAGACTGGGAGAGTGGCTCAGCTTTTGCTCTGAGAATGAGTAAAAAAGTTCTTGGTTTTGCTGAGCTTTTTGTTTCAATCTTCTTTTTGTTTTTCCTTTGTGAGTTTTTTTTTTGGGGGGGGGGGGAATTTTTGTTGGGGTTTTTTTTTTTTTTTTTTTGAAAGCACTAATTGGAAAATTAAGAACATTCAACTCCCACACACCAATTTGTCATGTTCTGCTTTGCCAGAGCAGTTGAAATCAAGGATTTCATCATCTCGCTGTGCTGCGCAGTTGGTTTGAAGCACAGACATCTGCCTCTGGCAGAAATGTGCTATGTGGTAAAATCCACAGCTGTAAATCAAGGACACCCAGCAAAGCAGCAGCAGGCACTTGTGTACACAGAAATACAGCTGCCTGGGCTTCTGCTGCAACAAGGTGATGTGCTTAGAAGGATGGAGGTCATCTGCTCTGGTAAGACCTCACCTGGAGTGCTGGGGCCATCTATGTGATCCCCAGCACAGGATGCGTGGTGGATGTGCTGGAGTGAGTACAGAGAGGCCACAAAGATGATCAGAGGGCTGGGGAACCTCTGCCATGAGGACAGGCTGGGGGAGTTGGAGCTGTTCAGGATAGAGAACAGAAAGTCCAAAGAGACCTTAGAGCTGCATTTCCATGTCTGGAGGGGACCTACAGGAAGGCTGGGAGGGGGAGGACTGTTCAGAAGGGCCTGTGGTGATAGGATGAGGGGCAGTGGCACTTGGTGCCATGGTCTAGCCTTGAGCTCTGTGGTAAAGGGTTGGACTTGATGATCTGTGAGGTCTCTTCCAACCCTGATGATACTGTGATACTGTGACAGTGGAGCAAGGCAGATTTTGGTTGGACTTTAAGAGGAAGCTCTTCACAGTGAGGGTGGTGAAACAGTGGAACAGGTTGCCCAGGGATGTGGTTGAGGTCCTGTTTCTGAAGACATTCAAGATAAGATTTGATGTGGCCTTGGGCAGCCTGCTCTAGTTGGAAGTATCCCTGCTGACTGCCCTGGGGGTTGGACAAGATGACCTTTGAGGTTCCCTTCAAGCCCAACATGCTTTGTCATTCTGTGGATGTTATTGCACTGAATTTACTGGAAGCAATAAAACTTTCTCTCTACATAGCCTTGCTGAGGCCACATCTGGAGTTTGGTGCCAAGTTTTGGATTCCCCAGTTCAAGAGGGACAGGGATCTACTGGATAGAGTCCAATGGGGGTTAGAAGAAGGCTGAAGGGACTGGAATAATTGTCTGATGAGGAAAGGCTGAGAGCCCTGAGGCTGCTGGGCCTGGAGAAAAGCAGCCTGAGAGGCTGCCTATAAATATCTGAAGGCAGGGTGTCAAGAAGGAGCCAGATTCTTGTCAGCAGTGCCCAGTGACAGGACAAAGGGCAGTGGGCACAAACTGGACTCCAAGAGGCTCCATATGAACAGAAGGAGAAAATTCTTTGTTGTGAGGGTGCTGGAGCCCTGGAGCAGGCTGCCCAGAGAGGTTGTGGAGTCTCCTTTTCTGGAGACCTTCCAGACCCACCTGGCCATTGTGAGCCTGGGCAAGCTGCTGTGGGTTGGAGGAAGGTTGGACTGGATGATCTCCAGAGGTTCCTTCCAACTCCACCATTCTATGAACCCACAAATGTGCCTTTGACTGCAGAAAGTAGCCAGGTTAAGTAAACATCATTTCCCCCCACCTCCACTGCCTCTATTTTCCCTTTCAAGCAGAAGTTTCAATTTACCAACACCAACGTTGGTCTTTTTCAGAGATTTCCTCCCCCCTTTCTCTAACTGAGCATCGCTTTGCTCTTCACATCTGGCACAAAGTGTTCCATCTAACCCTCAGAGCCTGGAAATCTTCTGGAGGCGTGAAGGTCATTAATTTTAATTAAATGGAACTTTTCTTTTTCTACACTTGCTAGAAGATGAGGATTAGTCTCAATGAGTTTCATTAAATAAACAGAGCAAATTAGAATTTATAATACAACTCTGAGCAGAGCCGAAATCAGCTCAATCAAGTGGCAGTTAGCTAGGGCCAGCCTTGGTGTGCTGAAGCTCGAGGTGCTTTGTGAAGGTCTGCAGGACCTCTTAGTGAGGGAGAAGAACAGGCAGGATCTGCTGATGACTTTGGCAACTGGGTTGGGACGAGATGGGCTTTGCTGTATCCTGGAGAAACGTTATCACTGCAAGGAGCTAAGCTGCTCTTTGCTACTACTCCTTGCATGGACACAGTGGTGGCTAGAAGAACCAGTCCTGGGGATGGGAGAAACCAGGTCAGAGTGGGAAGTCCTGAAAACCTTCTGAAGGAAATGGTCTACACAGACACAGGCTGAAGGGCAGGTCTTGCTGTACTCAATTTTGGTATCTTTTTGAAGCATCAGCCCCAAGTTTGATTCCAGCTGAGTGAAACTCTCCTTCTGGTGCACACACTTGCTCCAGCCTGGGCTGAAGGTGGTCCTGAGGACATGCTTGGTGCCCTGCACTTGGTCATGGTCATGTTCTGAAATGCACTGGGTTTCATTAGAAAAGTGATGGACAGCAGGACACTGCTAGAACATGAACTCGTTAGCTTTGGTAATGCTGCTTCAGTGTGAAGTTTACCCAGCCAGATCCTGGGGGTGACAGTGAGGTGACCTGCAGCTGGTTTGCACTCAGCATGTTTTAGGAGTTGACAGCTCCTGAAGACCCTGACTGCTGGTTTCCTGACCTGATTCCTAGCACAAGACAGGTTTTGTCTCTGCTGCAAATATTCAGCACAGATTTTCTTCCATCCATGTGCAAGTGTGCTCTCATCCCAGGCATGTTCAGGTCTTGCTAGTGAGGTGAGGAGAGGACTGACAACACCTGGGCTCTTATAGCTAAAGGGGGAGGCTCGGTGCTTTACCCACCTCCCATGTCCGTGGGGCTGTGTACAGCGTGCAGACAGACTCAGGTGTCTGAAGCCTGCAGGAAACTGGTGTCTGACTGTCCTGACGGTACTTAAAGCTCTTTCTTTGAACACCCACCACCACCAAGCCTTCTCTGTCCCCTCCCAGACTGTCCCTGCTCAGGGCAAGCAGAGGCTGGGCTGGTGCTGTGTGATTCAGATGCTCCCTTTCCCACAGGCACTGAGCAGCTGCACTGCATAGTTCTCGGTGTGGTTCGAGTTGTTCCTCTCCAGACTCACACTCAATTTAAGCTAAAGGGTCTTACCTCTCCTCCCGTTGTTCTGCATGGTTTCCATCACTCCACCACTCCCTGGTTTCTCTGCCTAATGGATTCTCTTGCACATCTTTTGTCTGCTGAGGTTTTTGATGGCTGTGAAAAATCAAAGCATTTAAACATCTGAGTCCGGATGAGCACTACAGAAGCTACTCTTCCAGTAAAGGCTGCGTCTCAGTTGCCAACTATCCTTTTACCTCCCACTGGCAGAGGGGAGCTTCTCTAAGTATTTCTTTTTCCACTTTGTGTCTGGCATATTTGGTTGCTGTGATTAATAAAATCTTGGACTGTACCCAAATTCTGCCCCTCTGGGAATTCTTAAGTATCCTTCCTGGGAAAAGGTCTGGCAGCACTGAAATGGTTGCTCTGGCAGGTGGCTGTGAGGACAGGTAGCAAACATTTTGTCAGCATGGAAAGATCATATAGAATCCCAGCATGGCAGGGTTGGAAGGCACCTCTGGAGACCATCCAGTCCAACCACCTTGCCAAAGCAGGGGCATTCACAGCAGCCTGCCCAGGATCTCACTGGCCAAGTGGCTCTGGAAGCTCTCCAGAGAAGGAGACTCCACAACCCCTCTGGACAGCCTGTTCACCCTGGCAGTCAGGAAGTTTCTCCTCGCATTCAGGTGAAACCTCTGTTCTAGTTTGTATCCATTGCTCCTTGTCTTGTTGCTGTGACCCAGCAAAGAGACACTTGACACCCACCCCTCAGGTATTCATAGACTGATCAGAGCCCTTCTCAATACCTCAGACTAAACAACCCCAGGTGTCTCAGCCTCTCTTCATAGGGAGATGCTCAAGTCCCCCCAGTCATCCTCTTGGCTCTCTGTTGAACTCTCTCCAGCAGGTCTCTGCCTCTCTCAAACTGGGGAGCCCAAAACACAGCATTCCAGGTGTGGTCTCACCAGGGCAGAATACAGGGGGAGAAGAACCTTCCTTGACCTACTGGCCACACTTCTCCTGATGTCCAGCATGCCATTGCTGACACATGCAGAACTTGTGGAAAGACCTCATGCTTTGTGTATAGATACATTTATAATTCACATTTGTTTTTCTTTTCCATTTTTATTTCTTAGTTTTCCTCTTTATCTCCTCATTTTTTCCTCTTTGGTGTGACTCACTCTTCTCCAGCCAACAGAGTGAGCTGGTGAAGATGTCTGGCTAGCACTAAGCAGAAATGACAAAGGGTTGCTCATGAAAAGGCTGGCTTCAGTGCATACACTACACTCCAATCTGCCTTTTTTATCTCCCTTCTCCCACATCTCTCCTTTCCTTTCTTCTCCTATTTTCCTCCATCTTCCTCCTTTTCCTCCTATCTTCTTCCTTGCTTCTCCATTTCCTTGCTTTTCTCCCATCTTCCTCTTTTCATCTCCATCCAGCCACCTCCCTCCCTCCCTCCCTCCCTCCCTCCCTTGAGCAGCATCTCCCCTTTCTTACCATACCTGTCCCTTTCCCACCCTGCACTGCCTTTTTCTATTCTCCCCCCAAACTCAGAGCACCTGAGTGCTGTTGGAGTCTCCTCCCACCCCAGGTGTGACCACTTTGCTCTCCCCGCCTGCTGCCCTATTTAACTGGCCCCAGGAGAGGCAGAGGCCCCAAGTTTGCCCAACTGGGCAGAGGGATCCTCCTCCTGGTGTCACTGGTGAGTCCCTATGGTGTGCACTGGGTGAATGGGAGTGGAATCCAAAGGCCGGGGGGCCTGGTGGCCCCCCGGCTCGTTAGGGTAGAACCTTGATTATTGCTCTCAAAGCATCCACAGGTGTTGGCTGGGCCTGCCTTACTTAGCCTGAGCTCCTTTCTGTTTAGCTGCTTTCTGCTCACTTGTAGAGCATTTCTTGGAGATGATACTGATTTCAGAGCATCTGCAGTTACAAACTTGCTGCTGTGCACCCTGAGGTGCCAGACATTTGAGATTTCAGGTCATGGAATCCACCAGCTTGGAAGGCACCTCTAAGATCATCCAGTCCAACCTAGCACCTGGTCCTGTCCAGTCAGCTAGATGGTTTGGCCTGGAACCCCTGGGACCACCAACGTGTGAGTGAGATGGTTCAGCTGGGAGGGAAGAGAACTAGTTCCTTGAAAAGGAAGAGACTTCTAGACAATGTGGTTGGGAATCAGCAGGTTTGGGAACTAGAAGACTGTAGAGTGTTGATGTCAGTTTTTTGTGCTTCACAGAATCATGGAAGCATTCCATTTGGAAAAGACCCTCGGGATCACCAAGTCCAACTGTTATCTCTGCTCTGCAACATTCACCTTTAACCTGTATCCTCAAGCACCACATCCCAATGATTTTTAACACATCCAGGATTGGTAACTCCACCACCTCCCTGGGCAGCACATTCCAATGCCTGACCACTCTTGCTGGGGAGAAAAGGTTTCCTAATGGCCAGTCTAAACCTACCCAGCTTGAGGCCATTCCCTCTTGTTCTATCACTATTTGCCTGTGAGAAGAGACCAGCAGCAGCCCCTCCACTACATCCTTTCAGCAATGAGGTCTCCCCTCAGTCTCTTTCACACTAACCATCCCCAGCTCCCTCAGTTGCTTTTCATAAGGTCTATTCTCCAGGCCCTTCCCCAGCTTTGTTGCCCTCCTCTGCACTTGCTCCAGCACCTCCACATCCCTCTTGTAATGAGATGTCCAAAACTGAACACAAGGTGTGGCCTCGCCAGAGCAGAGTACAAGGAGACAATCACCTCCCTCCTACTGCTGGATACAGCATTTCTAACCCAAGCTAAGATGCTGTTGCCTTTCCTTGCCACCTGGGCACATTGCTTGCTCATATTGGTTGTCTATTATAGCCCCCGAATCCCTTTCTGCCAGCAACCTTCCAGTCACACTTCCCCAAGCCTGTAGCGTTGTTTGGGGTTGTTGTAGCCCAATTGCAGGACCTGGCATTTGGCCTTATTGAAGCTCATGCCAGTGATCTTGGCCCATCCATCTAATCTATCCAAGTCCCTCTGGAAAGCCTCCCTGCCCTCCTTCAGATCAGCATTGTCACTCACTGCTCCAAGCCCCTCAACATCTTTGTAGCCTCCACTGCACTCTCTCCAGTAGTTCCCTGTCTCTCTTGGACTGAGGAGCCCAGAATGGCTTCTGAGCTTCCAGAAATGTCCTCACTGGGTCATAGCAGAGGGAGAGGAGAACCTCCCTTGACTTGCTGGTCACACTCTTCACACATGCCAGGAGACCACTGGCTTCTGTGGCCATGAGGGCACGTTGCTGTCTTGTGATGAGCATGGTGCCCACCAGCACTCCCAGATCCTTCTCTGCAGAGCTGATTTCCAGCAGGTCAATCCCAAACCAAAAATGATACAGAAAAAGAGCTGAGGCAAAGCTGAAGCAGTGTTAGCAGCGAATGCTTGTTGCTTTACTTCCTTAGGTTTGAAAAATGTCTGTAATTTCATCTGTTTCCAAGTAGGGTCTGATATTACCTCGAGAAGAACCACGCTGGTACATCTCGAACAGCTCAATGTCATGATGGAATTTTTTTTGGCCATGACATTGCTGTTCCTGGAAGATAAATGGGCCCCTCAGCACCTTTGCAGTGGGTGACATCCAAGGCAACATCTGTAATTCTGCACCCTCCTCTGGCCTGGCTTCCAAAGCGCTGAACCAGCTCCCAGGGTTGTATCAGCAGCTTGATATTTATATCTTGGCAGGGAGCTTGTGTTTGCTGCTATCATTTGTCTCTGAAGAACAATATCTGTAGTACATGAAAATGCATTTTCTACCCTTCTCCTTCGCCCCCGTCACTGATGTTAGCTGGAGCCATCTCACAGGCAGCTTTTTTCCCTGCTTGTTCTTTCTGAACACCATCTATTGCTACAATTTCTTTTTTTCATTAAAATGGAAAAAAAAAAAAGAGTGAAATTATTGTGGGCTTGCAGCTGAGCTAAAGGTGAAATGGTTGTTTGGAGCTGGAGCCTTCAGACTAATGTGCATGGGCTCCGCCTTGGGTTGGAAAGGGCTGACCTCCAAAACGCAATGCAACAGGCACCGTGCAGCCCCTGAGGGGTAAAAAGAGGTGGTGGGCCTCCATTCCATGGTCACCAAAACTGATGTCAGCTGAAACCAGACCTCCTGCAGCATCTGCTGCCCCAGGCAGCTTGACTCTGCCTTGGGAGTGGCTGTTCCTGCCCAGCAGGGGATGGGGAGGTGCTGGGGTGCCAGCCAGCAGGAGATCATAGATTCACAGAATGGTTTGGGTTGGTAAGGACCTTAAAGACCATCTAGCTGCAACCTCCCTGCTTCAGGCAGGGACACTTACTACTAGTCCAGGTTGCTCAAGGCATTATCTAACCTGGCCTTAAACATTTCCATGCTCAGTGTCTCCATAAGTTCTCTGGATCTGGAGCAACACTGAACTTTGGGAAAGCCCAAACCTGATGGGGAGGTGCTGGGGTTCTGTCCAGCAGGGGATGGTGAGATGTTCCCTGGGGCTGGGATGTGTGGTGCCAGGATGGCTGAGACTTGGAGCGTACAAAGAGCACTGAAGCTCCCAGAAGTAGCCTGAGTCATGTAAACCTGACACAAGAGCAGTGACTGTGAAAGGCTCCAATGAATGATGGTGACCAGGGCTGACTTTTGAAGCAATTTTGGTTTCCTTTTTTTTTAAGGTCATTTGGACTAGAATCCAATTATGTTGTGTTAATTTGCTTTTTGCCTGCCTTTAACTTGGCCTGAACTCTTGATTTGCTGCATGAACTCCTGCCTCATCTGACATGAAAACATCAATTGCTTCACAAAGCAGTTAATGAGCAACAGTCACCTATCAATAATCAGTAATTATGCCATGCTAAAAATTCAGGTTCATTTCCCTCCAACTGAAAGTTTAAGCTGGAGAAGCTTAAAATGTATCACAAATGATAAAAAGGGAAATTGGGACAGAATTCATGGGATGATAGAATTGCTTTGGTTGGAAAAGACCTTCAAGATCACCCAGTCTGACCATTCTCTGGCTCTACCATGGCTGGCACTAAACCATGTCCTTCAGCATCCCACCTCTGCCTCTTTGAAACATATCTGTGCATGGGGATTGGGTAGCCTCTCTGGGCAGCCTGTTCCAGTCTTTGAGAACCCTTTCAGTGGAGAGGTTTCTTCTCATCTCCAGCCTCAACCTCCCCTGATGTAACTTGAAGCCATTTCGTTTATCCTAACACATAGAATCATAGAATCAACCGGGTTGGAAGAGACCTCCAAGATCATCCAGTTCAACCTAGCACCCAGCCCTATCCAGTCAACTAGACCATGGCACTAAGTGCCTCAGCCAGTCTTTTCTTGAAGACCTCCAGGGACAGTGCCTCCACCACCTCCCTGGGCAGCCCATTCCAATGCCAATCACTCTCTCTGTGAAGAACTTCCTCCTAATATCCAGCCTATACCTACCCCGGCACAACTTGAGACTGTGTCCCCTTGTTCTATTGGTGGTTACCTGGGAGAAGAGGCCACCCCCCACCTGGCTACAATGTCCTTTCAGGTAGTTGTAGACAGTAATAAGATCACCCCTGAGCCTCCTCTTCTCCAGGCTAAACAGGCCCAGCTCCCTCAACCTCTCCCCATAGGGTTTGTGTTCCAGGCCCCTCACCAGCTTTGTTGCCCTTCATTTGAGAGAAGATACAAACCCCCACCCCACTCTAACCTTGCTTCAGGGAGTTGAGAGCAATGAGCTCTCCCTTCAGCTTCCTCTTCTCTGGACCAAACACCCTCAGTTTCCTCAGCCTCATCTAGTTGGAGGCACCTCTGGTGACTGCAGGTCAGGGGTGTTGGGCAAGATGACCTTTGAGGGTCCCTTCCAAGCCAATGAAATCTGGGCATCTGTTTCCTTGCTGGGCTGACCTTTCACTGAATCACAGAATGGTAGGGGTTGTGAGGGAGCTCTGGAGATCAAGCCCAACATCACCATTGCCAAGATGGGTTCACCTAAAGAAGGTCACACAAACACATCCAGGCAAGTTTTGAATGTTTCCAGAGATAAAGACTCTGCCAAGGGGTGGTTTATCTGTCAGGAGCTGCATGCACCAGGAGAAGCAAAGCCCTGGAAGGCTGCAAATGTGTCTTGAAACCGAGAGGCAGGTGGAGGGCAAAGGAATCTGAGACTGATGGAAGAAAGGTGGCTTGGCTCAGGTCTGTAGTGTGTCATGCTGGCACATGCTGGGGGTAACAATGCAGCTTTTAATGCTGGGATCATCAAATAATGACTTGCCCTGCAATCCTGGTGTTTAGATGTGGAGAACTGAATGCAGCAACCTGGGTGCTGTCTCAACAGTGTCATTTGAAGAGGAATTGCAGGGTCTTGGCATCTTGAAAATGCTTTTAGCTCAGGCAGATTGGCCCTGGGTGTGAGTCTATTGACTCACAAGGGTTATTATCAAGAGCACCCAAAGGCTGGGTATTGCAGGGACCACAACAAAGGTGATTAAGGAGCTTGAAGAACCTAGAAGGAAAGATTAAAAGAACAAAATGTTTCAATTGGATAAACAGAGAGTAAGTGGCTGTGATAATCAGCTGCTAGTGCATGAAGGAGTACCAAGAGGAGAACAGCAGTTCAGAATGGATTTAGCTGGTGGGAGCAAGTACAAGGCATGAACGAGGCCTTTCTTTTACAGTTTGGGGTGGATTAAAGTGTCTCTATCGCCTCTTTAGACACCAAAGTCCAATTTATTCTTCTTTCCTTTCCTGCATTCCCCTGGCTGTCTCTGGGTGAGTCTTTTTAAAGGTACCTGACTCCGCTTGGGCAGTGAAGCATTTTGGGCATATGCAATGTTTGAAGATCCACACAGAATCCAGGACAGGCTGAGGATGCTGGAGTTGCTCAGGCTGGAGAAGAGAGGCTCTGGACTGATCTTAGAGCAGCGTTTCAGTACCTGAAACAGGCCTCAGGAGAGCTGGGGAGAGACCTTCCATAAGGGTTTGCAGTGACAGGACAAGAGGCAATGGCTTTAAGCTGGAAGAGGGGACACTTGGACTGGAGATCAGGAAGAAATTTTCCAGTGAGGGTGGTGAGACATGGGAACAGGATGCCCAGGGAGGTTGTGGATGCCCCCTCCCTGGAGCTGTTCAAGGCCAGATTGGGGGCTTTGAGCAACCTGGTCAAGTGGGACATGTCCCTGCCCGGGGCAGGGAGTTGGAACTAGATGACCTCTAAGGTCCCTTCCAACCCAAACCAATCTGAGAGAATCCAGATTAGGAGGTGGTTTACTGCTTGGGGAGGGAGCATGTGGCAAAGGGAAGGTATTACAGTGTCAGAGCATGTGGGACTCCTTGTTCTTGTCTAATCATTGCCCCTGCCACAGAATTTACTGAATATTAGCCTCTGAGGTCAGGGAGCTTAAATAAATCAAATCTCCACCCCCAGGGGGATGATTGTATTCTATTTTGCTATCATCAGTTTGGAGAACGAGCTTCTCCTGCAGCCTCAAATTGGGTCTTCAAGCGGTGGAGCAGTTAATGGGATTTTGCAGGTGCTGTGGAGTCTCTGAACCTCTCCGCGCTGTTGTTTGACATGCAAAGTCTGATGGGGGCTTTTTATTAGCTGGGTTGCATGTCTGGCACATCTCCCTGCTAGGGCTGAGGATAGACATCTTAAAAGCAAATGGTAATCGAAATTCTGAGCAGAGGAGATGAGAATTAGCTGCCTGCCTGGTGCTTTGCTGTTTATCTCCAAATGTCAGCGCTCGGCACTGAAAGTTTTGATAGGAAGGCATCTGCTCTTCCAGGCTGGAGAATTAGCAGAGGAGAGAATTAGGGTGTAGGGAGGGAGAGGGCTAATTGAATCCTGCTGCAGTGACAATAGGCTCGTGGCAGTAGGAAAGAAGTAACAAGTGTGAGGAGCAGCAGGAGGGGCCCAGGCTGGTTGGCAAAGAAGCCTTGCCTTGCCAAATGCCTGGAGATGAGGGATTTAGGCACCTTTGCTCAGAGCAGGGAAGGCATCTGGCTGAGGCTGTTGAGGATGTGAGCTCACGCTCCTCTTCTGCTCTTCAGCTCCAAGCTGCTCCCCCAAACAGTCTGGCTACAAGTGGATGTTTGAAGAGCGGGGCACTGAGGTCACACTGGCGCTTGCTGTACCTTTCACCTTGCCTTATGCCAGACTTTACTTGCTGGTGCATTCTCACAGGTGAGATTTAGTGGTGCTCTCATCATCCTCACATGGGGGAGTCACAACTGCTGAAAGTTCAGCTGCATTTCTGGAAAATGGTTCAGCATATTTCATCTGGTGCACTCACAGGTATGGGCTTTGCTCATCTTGTGGCACTTTGAGCTCCTGCCTCAGGTGGTCCCTTAGCTACTTGCAGTGACAGAAACTGGGCACGTGAGCTCTGTGTCTTCCTTTTGCTTCAGAAGCCACCAAAATCCCCCTGGAGCAGCTGTCTGCACACGGGTAGCTCTGCTCTTCTTGCTTTATCCTCTCAGGGAAGGTGATGATTTGAATCCTGAAGTAGCTGCCTGGTTGCTTTCAGCTCCCACTGGAGTGAAAAAGCGGCATGGGTGTAATGAGCTGCGTTCTTGGAGTGACAGAAGAGGCTGTAGTTGAGAGTGTGCTACATGATTTTGTGAGATGTGGGACATCAAGCCATGAGCAGCAGGTTAACAGTGCTCTTGATAGGATCTCTGGAAGTGGGCTGAAGGCACAATCATTCCTGCAATGACTCTAATTCAGCAGGACCCTTTGCGTGCTTCAAGACCTTTATGTTCTTTGCAGCAAGGCTCATAAAATCCTGTTTTCTGCCTTTGTTTTCCTTCTGCTAATGCTCAAGTCAAGAGTCAAATACACATAGGCATTGTTTTTCAGCTAAGCAGCATGATTTTCTCTTCTTTGAGCTGTCCCTCAACTGTGCATGCTGGTTAAGGCTTTGCAGTAACTTCTATGTTCTTTGGTTAAAGTACTTGACCCACACACCACCAGCTGCTGTCACACAGACACTAAGGTAGGAATTGAGTTCATTTGTACCTTCTCCATCAAAAGTACATAAAACTCTATAGGCTGAAGTCTTCTCCCAGGTCTGTCCCCCTTGCATATCTGGTGGTGTGAACAGAGTTTGTTTTGGGACTGAGGTGATAGCAGAATTGGGATGGAAAAGTTGGCATCCACAACATTCCAACATGGTGGAGGCTGGAAGGCACCCCTGGAAATCCAGCCCAACACTCCTGTTCAAACAGAGTCACTCACACAGCTTGCCCAAGATGACAATGTCCAGGCAAGGTTGGAAGCTCTCCAGAGAAGGAGACTCTACAACCTCTACAGGCAGCCTGCTCCAGGGCTCCACCAAGAGAATGTTTTCCTCTTGGTCAGATGGTACCTCTTGGGTTCCAGCTTGTGCCCTGAACCACTTGTCCTGTCACTAGGCACCACCAAGAAGAATCTGGCCACACGCTCTTGTGCCACCATCCTTTATCTCTTGCTGAGCACTGAGAAGATCCCCTCTCAGGCTGCTCCCAACTATATTGTGCTGTCAGAAAGTGGCACTGGGCTTCTGCTCTTTTAACCCAAAGCCAGGACCTCGTGTTGAACAATGCAGCAGAGTCCTTAAATGGGCTAGAGCAAGGTGTGGACTGTGTCAGAATTCTGCAGGGCCTGTGGTGCCAAGCTGTGAGGGTGCACACAGCATGGCAGCTGCCTGTCACTCTTCTGTGGAAGCTGATGTGGAAGGTGCAGCTCCAGCCTTGCTTGCCCAGTGCTTTTCACAGCCTCTTATCACTGTTATCACCTGGTCTCTCTCCTGGTGGTTTTCCAGTCCTCACTCCCAGCAGGGGGGTTTATTTTAGATACCTGTCTGACACTGGTGCTCTCTCCCAGCCCTTGCCACCCCTGGCACCCACAGCAGCTGTGCTATTTTTACCAGCAGCTGAGAAAATGCCAGCACAGCACTGGAAGTTGGAACATTCCGACTGTGCAGCTGTGTCTGCTCAAGCCTGCAGTGCCTCACGCAGCTCCAGCTCTCTCTGTTCCTCTCTGCCTTTATTACATTATTTAAACCACACATCTTCTGACCTCAAACCATCATCTCTCTGTTCACTCGAGGCAGTAGTGGTACTCTGAGCCTCACTGGAGAGTCGGATGATGGGAGATGTCTCGCTCATCTCTCCTCTCCCAGTGCTGATGGAATTTCCAGTGCACAGGACACCTTTCAAGTGCTTTTTGTGCTGAGCAGCTCATGTTCAACCTCCTCAGCATCCCCTGCATGTTATTCAGATATTCTTCTGTGTCGTCTGCTCATTCTGTCCCTCTCAGCTACCTGTGGCTGATAGTGAAGAGGTGAATCTCACCATTGCCGCTTGTCTGTGCCACACACAGCTTGGCACAGAGCTGCCTTGGTGTCTCTCTGCCTCCCACCATCTGTTGGAGAATGCTGTGCTCTTCACTTGTTCTACTGTTGATGGTTCTGCTGGTGCTCAGCATTCTGGTCAGAGCTCTCAAGGGAGCATTTGATGCTCCCTCCACTTTCCTCTCGCCTTCTTTACTACCAATCTTCCCCTCTTGGAAACAAAAATGGAAAGACCAAGAAGAAAACAGCCTTTTCCTCTGCAATCTCTTCAGCCTGTGGCATGGGATGAAAATTTACCCAAAAGAATATGATTTGGTAGTGAGGTTGGGTAAGGCTTTTATGGTCGTGTGACAAGCAGAAAGGGCTGGCTTGGAGCTGCTTGGGAGTGTGTTAAGAACAGTGTGACCTGCAGGTCAAGGGAGTTCTCTCCCTCTGCGCTACCACACTGAGGCCACATCTGCAGTATTGGGTCCAGTTCTGAGCTCCCCAGTTCAAGAGAGACAGGAAATTACTGGCGAGAGTTCAGTGCAGGCTACAAAGATGCTGAGGGGCCTGGAGCATCTCTGTGAGGAGGAAAGGCTGAGAGCCCTGGGGCAGCTGAGCCTGCAGAAGGGCAGCCTGAGAAGGGATCTGCTGAATGCTCAGCAAGAGCTAAAGGACATGAAGGGGGCAAGAGGATGTGGCCAGACTCTTGTCAGTGGTGCCCAGGGACAGAACAAGGGTCAATGGACACAAACTGGAATCCAGGAGCTTCCATATAAACATGAGGAGAAACCTCCTTGATGTGAAGTTGCTGGAGCCCTGGAGCAGGCTGCCCAGAGAGGTTGTGGTGTCTCTTTCTCTGGCGAGATTCCAACCCCATTTGGGCACTGTGATGCTGGGCAAGCTGCTGTGGGTACCCCTGCTTGAGCAGGAGAGTTGGACTGTGTGGTCTCAAGAGGTCCCTTCCATGCTGGCATCCTGTGAAGCCTGGCTTTTAAAAATAAGGTGCTTCAGTGGGAATTGAACTATCTTCTGGCAACACTTTTCCTAACTCACCTCCAGGAGAAGCTTTTCCACACAAATTCTTAAAACTGCAGGAGACCTGAGAGCAAAAAAAAAAGCTACCTGAGGTTTTGTGCCCTGCAGGATGGATGCCACTGAGTGATCTGTGTGTCCCTGCGCAGTGCCCTCCAGAGAGATGACACCTGAAACCTTTTGGGTTATGTTTCAATTTTCATGCCACTTTGATGTTGGTTTTTACAACCGAGAACACATCTCAAGGACATCTTCTCCGCCTGGCACCTGGAG
Source organism: Pogoniulus pusillus (assembly GCF_015220805.1). NCBI lineage: Eukaryota > Metazoa > Chordata > Aves > Piciformes > Lybiidae > Pogoniulus > Pogoniulus pusillus. The sequence continues at coordinate 10,772,874 of NC_087285.1, read as the reverse complement.
CCCAGCATGGACTTGTCCCAGGAGGAAAGGGACCCAGCTGGTCAGGATTTTTTTGGGAGGTTATATGTACAAAAAGTTATTTTTGTCATTGTTCTTAAGGTTATCTGTGCAAGAGATATTTTTGCCTCTTTAAAACATTCCTTTGTTTCTATTCTGCTCCATCTGTAAGCACTACGTGGAATAGAGACTCAGGCAGTGCTTGCTCCTCAGAGCTTGCAGTCTGAAGAAGAAAAATCAGCCCTTCCTCCCAGAAATGGATTTGTAAGGCTATAATATAGGAAATCCACTTTTTATTAACAGCAGACTATAAAATCAGTGTCAAACTCTTCTGTTGCCAACACTGCTAGTGGTGATGTTTAGTGTTTCAGTTCATTGAGGTGTTAAATGGTGGACTGGAAGGGAGAGGGAACCAAAGGGGTTCTTTTTGTTTGTCCTTGTCCCATTATCCATCTCTCTTAATCCTTCTGTGTCATCCTGTGGTAGAGCTTTTCAAGAAGACTTTGCTTGTCATGGTGATCAATAGCTGGAGAAGAGCAGCCTGAGAAGGGATCTGCTCAGTGCTCAGCAAGAGCTAAAGGATGAGGAGCAAAAGAATGAGGTCAGACTCTTGTCAGTGGTGCCCAGACGCAGGATAGGAGGCAATGGACACAAACCAGGAGTCCAGGAGGCTCCATCTGAACAGGAGGTGGAACTTGTTTGGTCTGAGGGTGCTGGAGCCCTGGAGCAGGCTGCCTAGAGAGGTTGTGGAGTCTCCTCCTCTGGGGAGTTTCCAGTCCCACCTGGCCATTGTGGTGCTGGGCAAGCTGCTGCAGCTGCCCCTGCTTGAGCAGGAGGGGTGGGCTCAATAATATCCAGAGGTCCCTTCCAACCCCACCGTGCTGGGATTCTGGGATTGCCTGGGATGCTGAGCAAGCGCTGAGAGCAGGCTGCTGTGGCTGCAATCTTCCAGGAGGGGCATTGTGCTCTGAGGGATGGAAGGGAGCTACAAATGGTGTTATCTCCTCAGTAATCAGACGTAAACCTGATGAGAAATTCGGCAATAGATTAAATTATGAGTCAAGGGTCTAACCTGCAGAGTGGAGTTGTCTTGAGGCTGATTTATGACAGCTCTCAGACGAGGGAGTTCTAAACAGAAAGGGTGAAAAGCTGCCGGGTTCTCTCCACGCGCGCCGCAGATGAGGATTGATGTGTGGTAGCTAATTAATTAATGTAGCTAAGGAACTGGGGGAGAGGTGATGTGGGCTGGGAAGAAGCTCTTCTGAAGAAATAAGACTAAAAGCTCTCTTTGCCAAAAGAAGGGAGTAAGAGAAAAGGTTAGGATGAAAAGCTTTGTGTTGGCAGTGTTCATAGCAGGAATTTCTCACCCAAAGTGTAAAAGCAGCCCTGTGCTGTTCTCGTCTCTGGGGAGCAGTGACCTTGTCCAGCAGGAGCAAAGGAGCTGCTCACACAGCTCCTAGCAGGTGTAAATTCAAAGGAACTTTTGCACAAGTGCTGTGTAAAGCAGGAGGCTTCAGGTCCCTCACGGCATGAATGGGTTTAGTTTGTCAGCTCACACAGTGGGAGCTGTGCTGACCTTTCCCTGTCCATATGGTGTCATCTGTCTGCGTCTCCATCCTGCCTCATACTGGCCCTACTGCTGGTGACAATGGGGAGAGCTTCAATACTGACTGCAAATTAACACTGCCTACCCTAGGGTCTTCTATCATTTTGAGGTTTGGGCAGCAGGGTTTGAGGTTTGATCTTCCACTGTGGGGAATGACCTCCTCAGGAGCTAAGATCTGCTGCACAACACAGAGAGGGAAAAGAATCCACTTTAGGATTTTCACAGATTTCATTTGGTTGGAAGGGGCTCTCAGAGGTCACCTTGTTCAACCCCCTGCAGTCAGCAACAGACACCTCCAACTAGAGCACGATGCACAGGGCCACATCGAGTCACATCTTGAATGTCTCCAGGGATTGGGCCTCAACCACATCCCCTGGGTAACCTGGTCCAGTATTTCACCACTCTCATTGCAGAGAGCAATGAAGTATCCCCTGCTTCAGTTTCAAACCATTGTCCCTCATCCTATCACTACAGGCCTTTCTAAACAGTCTCTTCCCAGCCTTCTGGTATGTCCCCTTCAGGTATTGAAATGCAGCTCTAAGGTCTCCCTGGAGCCTTCTCTTTTCCAGGTTGAGCAGCCCCAGGTGTCTCAGCCTGTCCCTATAGGGAGGTGCTCCAGCCCTCTGATCATCTGCATGTCCCTCTCTGGACTTACTCCAGCAATTTGTTCTCCTTGTATTGAGAACTCTAGATCTGGACAGAGTACCCCAGGTGAGGTCTCACCCGAGCAGAGCAGAGGGGCAGAATCTCCTTTCTCCATCTGCTGGCCAGGCTGCTTTTGATCCAGCCCAGGATGCCATTAGCCTTCTGTTCTTCAAGTGCCCATTGCTGTCTCGTTTCCAGCTTCTGATCCATCAGCACCCTCACATGTGGCTCTCTGGTGCAAGGGGAGGAGCGGCAGTCTCCTGTCTCCCACAAGCACCAACTCGTTGCTGCATCACAAGTTCAGATCCCTTTTATTATGACTTTCTCCCCCCGCCCTGCTTTGGCAGCAGCATGAAAGGCTGGGAGAGAAAAAAGCTGAATGCTGCTCTCCTCCCCCCCCTCGCCTGCCTTCAGATACATCTTTCAGGAGTGATTTGTTTCGGTACAAATCCTGGGTTTTACACCTTTTTATTAAACAAAACCTCCAAATAAATTTGAGCTGCTTCCCTGCCTGCCTAATCCTCGTGTTTTCCCACAGATAAATCTTGTATAATTAGCTGAGGCTCAGGAGCCTGCAGTGCCTGATGAGAATGAAATGGAGCAGCAGCGGCCACGGGCATGGGGTCCAGCACATTTCACCTCTCTTGGGGTGGGTGCCAAGCACTGCTGAGGGCAGCCTCCACCAGCCAGCTTTTTAACCCCTTCAGCCCATCACAAAAGCTTTGCTTTGGCTGGTGAAGAGTGTGCTAGGATTGGTGGGTTCTGAGAACAGGTGAAATCCTGAGTTTCCATGCTTTGTCCTGGCCTTTCTGCTCATCCCCCTCTGTATACAGCTCCTAGGAAAATAAATACCTGCACAGAGAAAATCCAATCTCACTACCTTGGGTATGGAGATCATAGGATCATAGAATCAACCAGGTTGGAAGAGACCTCCAAACTCATCCAGTCCAACCTAGCACCCAGCCCTGTCCAATCAACCAGACCATGGCACTAAGTGCCTCATCCAGTCTTGTCTTGAACACCTCCTGGGACGGTGACTCCACCACCTCCCTGGGCAGCCCATTCTTTTGGCTTCCCTCTTCTGGCTACAAATGCAATGGAAACTCAGAGGCAGGCTGGAGCCCAGGCCATGACCCTGCATGCCACCACCTCTCTGCCTGCAGAAAAAAAACCAGACATTTTTGCTCATGGTTCCTTTTTTTTTTCCCCTGTGAAAATTTAGAGCAATATTGGAGATAAGCAGTGAATTGGCTGTTTTATCATCAGGAAACTCCCTCAACTTAGGAATTTTTCCTGAGATACACTCTGGCTTTGGTCTTGTGAGGCATGGGCCACTAACAGCTATGGGCTCCATCCCAACATCCAAAACAGACCTTGAGCAGACTTTGCGCTGTTGCTGTGAGCTCTGTTTAGTCATTTGCTGGGTTGTGTTCTCTTCGGGTTCTTTTAAATGCTTTGTGGTTAGAGTGATGTTTTATCTCTCAAGTTAATACTTAGCACACAATTGATGGGTTTTCATTTCAAATCACAGAGGTAAGATGTGAATCATTCATAAATTCATTCAGCTGTGGATGGTGGGGAGCAATTACAGGGGCTTTGTGCAGCGCAGGGAACGCTTGGCTCCACAGTTTGTTGTATTTCATGTAGACAGGGACTTCTTTTACCTCTGGTAGAAAAAACCTGCATTGGTTTTCAGTTGATTCACACACACACACACACACATATATATATATATATATAATTTCTTTTCTCCCTCAAAGCCATTTGAGAGCAGGCAGAGAAGCCTTTCCCTGCTGTGTGACTGAACTGATGGCGTTAACAGCAGCAGGGCTGGCAGGATGAGTTATTTATTTTTTTGTTGTTGTTCAAGGGTGAGCTTTCTGTTGAATTATGTTGCAGCACAAAGCAGGGTGTGGAGTTAACCTGTTCAGCTGGTGGCTCTGCCCTTGCTCAGCTCCGGGGCTCCGTGCAGCAGCGCTGCAGGATGGATGAGTGCAGAGCGTTATCCATCAGACCTCTCGGGTATTTCACTTGCTGGTGCCGTGTATTGCTCCTTGTACAGCAGTTTACAACCAGCAGCCTTATGTTCTGCTTGCTGTCCAAGCTCTGTGCAGGTGCTCCTGTCTCACTGCTGAATTATCCCATCTCTTGGGAAGTTCCTCCTGCAGGGGTGGGTAATTGGTGTCTAAGCCTTCGTTTTTCTTGCTGGTTTCTTCCACAATCACAGATTTATGGAATGCATCAGGTTGGAAGGGACCCTTAAAAGTCACCTTATCCAACAACCCTGCAGGGAGCAGGGATGTCTTCAGCTAGATCAGGTTGCTCAGGGCTCCATCAAATTTGACCTTGAATACCTCCAGGGATGGGGCCTCAAGCCCATCTCTGGGCAATCTGTTTCAGCATTTTTTTCAGCTCAGACACTCCTTGTCCTTGCTTTATGCAAAGACAGGGGTTGGTAATTAGTATCTAAACCTTAGTTTCTCTTGCTGGTTTCTTCCACCATCAGACAGTCCTTGTCCCCTGCTTCAAAGCAGGGAGATGTGCAGCCGTACTTAGAGGAAGTAAGAGAAAAGAGGCATGGGTAGGACTGGTTTTAAACTGCAGAAGTACCCTGATGCAAACACACATCAAAGCATTTGGGCATCAAACCAGCCTGGTGCAGAGTTCATGAGAACATTTCCACTTCAAACTGCACAAGCTTAGTATTTTCCTGGGATATTTTTGTTTTGTGACACATATACCCAGGCATCTACAAAAGAGAAGGACTTGAGAAGCAAATATATCACTTTTTTATTGAGCAGGAAAGATCATATCAGACTTTCTCCTTTGTTTGGTAACCCTGAAGTCTCCGTGAAGAACATCTTCACAGGCTCACTACTGGCATATCCCAGCGTCTCAGCAGTGACCTACCCATTTGGCCTCCTAAGGGGCACAGAGAACTTTGTCTTCCCCAATAGCTCAGCACAGAAGTGGGAGAGAAGAGGCAAGAAGCAAGAATACAAATCTGCCTTGGGAGCTTGGGGCAAAGAGCAAACAGGAACCAGTTTTCTTCTTTCTAAGGGCAGCTGCTAAAACATTCCCAAAGCTCCTGCTGTCTGTGCACAGAGAGGCTTTTGCTCACTTCCCGTGCTGGAGGGCTTAAAAACATTCTATGCATCAGCTTCAACTCTGAGTTGCCAAGGAAAAGGCCCAGATCAAAAATGTATTTCTTGGGAAGGAAATGGAGAGGGTGTGCAGCTGAACCAGCTGAGTTGGACTGAGCTTCCATTCTGGTGTTCTTGGGAAGGAAAAGGAGAGGGTGTGCAGCTGAACCAGCTGAGCTGGGCTGAGCTTCCATTCTGGTGTTCTTGGGAAGGAAAAAGGAGAGGGTGTGCAGCTGAACCAGCTGAGTTGGACTGAGCTTCCATTCTGGTGTTCTTGGGAAGGAAAAAGGAGAGGGTGTGCAGCTGAACCAGCTGAGCTGGGCTGAACTTCCATTCTGGTGTTCTGTCGCTCTGGATATGAGACCTTGGGCTTCACAGACATACAGAGGAGAAAGAAAGTAATATATTAAGAACATGTTAGGTGGATAAAACCATTAGCTGAAACTTTCACAGGTGTTTTTAGACCTTCTCCTCCTTTCCTCAAACATGAAGATGAAGGATGAGGGCAGGATAATATTTATACCCTCTTAATCATTCCTTTGGGTTTGATTTTGTTTCTCTGCTGCAAAGGTCACAGCTTTTGCCTAGGAGTTCAGAGAATAAGCTTAGGAGTACCTTGAGCATGAGTGAAAACCAGATAATTGAACCATTTGGAAACCAGGTTGTTGAACCATTCTTCACCTGTAGCTGTCTCTGTGGTTTGGGGTAATCTGGTTAACCACTCTGCCAGTATGAACTGCTCCTTCCTTTCCATCTTTGCCACTCCTCTGAAGCTCTGCACTTCCAGAAGCTTAGGATTTTTAGGAGAACAGAAACTTGAAGCAAAGCTGTTGTGGAATGAGGGGTTTTCTTGTTTAGTGCACATAAGCAGATGACTTGTGTTCCCTTAGGCATTTATGTAAGGATTTCTGCCTGCTAATGCCCACCACTTTTCCTTTGCCAAAGTGATCCCTCCTGATTATTCCACCGTGATGTTCCTCAAGCAGTTGAGGAACAGCAGTGGGAGAAGAAGGGGTTGCTCAGTCTTTAGAATGAACAGAAAGCAACTGTATTCCAGCAATAATTGGTTTCTGCACAAGGAGATAAGCTGCCAAAATAACAAGGCTGTGATTTGAAATGCTGGCTGGCCTCCTATGAGAAGCTGTTGAGCTAACCCTTAGCTGGAGCTGGGGTGGGGGGAAGAAGAAAAAGAACTATTGCAGTATCGCAGGAGAGTAATGGTGCTGTGACAGCTTACATCAGTTGAGCATCTGACCCTGTCCCATTCAGAGTGTGAAGAAGCAGTGGTGCTGAATTCTGAGAAGCCCAGAACCTGTTGTTTTGAAATACCTCTATGAAACCTTCCCCAGTTTGTGCATCACCACAGCGAGACCTTGGTGGTGTCTCAGAAACAGACAAGCGCAGCCCCGCAGTGCTCCCATGCTGCACTACCCTGAGCTGCAAGGCTGTGGGATGGAGTTGGCTGAGCAGTGGATGATTAGGGAGGCAAATCAGAACTGTAATTAGCTGTGCACATGCCAATGTTCCCAGAAACTGGACCTTCTGCCAGGACAGGCTGAGGGAACTGGGCTTGTTTTAGCCAGGAAAGAGCTTTAGGGGATCCAACAGCAGCCTTCCAGTAACTGGGAAGAGGTCAGAGTTAATGGGGCCAGGCTTCCTGCTTGGATGCATCAGGAGGTGTTGGGGCTTGAGCAGAACTGGAGTGAAGAGAACAGGCAGAGTAACTGAACAGACTTAGGCCATACTGATAAGGAGGCACAGCTGCAGAAAAGTGGTTGATTCTATGATTCTATGTCTGTGTGCACTATGATAGGAGCACCTGAAAGGCACCTGTGAGAAGGCTGGAGAGGGATTTTTGACAAGGGCTGGTAGTGCTGGGACAAAGGGCAATGGTTTGAAACTGGAAGAGGACAGATTTAGGCTGAGGATTAAGAAGAAACACTTGACAGTGAGGGTGGTGAAACACTGGCACAGGTTGCCCAAGGAGGTTGTGGATGCTCCCTCCCTGGAGGTGTTCAAGGCCAGGTTGGACAATCGTGAGCAACCTGATTCAGTGGAAGCTGTCTCTGCCCACGGCAGGGAGTTGAAACTGCTTGGTCTTTAAGGTCCCTTCCAACCATCGTGAGATGGAGCAGGAGCTGGGTGTGAGAGGTTAAAAGATGCCACTGAACACAAGTGTGGAAATCTTCAGGGCCCAAGGCTGCCCAAGAGCTCTGCACACAGAAATCCATGTGCATTCAGTGTAAATATGACCTAACTGTGTGTTCAGCAGATCAGCACAGCATCTCCCTGAGGCACAACCTCCTTGCTGATGGGGACTCTGCTGGCCTCCAGACCAAGCTGGGTGGCTGCTCTCAGTGTAACCACCAGGAACTTTCCAGCCAGGCTGCTGCCTTTTGATAATCAGTTAAACTGCTCTTAGATCAGGCACTGAACTCCCAAGGATCCTCATTTGAGCAAAGGATGCCCTGATGCTTTGAAACACCCTTGTGCATGACCTGGCACGATGCAGGAGCTGGATGCTTCATCTCCCTGCCCGGTCCTCCCTGCGAGAGCAGATGTCCACTGAGCAGGCTGGCATCACTCACCAAGGCATCAGAGACATTCCAGCCTAATTGAAATGATGTTGAAAAAAAGCCCAGTGAAAGGCACAGGCTGGGAGGGAAGAGCTTTATTTAACACAAAAACCTCTGCATAAAAATGAGTTGAAAATACTCAGCCATGCGTGGAGCAGAAATAAAGAGAATTTGTGTTTTGCTCCCCTGCTCATACACAGCTGCTGGCAGGAATTGAGCGTGCCAGTCCCGGGGGGGAAGGGAAGCAGCTCACCTGCCAGCATCCAGGCATTAGCTGGGGGAGTATTATGAGTGTCTGGAGAAAATGCAGCCAGGCTGAGGTTTGGTTTTTTTGGGAGGGGAGGGGCTCAGAAATGAAGGACTGCAAAGAGAGTGACTGAAATGATTGAAAGCCTAAATTCAAAGGCTGTGGCTGTCCCAGAACATTCGTAGGTATTTACACTAACAGCTATGTGAGGCTGAGGAAATGGATGTCTGTGCTCACTGTGCCGGCAGGTGAGACAAGGCACAGGGGACTTGAGAAGCTGTGCAGCTGATATTTCTCTAGCTTCATCCTCTCCTGTCCCCATCCAATGACAAGCACTCTGCCAATGGCTGCTTCCCTGAGCTCCAGCTTCCTACATGTACCATCAGTTTAAGTAAGTGATGATGAGATCTCATTGATGACGTTGGGGAGCAGCAGCTTTGAAATAAGCAGTTACAAGGAGGATGCTGAACCTCTGCAGGGTGCTGGGCAGACTCTTACACTGGTTGTTTCCACTTGAAGGAGAGTGGAATTTCCTGATGTTTTCAGCCTCTGCCAACTAGCTGCAGAAAATATTCTTTGTTCTGTTCCTTCCATGTATTTTTCTAGCAGAAATCTGCAACTTTGATTTATACCAGGAGTTCTCCTCCCCCTCTGCTCTCCCCCAGGGAGGTCACATCTGCAATAATAGGTCCAGTTCTGGGTTCCCCATACTGAGAGAGACAGGGAACTACAGGAGAGAGTCTAGTGGAGGCTCTAAAGATAACGAGAGGCCTGGAGCATCTCTGTGAGGAGAAAAGTGGGGCTGTTGAGCAGCCTGGGAGGGGATCTGCTCAATACTCATCAAGAGCTAAAGGGTGAGGGGCAAGCAGATGGGGACAGACTCTTTTCAGTGGTGCCCAGTTACAGGGCAAGGGTCGACTTGCAATCACAAACAGGAACCCAGGAGGCTCCAGCTGAACAGGAGGAGAAACTTGCTTGGTGTGAGGGTTCTGGAGCCTTGGTGCAAGCTGTCCAGAAAGGCTGTGGGGTCTGCTTCCCTGGAGAGATTCCAAAACCGACTGAATATTGTGATCCTGGGCAAACTGCTTTGGCAGGTGTGTTGGACTGGATGATCTCCAGAGGTCTCTTCCAACCCTGCCATGCTGGGGTTCTGTGAGAGGGGCTGCTCTGTCCCTCAAACCAGGGTGTACTCCTTGGCTGATAACACTCCTGGGCTATGTTCCAAAACTGTGACCACTCACTGAAATTTGGTGGTCTATCCCCTTCAAAGCATGGTGTGAAGATGGAGTTCAGCTCAGCTCCACCAACACCTAAACGCTGTTTGCTCTTTGAATAAAATAAAGACTAAATACAATGTGGGGCATTCATCAACACTGCCTTGCAGGAGGGAAAGAAGCATTTCAGCTTGTGGTCCAGAGTCTAAAGAAACCAAGAGGTGACTCCATCACTCTCCTTCCACCATTGTCCTACCAACAAACCACTCCTGACAGGAAGATGCATGGATGCCAAGCTGCAGCACAACTGCTCCTCCAGCACAGGAGATGGATACAGGTATGAGTAGCAATAACCTGTTAATGAGTTATTGATTTTTTTAATTAAACTTTACTAGTATCATATTTTCAATCTAAATGACTGCATCATTAAAGTAATTAATGGCTTGGTGATAACGAAGGCTGCCTGAAACTGCAATTAACTGGCAGCCCATGGTCCTGCACTTACACACTGTGGGCAGAGATGGAGCCTCGGTGGTGATACTGTGCCTGTGATTGAGGAAGAGAAGGAGAAACCCCAAATCCAAGCATGCAAAGGGTCAGACCTTTGGTTCAAGGCAGGCTCCAGAGCTGAGCCCTGGTGGCTCATAACTGGGTGGATGAAGCTTCTCCTCATGGCTCCAAGGCCCCTTGCTCTGGGGTTGTTTTGGTTACTGCTGCTCTCACCCCCGGGATGGGAGCAGGGCTACAGCTCTGGTTGGTGATGCTTATCCAGCCCTTTCATAGCTCCCACATCTTAACTCCATCTAACCCCTCAGGTGCTGTTTCCAGCCTGAGCTGGCTTTTGCAGTGGGATCCATGTGTGACAAACAGGAGAAAGGGAAGATTTAGACTACAGATTGGGAAGAAATTATTTCCAGTGAGGGTGGTGAGACACTGGAACAGGTTGCCCAGGGAGGCTGTGGATCCCCCCTCCCTGGGGGCATTTAAGGACAGTTTGGATGGGACCTTGAGCAACCTGGTCTAGGGAGATGTGTCCTGCCCATGGCAAGGGGTTGGAACTAGATGATCTTTAAGGTCCTTTCCGACTCAATAGCAGTCTATAAATCTGTGAATCATTCCATTAATCCCATCCTGAGGGGGCTGGCAGCTCACAGGAGACAGATCATCAGGTGACTTCAGGGGTGGGGAGAACCCCTGAATGATTGTTAGGGTTCAGATTAAGCTCCTCTTAAAAGCTCTTTTATTTCAAACGAATTGCCCCTGCTAACGACCTGATGTCCTGCTTGGGAAAAACAAAACTGTTGTCTTCTTTTCAAAGAAGTGCTTCCTTGAGGGCTAATTAAGCTGACAAATCACACTTCCAGGGACGAGCAGCATGACTGATCAGAGCGTAGGATGCTGAGGGCCCTGGAGAGGACCAGTTGCTGCTGCACACAGCTGGGAGAACACCCGTGCCCCCTCTGCATCAGGACATGGAATGAGAGAACAATAATACCTCATTAATCTTCCTAATGAACCTCTCCTAAACAAGATAATTCACAATTTTATGGTACACATGGGGTTGCTGTGCAGATTTGCTAAGCTGCCTCCCAAACTGTGCATCAAAGCCTAGAGCAGCAGAAGGCAGCTGACAGCAGTGTGTGCAGCAAGGCTCTCCGTGAGCTTCCCCTCCCTTGAGTTTTGGGTGCATCACCACAAAACCAGGGATGGGACAGGGAGGGAGATTTGGTTTTGACAATTGTTATAGAATCATAGAATCGTTTAGGGTGGAAAAAACCTTCAAGATCATTGAGTCCAATCATTAACCCCCATGCCCCTTCCCTGGAGGTGTTTGGGGGTGGGTTGGATGAGGCTTTGAGCAACCTGGTCTAGTGGAAAGCATCCTTCCACATGGCACAGCATTGGAAGTGGATGATCTTCAATGTCCCTTCCAGCCCAAACTGTTCTATGATTCTGTGAACCCTCTGCTACCAAGCCCATCCCTATGCCATGTCCCCAGGAACCACATCTACTCAGCTTCTAAACAGCTCCAGGGATGGTGACTCCACCACCCCCTCTGGCAGCCTGTTCCAACATCTGACAACCATTTCAGTGGAAAATGTTTTTCTACTCTTCAGCCTAAATTTCCCTTGGATAGAGGATTCAGGCAAGGTAGCACAAACTGGCAAAGGAAATGTTTTGTGCCAGGGGCTGGGCATCTGTGCCAGTGCTGTGCACCTCCAAAAAGCCTTTTCAATCTTGGCCTCAGCAATCCTTCACCACCTCTGGAAAGTGAGAGCAGAAGGGACAGAAACTGTCCTGCCCATGCTGCACATCTTCTAGAGAAGAGGAAGATGGTGCCTTACACTCTCCTAAGGTAGAAGGGGCAGCAGGGTGTTTGAGTCTGAAATCAATTACTTGGGCTGCAGCAGTTAATCTCACCCCATCTCAGTAATCTCCTTATGGTCACAATTAAAGATTGAGGTCCTGACCCTTAGCAATATTTGTATTTTTAATGTTTGCTCCATAGAGATTACAATGATCTGGGAAGATGGGGATTTGAGGGTGTTTGGTCCCTAACAGGAAGATGCTTTAACACAGCATGGAAGTTCCCTGAATTTAACCCTTCTATGAGCTTTCACTAAGTCCCAAATCTGCAGAGTTTTGGAGCCCGTCTAGGGCTTCTCTTTTGTGGCTGAGTTTTAGAAGAATCAAAATCCCCAATCCAGCAAGCCCTGAAGCATCCATGGGTGGTTATGGTACTAAGTAAATAATATTGTTCACACAAACATCCTTAAGAAGTCATCAGACCACATCTGTATGGGACTTTCCCATCCCTAGATGAAATATAAACCTTCATCACTGGAGACTCTGATGTGTATGAATAGAACTGGCTTTGGCAGGTGCCTGAGATACTAAGGATGAACCTGAGTGCCATGGTGAGATAGGTGAATGTGAAGCCTTGAGAGTCACAGCTCCTTGGGGTGCAGGCTGCAGGCTGCAGCTCTGGGACAGCCTTACCCCTGATCCATCACAGATGGTGTTAAAGCAGCTCCTGACTCCCCCCATGGATTTCTCACAGTCCTTTGTACCCTTTAACCACACACATCCACTTTTGGAAAGTGAGCTATTTTACAGGCCAGCAAGTCTCACAGGAAGAAATAAGGGCAAAGCACCATCAGTTTGTGCCTCAGTTTTCTTTCTCTATCAGGAAGCTGCAGCTACCACCAGATCACCACCACGTGGACTAAATGACACCACTGTCAATATCCTCCCTTCTCCATAAGGTTTCAACCATTCTAAGATTCTCCAGTTCTTCAAAGTCTTTGACTTTAAAATCCCTTTCCCACATGCAAAGCATCCAGGTGAAGCTTTTACTGCTCCCTGTGATGCTCTGCTCCCTGGACAGGAGCCCTGCGGGGGCTGGGGCCAGTGGGAATTTCAGCCATAGGTTTGCCTTCATTTTGCAGCCCTGAAATGACACCAGTGGCCACTGCTGTCCTGGCTCCCCCCAGCACTGACCAATTATCTCTATCTTTGATTCAATATTGCTACACCCCTCCCAGCTCCACAATCTCATTATCTTCAGGCCTTGCATGGGTTGTTAATTATGCTGATTATTTATGTAGCATGCTGCACACAGACAAATTCAATCAGGCTGTTTCCAGGAGCTAAGCTCGTGGAGAGGTGACATCTTGGGTTCCTGCTGCTGGCACAAACACAATTGCTTTGCTCACTCTCATTAATGCTGTCAGTGCTGATGAAGGTCTGATGATGCTGGAGATGGAAACGTTTTCTCCAAAGAACAGGTAAAACATAAACACCAACCAAAGTTCCTCCCACCCTAGTGCTGCAGCCAAGGCTTTCCAACCCCACGATGGGATGACTGAGGTGAAGCAGCCAAAGAATCAAGCCCAGATTAATGATATTTCCTTAATTACTTCAGAAAACTGAGACAAAAGCCATGCAGAAAGGGAAACAAAAAAGAAATTGCTGAGAGGTAGATACAGAAACCTTCGGGCAAAATATGAAACCAAATCCTTCTACAACCAAAAGAACAATGAGAAAAGGTGAAGGCCAGAAGTGGAACCCAGCAGGGGGCAAGATGGAAGAGGATGAAAGAGCCACTTGAGGATAGGTTAGAAAAAACCCAGAAGTTGAACCAAAATGTAAACCTACAGCCAACAGCAGGCAAAGAAAGGAGAAGAAAAGAGCACAACTTAAAGTCATTCTTGCTGACTTACAAAGTTATGAGGAAGGTCTCTTGCTGTTTGAACAGATGGGGCTGAAATTGTTCTCTGTCAGCAGAAACATCACAGGCTGTACCTGCCCGGAAGGGACAAAGCCTGGGTGAGAGCTGGAGAAGGCAGACGTGCCACAGAGGTACTTGGTTTGGTCATGCCCCTGAGCAGCCCAACTGCAGCTGCTGTGTCTCATGCAGACACTTGATCTCTCCTTCCCTCTTCTGGTCAGCTCTTGGACAACTCTCCAGCTACTTCGGCTACCCAGAGTAGAACAACGAAGATTCTTCCTCTCAGCTCATTTCTCTGAGACTTCCCCTACGCCTGTTGAGGCATAGGAAGTCTCATGTAAACATGAGGAGGATTTTTTCCCTCCCTGTGAGGATGACAGAGCACTGAAACAGGCTGCCCACGGGGGGTATTCAAAACCCGATGGGACTTGTTCCTCTGTGATCTGGCATAGATGATCCTGCTCTGCAGGAGGATTGGACTAGATGATCTTTGAAGGTCCCTTCCAGCCCCTGACAGTCTGTGATTCTGTGATGTTTTTAGCTAAAAGGTCTCTTTACTCATCAGAAATGGAGGAACAGATTTTGCCACATGTGGGGTCAGCACTGACATTCTTGGCTGCTCCAAGAACGTTCACTGTCCCATGGGAGTCACCATACAAACATCTCTTGCAGATAAAAAACTAGCTCCATCCCTCAAGCTTTGTACCTGTGTGCTGGATACTGTGAGCTTTAACATCTTCATAGATGATCTGGATGAGGGCATGGAGTCAGTCATCAGCAAGTTTGCAGATGACACTAAGCTGGGGGCAGATGTGGCTGGGTTGGAGGGCAGAAGGGCTCTGCAGCAGGACCTTGACCACCTGGACAGATGGGCAGAGTCCAATGGGATGGGCATTTAATAGCTCCAAGTGCAGGGTGCTGCACTTTGGCCACAACAACCCCATGCAGAGATACAGGCTGGGGTCGGAGTGGCTGGAGAGCAGACAGACAGACAGGGATCTGGGGGTGCTGATTGATACCTGCCTGAACATGAGCCAGCAGTGTGCCCAGGTGGCCAAGAGAGCCAGTGGCATCCTGGCCTGCATCAGGAATGGTGTGGCCTTGAGCTCTGTGGTAAAGGGTTGGACTTGATGATCTGTGAGGTCTCTTCCAACCCTGATGATACTGTGATACTGTGATACTGTGAGCTTGAAGACAACATCCCCTGGCAAACATTTCTGGCTCTGTATATTTACATTTTCCTTGGAAATCTTTCAAATGCAGGCGTTTTAATCAGTTCTCTGGTGGAACATCAAGCACAGGTTTTGCCTAGCTTGTAAAAGTGAGCACAGAAACAGAACTTTCCCAAAATTGCCCATGCAGAAAATCTCATTAGTGCCCAGACCTCCAGAAGCACAAGGTCTCTCCTAGCTTCAGCTCTTTATTAGCTGCACAGCAATGGAATAATTAAGCAGTTCTGCTGGTTCCCTAGGAGGAGGACAAACAGGTGGCTATGGACAGAGATAAAAATGGCTGGAAAGCTTCAGTGACCAGAGAGCAATTAACCACGAATCCCCTGTTAGGTACTTCTTCGGTCTGGGGTCATTAACGTGGGTATCACAACACAAAGGGGCTGAAGACCTTAAAAGAAGAGCCATCAGCTCAGTGAGTGCTTTCACCTGGGCATGGCTGGATGCTAGAAAAGCTTGGCCGCATCTCGGTTGCTGTTTCTGCCAGCAGCTGATTCTCTCCTGTGTCTCCTGCAGAATCCAGGTGGGTTTGTGGAACAATCACAGCACGCTGTGAACAGTGGAGTGCAAAAAGGCTGAAGCTCCTTTCTCGACAGGAATTGGATGAAGTCATGTGTCAGAGAGGAGTTCACCTTCCTTTGAATGCAGGGACAAGTGTACAGCCATGACAGTCATCATCAGAGGGATGAAGCCAGGATGTTGCTGACCACTACCCTTTAAAAGAAACCACAGCATGCCTTGACCTAAGCTTGTCAACACACTTCTGCATCCACCACAGTGAATCATAGAATGGTCTGGGCAGGAAGGGACCTCTAAATGTCATCTAGTCTGACCCCCTGAGTCCTACAGAACATAGCCCATGCCATCCATCACCCACTGCATCAGAAAGAAGTCTCAATCTAAGCTCTGGCAGAGCCATCAACCACCATGTGTCCAAATAAGCTCCTACAGCCAGTGAAGGGCAGAAGCTCCTGCTCACCTATGGGCCAACCTTTCCCAGTTAGCAGCTGCCCCATTGCCAGTTCCTCACTTATCATTCTCAGGAGATCTCTCCCCAGCAAACATGCCATGGAAGCAAGCAGGTGAATTTCAAGCCTGTATTTCCTGGAGGACAAGCAGACCTTGCTCTAAGCATTAACTTTTAAAAGCAGAGGAAAACCCAGCACTTTTTGCTGTATAAAAATGGTCATCTCTAGGAGAAAGCTGAGTAAAGTCACGGTGGGACAGAACAAGTTTGTGGGAGCAAGCAGGCAGAAGGCAAACCCCAACCTGAAGGAAATGGCAGACTAAAAGAAGTACAGGACTCACAAGAGGTGGGTCAGCTGCTCACCCCCAGGTTACTTAATCTGGGTGATGCCAGAAGCAGATACCAGGTGATAGAGAATAGCTCTTTGGTGGGATATGATGCTCAGGTACCTGCACATTTCCCCAAGCAGCCCTAATTAGGCCCCCATTGGTCACCCAGTGTTTCAGACTAGCAGGGAGAAAGGTACACCCAGTCTGCTCCTCGGGCACAGATTGTCTCTGCTGTTGGATTGTGCCTGCTGGAGTGGGCTCTGCAAACCTCTGATGTTTCTCCATGCAGGAGAGCACCAACTTTGTGAGGTGACAACTGAGAAGGAGTCTAACAGCATGAATATCTGTTATGGATTTTCATTAGGTGCCTGCTCATTCTGCCTGTGCCAGTTTTCAATTACTAAAGCAGGCTTCAAAAAAAAAAAACAGGAGAGCATCACTTCAGGGGTAATGAAATTTCATGAGGAGAAAGAATATTGGCTTGAAAGGTCTAAACCCACTGAGATGCTGCTTTCAGAGCAGCCGTGACTCATCTGCTGTGTGGCAAGCCAGGTTATGATTTCCAATCACAGCTTTTGACAACCCTGATGATGTTGATTATATTTTGCTACATTTCTGCAATTTTCTTGTATTAGATTATCTCTTTTTTAAGTAGAGAGATACAGGAGATGGGTTTGCCTGCCTGCAAGCACATAGAGTGAGAGACTTCTGCCTAATGGCTTTTAATCCAAGCCTATGTAAATTTTAGACTGGATGATCTATGACATAATGAGATCTGTCAAGCACAAGTCCTGGCTCTGTAACCCAAATGGGAATGGACAGTCACATTACCCAGCGTGCAGCAGATAGATATTGCCATTAGAGAGGATAGGGGAGAGGTGACAGAAACATCCCATGCCATGGTGAGCAGTGGTCACATTTCATCCTAATGTGAGCCAGAATCATTTAGCACTTTAATCACAGCTGCATCTCCCCTCCTGAGAACAGAGAACTGCAAAGAGGCTGCAAAATGCCAAGTGACCTTTGTATGTCTCCTTGTGGAGAGGTGCCCAGTGCTGAGTGAAATGCATGAAAGGAGAAGGCAGAAGTGTCTGGTGACACCTAGGTGTGGTTTGTGCTCTAACATCTCACACCTAGCAGAAAGGACAAATGGTACACATAGAACCAAGGAACGATAGGGGCTGAAAAGGAACTCTGGAGAGTATCTTTGTCTGGGAGAGTGAAAAGTTTCTGTATTGGGATGTCCTTTCACAGAATCACAGAATGAGAGTGCTTGGAAGGGACCAGCAGAGATTGAAGCCAACTTCCCTACCAAGGCAGAGCCACCTAAAGAAGGTCACACAGGAACATGTTCAGGTGAGTGTGGAATCTCTCCAGAGCTGGACACTGCATCCCCTCTCTGGGCAGTCTGCTCCAGGACTCCAGCATCATACAATTTGCAAGCAATATATGTGAGCTCAAACGTAAATCTCACATAATGAGGTGTGCAGCCTGATGAGTAATCACAACTATTGCAGTGTTTTCCATGTTTGGCTCTGTTTCAGTGCATGGTGGGATTGGGGCATCAAGGGATTGCTGCCTAGCATTTCAATTCCTTCCATCAAGAAGTATTCCCTGCAGTTGGCAGACAGTCACCAGTGGTGTCCCCCAGGGTTCAGTGCTGGGCCCAGAACAAATAGGTTGGACTGGATGATCTTGGAGGTCTCTTCCAATCTGGTTGATTCTATGATTAAGTTAGAGAAGATCCTTCTCATGTTTAGGTGGAACTTCTTATGTTCAACTTTGTGCCTTTTACTCCTTGTCCTGTCATTGGACACCACTGAAAAAAGACTGTTCCCATCCTCCAGACACCCACTCTTTAGCTGTTTATAGGTGTCTGTAGATATTTACAGATCTGTAAAACTTCTCTTTTGGGGAGCCAGCCTTCCTATTCCACCTGCACTGAGAAGCTGAGCACATCATATGCAGTGTTTTCCAGTTCTCATTCCACCTCTCTCCCTTCAAACTATCCCACAGCACTGTTCCGCGTTTATCTTCTCCAGGGACTTTATCCTGCAGAAACAGTTAACAGCAAAAAAATCCTTTCACAAAACAAGTCCCAAACAGCCCTCTCAGAACGTTTGGAACAAACTAAGCCAGGATACTGAGTCCTTCTCTGCTTTTTTTCCCCTCTCTTCAGCTTGAGTTTTCCTCCTCTTGTGGCTTTTTTTCCTCTCTTCAGTCTGAGTTTTTCTCCTCTTGTTGTTTTTTTCCTCTCTTCAGTCTGAGTTTTCCTCCTCTTGTTGTTCTTTTTTCACTGTTGTCATACTCACTCCTTTATTGAAGGTTGGGCTTGATCTTAGAGGTCTTTTCCAACATTAATAGGTCCATGATGCTATGATTCTAGTGAAAGTGGAAATGCAAAAGGTGAGAGGCTGTTTGCCTGTGTCTCAGCTTCAGACTTAAAAGACTCTCATGAGTACATGGAGCTGAACGTTCAGGCTGGAGGAGAGCTTCTGGTGTGGAATGAACATCAGCTCTAGCCTCAGCCATGAGATGCTGCCTGGTCCCTGCTTGGGCAGCTATGGGAGCAGCCTCACTCTGCACTGGTGGGCAGCAGAGCCATTGAGCTAGGGCACAGATCTAAGCTTGCAAGAGCCACAGCTGAGTGCTGTACCTGAGAACTATGTCTGTCCTCTTACCCCAAATTCCTGCTTCTCTTAGGGATGAACCTGTGTGAGAGGCAGGTGCATAAAATATGACTTTGTAATAAAATATGCAGGAATCATAAAGTCCACAAATACTTAGCTCTCTCCAGAAGTGATTTGACAAGATTAAACTCCTTGTTATGCTATTCCCCAGTCCACTTAATATTTGACTAAGCATTATTAAGACTCAAAGACAACCAGAAAATAGCCCCTAATTCACTCCAGACAGAAGGAGCCTTCAGATTGACTTGTGCTTATTTCAAAGCTGCTGTCCCCCCCGACTTCATCAAAGAGATTTAATCTCTTACACCATCACTTCTTCATGCTGATGGCACATCCAGGAAGCTGGAATTCAGGGAAGGAGCCAGTGACACATAGAGTGCTTGTCATTAGATGAATGGCTTTCAAATCCTATTACTGGGCACAGGGCTCCAGCTAGGGAAAGCAAGCATTTTTCTCTCAGGGTCTCCAAAATGCATCTTTAAACCAGTAAATAAGTGTCAGCCACCCTCAGTTTAGTGTCTGAGCATATATAAATTAGCAAAAGCCCTCACAGGGAGTGAAATAGCTCAGTGTTTGAGAAGAGAGTGAAATAGCTCAGTGTTTGAGAGAGCCAACTCACCCATCCTTCTACACCTCAGCTGCTGTGTGGAAGGAAGGAGGTCATCAGGAGTAGTGCTTCAGGCAAGGTGATCCATGGAGGCCTGCACAAGAGTCCCTTTGCCTTAGGTGTGAAGATAAAACTGGCAGAACCATGCTTGGCTATAGCCATTCTCCCTTGCAGAGGACCTGGACAGGGCTGTGCAGCACCATCAGAGCCCTGGGCATTGGCATCAGTTCCACATGCTCAGTGTTTGCTGCCCCAACAGATGGAGCTCAGCCCTCAGCGCCCTCAAAGGTAACAAATTCCAGGTCCTAATACTTAAAACTCTTTGAAATTATCTTTGTGTCCAGTTTCACCTTAGACTGCCACAGCAGCTCAACTCCAGCCTTGCTTCTGCTCTTTCTGCCTTCAGCCCCTGTAAACTTCAGTGGCAGTCGAACTGATACATCACATCTCAGGCTCTGACTAAAGCCACTTTATTACTTGGAGATTCTTCATTTTTGTGTCAATCCACTTGAAAAATATTTTTTAATTTATTTTCTACCAAATAGAAATAAAAAAGTCCCTCTGGAAGCTGGGAGCAATATTTTGCTGTCTCCTAAGTGAGATGTGCCCCATGGAGCCACCACATGAAGTTAAACACATCCCATTACCTCTAACTGCTGCCACAGTGCAGGCTGTGAGCCTCTGAAGCTCCCTGTGCCATAGGCATTGATGGGTTGGCAACTCCTCAGTGGTGACCTTATCAGGGGGAAATGCCAGCAAAGCAGAGTTGTGCAGGATGGACATATTGTCACAATGCTTCCCCCCTTCTGTTAACTGGCACATTCTAATGAAATCACTTTTGCCATGAAGTTCTTGCCCTGCTGTCTCCACAAGCAGACATAATCTGTCAGATGAATAGAGCCTATCACAAAATCAATGCTGCCTTCTTCTGCTCTTAGTTTATCTCTTTCATTGATCACACCACTAAAAACTCTTGAAGCACAGCTACAAGAAAAGATCTGAACACTGAAGAAGTTCCAAATCCCTGCAGCAAAGATAACATTCCAGATCCTCAGCTGCTGGATGTCAAACTGTTGCTCTGTAAAAGCCTTAAGATTAAATAAAGTACCAAGTTCTACATTTTAGTTTAGTTTGGTTTTCAATTCAAAAACCTGCTTTACACTGGAGATTAGAATCATAGAAGCAACCAGGTTGGAAGAGACCTCCAAGATCATCCAGACCAACCTAGCACCCAGCCCTAGCCAATCATCTAGACCATAGCACTAAGTGCCTCATGCAGTCTTTTCTTGAACACCTCCAGGGACAGTGACTCCAAATTCTTTCCAGTGAGGGTGGTAAGACACTAGAACAGGTTGCCCAGGAAGGTTGTGGCTGCCCCCTCCCTGAAGTTGTTCAAGGCCAGGCTGGATGAAGGCTTGAGCAGCCTGTTCTAGTGGAAGGTGTCCCTGTCCATGGCAGGGGAGTTGGAACTAGATGATCTTTATGGCCCCTTCCAACCTGAATCACCCTTGGATTCAGTTATATCTTATTAAACACAGATATTCCACACATAATTAAGCTTAAAAACAGTTTATTATTTTATAATTAGGCAGTATCCCAAGTTCTAGAGATGGAAACAATGCTGAATAAAGCCAGGCTGACAGCCCTCACTCTGTTTATCCTTTTTTCCCAGACAAAATGTCCATTTACCATTTTATACTGGGTGCAAAAACCCAGCCAAGCACCAGCCCAACTCCAGCATGGGCTTCCACATGGGTCAGAGCACACGTGGAAAGGCACCTCCTGCTGTTCCCTCTTCAAGCCTGCAGGGTGGGGCTGAGGGGAAAGCAGTTTTTGTGCCTTCTCCCATTCAAACCCACGAGGAGGGGGGGAGAAGAAAGGAAACTGGAGTACACCAGTACATTTGGACAGCAGAAGAAACTTCTTAACTGAAGAGGCTCTCAAACATTGGAACAGGCTACCCAGGGAGGTGGTTGAATCCCCATCCCTGGAGCTGTTTAATGGGTGCAAAGACTTGGCAGAATTAGAGAATGTGTGGAGTAGGTGATCTTTAAGGTCATAGGATCACAGGATCATCATAGCATCATAGGATGTTAGGGGTTGGAAGGGACCCAAAGAGATCATCGCATCCAACCCCCTTGCTGGAGCAGGGCAGTACAATCTAGCACAGATCTTTTCCAAGCAGAACAAATCTATTCTATTCTAAGTATCCCTGGAATCACCATTGATAAATAAAAGCTGGTTAAAGTAAACAGAGGATTTTGCAGAGCAAGCCACAGGAATCCCAGCCTCAGAAAAAGCTGCAGCTGAGCATTCTGGATTAGCCTGGTGTTATGTTCTCTCATCAGAACCACAGCTGCAATCCACCATGACAATGATGTGTCTGAGTGAGGAAACCACGGATCTACAAGTCCCATAAACTGCTTTTTTATTGTGTTCTCATAGTTCCAGATTAAAGAAAACCCAACAAACAATAAAAGGGATATTAACATAATGTTCATAAAGAATATTAATAGGTTGCAGAAGAGCAATCAAGGGCACTGAGCAGCCTGGAAGCATAACACAGTGTTCAGATCGGAGGTGGCAATGCTGTAAAACCAGGCACCAAATGATCCCAGCAGTCACACGAGGCTGAGCCACCACCACAGCACAGAACCCCAGGGCCACCTGCAAGAGTTTACTGCAAACAAAGGCATGAACATACCAGTGTGAGCAGGATTTCAGCTTCATGACATCGCTTGTCCTTGATTCCTCATGATGATCTCGCTGTGGGTGAAGCCCATGGTGGGGGGAACAGGAGCACACCACAGATCAGACTCTGCTTGCAGCTGTCTTATTTCTCTGTGTAGATATTCTGGAGGTGACACAGCAAAGAGCCCTGCCTGGTAACTTTCTTGAAGGAAGGACCAAACTGCTCACAGTTTAAATGAAAACATCTGGTCCTATAGCAAAATACCAACAGTTTTGAGGTTCACTGTGCTCTTGTAGATTCCCAGCATGACAGAGTTAGAAGGGAACTCTGGAGATCATGCAGTCACCTCCCCCCTTGACAAAGCAGGGTCACCCTCAGCAGCTTGCCCAGCATCACAACCTCCAGGTGGGTTTGGAATCTGCAGAGAAGGAGACTCCACAACCTCTCTGAGCATCCTGCTCCAGGGCTCCAGCACCCTCCAATTAAAAAATAACAGAGCTTGGCTTCAGTTTAAAACATCTCCTAATAGATTTCAGAGGAGATTTAATAATTTTCTTCTACCCTGAAGTGACTCAGTGGTGGAAAACGTGTTAAACAACGACACAAAAGGACCAATTTCTCTCTCTGCTCCTGCCCTCCCTCTGCTTCCATTTGCATGGGAACTGTTTGGCTAAATAGGGGGCTAGGGAGGCAGTGAAGCTGCCCCCCTACCCTCATTCTGCTGATGGAATGACACTGGGAGGATCATTCCTTAACTTTCAGCTTGGTAAGTGGATCATTATTGCTGAATTGCACTTGCTGCTACCCTCTTCATGCCTCATTTTGCCATCCATAAAATCAGCATAGCAGCACTCAGCACCCTCCCTGGGATGGAGGGAGAGTTGTTGGTTAATGCACAATGCAAACAAGTAGCACTGCAGGCTGGCTGGAGCAGCATTATTAATTATGGATTGCCATTAGCATGGGTATCCTAGAATTGGTCAGGTTGGGAGAGACCTTAAAGATCATCTAGATCTGAACAGGGACACCTTCCACTAGAACAGGTTGTTCAAGGCCACATCCAACCTGGTCTTGAACACCTCCAGCAGAGGGCATCCACAACCTCCCTGGGCAACCTGTTCCAGTGTCTGGATGTGATTTGATGCCTGGCTGTAGGGTACATCCATAAGGGTTTCTATTCTGAGCCTTGGGTCTTAAACTTGAGTAGTTGGATTGAGATTCTATAAAATAGGGTCTACTGAAATGACAAAGTCAGTTGTCTTTGTCACAGATAGGAACAAAGCTTTTAACCCTCCACAGAGATCATGGATGCTCCATCCCTGGAAGTGATCAAAGCCAGTTTGGATGAGGCTTTGAGCAATGTGGGCTGGTGGATGATGACCCTGCCCATGCCAGGAGAGTTGGAACTGGATGGTCTTTGAGGCCCAGTCCTCTTGCCACCTCTATGTGGAACTCAGATGACACAGAGTCATAGAACTGTTTGAGTTGGAAAAGACCCCCAAGATCACTGAGTCCAACCATCAGCCCAACACCGCCATGGCCACTAAATCATATGCCAAGGTGCCCTATCCACATGTTTCCTGAACACCTCAAAGGATGGTGACTCCTCTACATCCCTGGGCAGCCTGTTCCAATGCCTGACCACCCACTGTTATGAATGAAAGAAGATCATTTCATTTTGGCTTAGCATTTGAACTTAACCTCTTCTTTTCCTTTTTTTTTTTTTTAGGTGGGGGGAAGGTGATGATGTATTTTGGGGTTTGTGATTGATGTTTTGTGGTGGTGGTGGGTGGTTGGTGGGGTTGGTTGGTTGGTTTTCTTTTGCTTTCTTTTGTTTTCTTTTGCTTTCTTTTGGTTTCGTTTCCTTTCTTTTGTTTTCTTTTCCTTTCTTTTCCTTTCTTTTCCTTTCTTTTGTTTTCTTTTCCTTTCTTTTGTTTTCTTTCCAGGCTTTGGACCAAAATGTTAGTGGGAAAATGGCACAATGTGTAGTGAAAGCACTGATTGAAGATTCCCATGGGAAAGGAGAAACTTCACCTGCATCTTTATTTCAGTGGGAGAGGGTTGGGAGACTTCTGCAGATGAAAAACATGAGCCAGGTCCAGGCTCCACGGGGAGAACATTCTCCAGTAAATCATTTAGTCATCTGGAGGTGATGTGACAGCAAAACAGCCTTAATGATTTTCTTCAGTGACTCCACTTAATCCATAATGGAACAGATCAGAGGAACCTGATCTCGGGCACATCTGCCTGTTTAATGGACTGAGGCTAAGTGACTGCAGCTGCATCTTCTGCTGCACTTCACTTCCCCACAGCTGCTGGCGCTGGTGGTGCAGAAGGATCATGGAATAGCTTAGGTTGGAAGGGACCTCAAAGATCATCCACTTCCAACCTCCCATCATAGGCGGGGACACCTTCCACTAGAACAGGTCACTCAAGGCCTCATCCAACCTGGCTTTGAACACCTCTAGGGAGGGAGCAGCCACAACCTCCCTGTGTAATCTCTTCCAGTGTCTCACCACCCTCACCAGAAAAGGCTTCTTCCTAACCCCTAGTTTAACTCTCCCCTCTGCCAATTTAAACCCACTGCTCCTCATCCTAGAAGACCTTATAAGTAGTCCCTCCTCAGCCTTCCTGTAGGCCCCCTTCAGATACCAGAAGGCCACTCCAAGGTCTCCTCAAAGACTAGCCTTCCCTTCTCCAGGCTGAAGAGCCCCAACTCTTGTAGCCTGTTCTCATAGCAGAGCTTCTGCAGCCCTCTAAGCATCTTTGTGGCCCTCCTCTGGACTCTCTCCAACAGTTCAGTGTCCTTCTTGTGTTGGGGGCTCCAGAACTGCACACAGTACTCCAGCATGGACAACAGCTCCTGATGCTGCTCCTCCTCCTTGGGCATGGAGCAGGCAAGCTGCTGGGGATGCCCCTGAGTTAGCAGGGAAGTTGGACTGGATGATTTCCAGAGGTGCCTTCCAGCCCCTACCATTCTGCAATTCTGTGAAATGCTGCTGTGCAACTCAGGCAGATTCCTGCTGTAGTGTTGGATATAGACACTGTAGGAGCTATAAAGCCAAGCTGGTGCTGGCTAGAGAGTCCTGTTTCTGTAAGTGCCTTGGATCACCACCACAAAATTTATTGTGAGATTAAATTTAAGAACTTCATAAGAAAGACTTTGGTTTTCAAAACCCTTAAGCATCTACTCCAAAATAATCATCTCCCCAAGCAGCCTGGTCTGGTGGAAGGTGCCACTGCCCGTGGTAGGACCTAGGAAGTAGATGATCTTTAAGGTCCCTTCTGACCCAAACCATTCTATGAGTCTATGATTAGTTGTGAATTCTGTCACACAAATGTAACTTTTGATTGAGTTCTATGAAGGAGGTTGCTGAACCTGCCAAAGTCTGTTAGTTGGGATTGAGTTCTGTAGAACTGCTCCATGAGTTGTGCACTCAGGATGGAGATCAGCCTCTTGGAGCTTCGTTTGTTGACGTGAATGCTCTTGCTGATAAAAAATGCTGGCAAACAAAAATAGATTTCCTGTCAAGGATGCAATTGTCCTTCTTCTTAATGCACTCTAAATGTGTCTGTAAAGCATCATCTGCTCCCTAAATGCACGTTCTAGACCATCAGAGTCACTCAAACAGCTTTGGCAGTGAGGGAAAGAGCCAAAGTCTTGCTCTGACCTGTTTCTCAGCTATTGATTGCCCCTCTCTGTGGGGTTGGTTTCCAGAAAAATACCCCACCATGGCAGGGGTTTGGGTTTGGATCAGAACAGCCCAGGTTGGAAGGCATCTCAAAAGATCATCTGGTCCTACCTGTCATGGAAAGGGGAGTCCAGGCAAGGTGATCTGGTACCTTGTCCAGATAACAGGACAAGAGGTAAGGGAGTCAAGCTGCCCCAGGGGAGGTTAAGGTTGGAGATTAGGAAGAATTTCTTTCCTGAAGGAGTGGTGGAACTGGGACAGGCTGCCCAGAGAGGTAGTGGAGTCACCATCCCTGCAGGTGTTCAACAAGCAAGCACGTAGGGCACTTTGGGGCATGGAGGTGCTGGGTAGAAGGTTGGACTTGATACTCTTACAGGAGTTTCCCAGCCTCAATGGTTCTATGATTCTTGTCCAATCACATCTCAAGAACCTCCAGCTGGAAACCCCAGCAAGCCCCTGGGAGGTTGTTCCAGTAACTGATTGTTCTCACAGCAAATGAAAAGAAAAGAAAAGAAAATCCTGTCTTCAACCAAGATGAAATTTCTCCCAGTGGAGACGTTTCTACACATTGCCTCTTGTCTTCTTCATGTGCTTTTCTTCTCTAAACCCAAAGTGGCAGGGGGTGAAAGGTTCAGCAGCTGGTTCAGCTGTTCTCATCTGGAGCCAGGTAATTATTCAGGCTGGTTTTCTGAGCCAGAAGCAAACAGCAGAGTTTATCTTAGGCAGCTGCAAACAGAGCAGAGTGCTTCTGTTTATCAAATTACTTTGCTTATATCTGGAGGTCAGGATGAAGAACAGGCTGAGCACCTGAGATATATGGGAACTAGTGCCAGTGCTCCCCAGTGCTCTGATGGAGCAGCCACCTCCACTTTCCTCCATGGGCTGCCTTCCCTCTTCGTGCTGAGGCAGAAGATGGATTTTGGATTTCAAGTGGATTTCCTGTGAATATGCTTCCTTGAAGCAAAGATGAAGGGTCCGGAGAACAGGGCTGGTGAGGAGCAGCTGAGGGAGCTGGTGTTGTTCAGCCTGAGGAAGAGGAGGCTGAAGGGGAGACCTCATTGCTCTCTGCAACTCCATGAAAGTAGCTTGGAGCCAGGTGGGGGTTGCTCTCTTCTCCCTAGTACTAGGTGATAGAAGGAAATGACCTGCAATTGTGCCAGGGAAGATTTAGGTTGGAGATGAGAAACAATTTCTTTGCTGCAAGAATGGTCAGGCACTGGAACAGGCTGCCCAAGCTGACAGTGGAGTCCCCATCCCTGGGGGTGTACAAGGAACCTGTGGACATGACACCTGGGGACACGGTTTAGTGGGGGGGGGTGCTGGGTTGATGGTTGGTGTCAGTGATCCTAGGGAGCTTTTTCAATGGGAGCGATTTCCTGATAGAGTTGTGCAGAGGAATGTGCTCTGAGCCTCGGGGAAGGTGTGTGAGAAGATGCTGACAGCAGCACTGGGACAAGAGGCTTGCAAACATCTGCCAGGAATGTGCCTCCCCAATAAACGCTGCCTGGCAGCCTGCCCCCGGCCCGGCAGCCTCAGTCCTGCCGCTGCCTCCAGCCTGCCTCCCCCCGAGTGATTGATTTCTTCATCGCCGGTCTCTCCTGCCAGCCCTTGGGAACGTGATGGAGGTAAATCTGCAGAACCTTAAAAGCTCAGCTAAATTACCAGGCAATGGAATGTGAGGGTGCTTGGAGGAGGAAGATTCAGGTGGAGGCAGGGCTGGGCTACCCCACACTGTGTTTGTCCAAGTCCTGCAGAGCAAAGGAACCTGGACAGTTGGATTTCATCTGCTCGTGTGGAAGAGGCTGGATTAGGGCATAGAGATGGGGTCACTGACCCAAGTAGGATGTCTGCAGGGGTATCTCCATGCTAGGAGACATCACTGCTTGGTGGCTGGTCAGCAGCTGGGTCTCACTGAATGACAAAATGGGAGGGGTTGAAGGGGACTACTGCCAAGGCAGGGTCACCTAGAGAAGGTCACACAGAAACACATCCAGGTGGGCTATGAATGTCTCCAGAGATGGAGACTCTACCACCACTCTAGGCAGCCTGCTCCAGAGCTTTGCCACCCTTAAATTAAAGGAGTTCCTCCTCACATTTAGATGGAACTTCTTATGTTCCAGTTTGTGCCCACTGCCCTTGTCCTGCCACTGGACACCACTGAAAAAATAAATGTTCCCATCTTCCCAACACCCTCCCCCTGTAAGTATTGATTAGCATCACTGAGATCCAGCCAGGAACCCACAACCTCCCTGGGCAGCCTGTTTCAGTGTCTCACCAACCTCACTGTAAAGAATTTTTTCTAGTCTCCAGTCTAAATCTGCCCCCCTCAAGCTTCAAACAGGGGAGAGGATAAATGTGAAATGCAATTTAACACACAACAAATTCTCAAAGTACAGTGGCCCCAAACATCAAGAAACGTTGCTTGCTCCTGGCCAGGAGCAAATGTCCTATTCATGTTGCTTGGAAAAAAATAATTACACTTGTCATGCTCATTAACACCCTCCCAGCTCCTCAAAAAGGCTGATTTTCCACCATTCACTCACTCCTTTGAAGAATTCCTGCTCTTTCATATCAGCAGTGCTGGACTTGCTGGGGGCTCTCCTAACCAGACACATCCAGGGACCACCTACATGAATGAGCACAAGTGTGTTAAGCACAGAAATGCTTGAATCAGGATCCTTCTCCTTCTTCTCCAGAGAACGAGGTTGTAGGATGGATTTTTCAGTTCAGGGCACAGTTGCCAGCCCTGCTTGCCAGGCAGACATGAGGCTGGCATGGTGCCCCTGGGTGCTGAGCACCATGTGCCACCCACACCTCCATCCATCTGCCAGCCAGCCCACCACCCTGCCCACTTGCCCAGCAGCTCACTGGCTGGCCCAGCCACCCACCCAGCAGCTCACTCACCCAGTAGGTGAGGAGCAGGGAAGGTGGAACATGGCTTTTAAACCCTGGGTGTGAGCTCCACAACCCCACAGCCAGAAACAGGATCCTCTCTGCAGTGCTGTAAGGATGGGCAGGAAGTCCATCAGCATCACATAGAGTCATAGAAGGGTTTGGGTTAGAACAGACCTTAAAGATCACCTAGTTTCAACCTCTCCTGCCATGGACAGGGACACTTCTCCTCTGGAAGGGCACTGTGTAGTCTTTGCTCTGCCTGTCAGGTGGAACAAGTTAAGGGACCTCCCTAAAATCTGCTCACGAAGCCATAGGCAGAATATGAGCAAGGTGTGAAAACCTTCTGGTATTGCCCTCTGAGCACTGTCCCCAGAATCATCCAAGTAAGGATGTGCAAATCCAAATTTAGCCCTCCCATATTCCTCAGTCATTTAAGAGATCTTAAAATAATGAAATTGCTGTCAGCCCTGGATGAGAGGAGAGTGAGCAGATGACAGCTCCTCCTAATCAGTTTATTCTCCCAGGAAAAAGAAGAGGTTTTCCTGTACCAGTGGAGCTATTCTTTCTCACTTCTATGTAAAACCAGTCAGAGAATCTGGAATTACAGCAAAAACACTATAAAGAGCTCAGTTAAAACTTCTCAAAATGTCTAAAGCAAGAGACTCACCAAAGCATCCCTTCTTCTTGCTGACTAAAGAGAACAGACCTTGCATGTGGGGTTTAAATGGTGCATCGCATGTTGGAGAGGGAGGAGGATGCTGTGTCATCACCCTGCAGGTCCATGGATGTTTTATAGATACAGAGAATGATTTGGCCTGGAAAGGACCTTAAAGATCATGCAGTTCCAACCCCCCTGCCACAGGCAGAGACATTTTCCAGCCCAAGGTGCTCAAGGTCCCATCCAACCTGGCCTTGGACATCTGCAGGGAGGGAGCAACCATGACATCCCTAGGAAACCAGTTCCAGTGTCTCACCACCCTCACTGGGTAGAATTTCTTCCTAATCTCCTGTCTAAATCTCCCTTCTTCCAGCTCAAATCCGTTGTCCCTCATCCTGTCACTGCAAGCACTTGGAAAAAGTCACCGCCCAGCTCCCCTGGAGCCCACTTTGGGTAGTGGTCTTCCAAGAACGCACCAATGGGCCGCTACCTCCCCAGCCCAGCAGGACAGAGGGATTGTACAGCTGCATACATGTCAATAGTTCCTCTACAGACAGATTGGACTGAAATAGGAAGGAAAATGATCACCATGGCTGAGAGAAAATGAGAGGAAGGGAATCACCCCACAGTCCACAAGTGCTGGATCAGGACACAAACGGGAGGTGAGGTAAGGACATTCAACCACCTCCTGCACAAGTTAGAAGCAGAATGGGATGAGAGAATTTCCTTTTCAGTGGAAAAATGGATGGGAAGAGCCAGGAGGGAGGGAATTGTTGGGTTGCAGCACCAAAATCTTGCCTTCTCAGGTAGCCCATCTGCACCTGATGGATTTCTGGAGAGGGTGCCCATGTAGCGTCTGAGACAGTGACATTTTCACCCCCTTGACCTGCAGGGCTGTTTGCTAGGCAACCTGGAAGGAGACAGCAATGGCTCTTCAGCCATAGATTACCTCTTCCTGCTCAGTGCATGTTGAAAAACAAGGGTCAGAGTTGGGACCAGGCTTGAGCCCAGCTTAGCTTCTCTTCCCTCCCCGGAGAAACACTCCCGTAGTGGCTCCATGCGCAGCTGTCTCACCTCACCTGCTCATCCCGGCTCCTGCTCCCGCGGAGAGCTGCTCCTCTGGGAAGTGCTGCTCAGGAGCTGGTGGCTCTTTCCACATTTCACAGGGCTGTGCTTCAGGCACCCCATCTCATTCCCTTCACATGGCCAGCCTGGTTTGCTCCTTCTGAGCCATGAGCAATCGCTTGGCTGTGAGTCTCAGCTTGGGAGCTGCCTCGCTCACTTGTTGAACACGTGTGTTTGTTATGGCTACATGTGAGCTCCTGGATGTGACTGCAGGTGTCCAGCCCTGTGGACACCACCTTCTGACCAGTCACATGTGTCCTGGTCTGGTCTGCAGCTGGGTGAGAGCTGCTGGGGCTGTGGGTATGAGGAGACATGCTGGTCTCATAGACTTGTTTTGGTTGGAAAAGACCTCTGCGATCATGGGTTCCAACCTTCAAGCTAAGATCGTGACGCCCACTAAACCATGTCCCAGAGTACATCAAAGCCATCTCAGCACATCTGCAGCAAGTTTCAGGGCTGGGGCTTGGTCTCTGAAGTGAGGGAAATTGTTTTCTCTTGCTTTTTCTGCAAATGCTTTTCAGGTGTTGCCATCTCAAGCTGGCAGCAGTTGCTCTGACCGGCAGCTTTGCAAATGCATCTGGAAGGTTGCTGGCTGAGGTGAGTGATTTTGCAGTCATTGCTTCATGCTGTGCCTCCCTTCTCTGACCTTATGCTGACACAAGTGTGAAACCCACACTCTGTGGTTTCATCCAGAGCCAGAGCCTGCCTGCCAGAGGCTCAGGAGCAATCTCTGTCTCGGCTGGTTTTCCTCTCTGCACAGCTCTGTCCTGGCCATTCAGGGGTCGTAATGAACTCTGCAGTGCTCTGGTTGGTTTGGAAGCAGACTAAGAGGAGCCACCTTTCAGTCCTCAGCCCAGCTCTATTCCTGGTGATGGGGAGCTTTGTGGTACACAGAATCACAGCATGTAACTGGTTGGAAGAGATCTTCAAGATCATCCAGTTCAAACTTCAACCCAGCACTACAAGATGACCATTAAGCCATGTCCCTAGGGCCCATGTCCACATACCATTTAAACACCTCCAGGGGTGGTGACTCCACTGCCATTTAGAAACCTGCAATAGTGTTGGTACCAACACTCTCTGAAGGCATTATGCTGGCTGGCCTCAAACCTGTTCTCCTTCTGATCAAGGCAAGTTTGTGATGAAAACCTTTTATTTGGGGTTGGCATTTGTGCTCTGTGAGTTCTCATAGAAGTGGATTGAATCCTGAGGAAGGCAGATTTAGACTGGAGATTAGGAAGAAATTCTTTCCAGTGAGGATGGTGAAACACTGGAACAGGTTGCCCAGGGAGGGTGTGGATGCCCCCTCCCTGGAGGTGTTCAACATCAGGCTGGGTGAGGCCTTGATCAGCATGATCTAGTGGAAGGTGGCAGAGGGTTGGAACTAGATGAACCCTTCCAACCCTGTTCTATAAATGTGAATTCCTGCTCTTGCAATGCATAAACGTGGTGAATGTTTTCATTTTCATAGCAGTATTATGAATCAAAGCTTCTGTGCTAGTTTTGTTTCTCTAGAAGGTTGTTTATTACCTTTTTCATGTAGCTAGAGGGGGGGAAAAAAGAAAGGAAGAAAAATATTTCCAATTAAAATAAAGAATTCTCCAGGTTGTAGTGAAACCAAAGAAGGATTTTACCAGGTATGTGCCAGCAACTGGGACCTGTGTGGAGGTGGAGAGGAGAGCTGGGAGTGTAGGGCAGCTGATAAGGTTTACTCATGTACTTCACTCTCTGAGTCTTGTTGGCAATTACTGGAGCGAGATAAAAGTGTTCCAGGAAGAGAAGAGCAGGAGAAAACACGACCAAACAACATCCCAAGGTGCAGAGGAGTATCTCAGTTCTACAGATGCACACAGCACCCAGCAAACTGCCACCTGCACGCCCTGACTGCTGTGCTGCGGTGTGCAGCAGCCCTCAGCTCACAGAGTGCACGCATGGAGGGAGGTGGACTTGATGGTCCAGCACTGGGTCATGAATATAAGTAGCTGCATTTCAAAATCTGAAGCAGGCCTACAGGAAGGCTGGGGAGGGATTGTTCAAAAGGGCCTGTGGTGGTATGGTGAGGAGCAATGGTTTGAATCTGCAGCAGATTAGCTTTAGGTTGGACATTAGGAGGAAGCTCTTCACAATGAGGGTGGTGAGACACTACAATAGGTTGTCCAGAGATGTGGTCTAGACTCTTATCTCTGGAGATAGTCAAGATGAGATTTGATGTGGCTCTAAGCAGCCTTCTCTAACTGGAGATGTCCCTGCTTGAGTGCAGGGGGGTTGGAAAAGATGACATTTGAGCCTCCCTTCCAACCTGATGCATTCTTTGACCTGTGCTCCAGGAGGTTTGGGAAGGACTCTAGGATGTCTTTGCCCAATGGCTGTTCATAGCAGGTATTTCAAGGTGGAAAAGAGACCCATTTCATTCTTTAATTTTTACAACCCTGTAGAGTCCCAAAGTGTTCTGAACTTATTTTAGCATCTGCCTTTATTTTAGCTCAGATGCTATCTGGAGTCTTCTGGGGACATGCAGGTCCCTGTGGCATATCTAGAGAAGCCAGACCTGGTAAGATAAAGCATTGAGCAGCATAAGCCAAGCTTCTGCTCTGCACAGGGAGATGTAAGAGAAAGTGTCAGAGGTTTCTCACCAGTGCAGAAGGCTGAGCTGTAGCCACAGCCAGGGAGGGGTTGCTGTGATGGGGGGAGAACAGCCATCAGATATTGCTGTGGGTGGAACCTGGCCAAGACTTTTCCCAAAACACTCATCTGAAGTCAGTGTGGTTGATGCTCAGGTGCTGAGGTGGGATGGGGTGGCCCTTAACCACGTTTAGGGTGCCTGTATCCCTGCACTGACTGCATAGGGATCGGAGAGTGGCTGCACCTAGACATCCTGGCAAGATAAGGCCAGCCCTGAGACCATCTCTGTAACCCAAAGTCTGTCTGGGGTCCTCACACAGTGGAAGGTTGAGGCAGCTCATCTCTCTCCTCTTCATCCCTTTCCATGCTGCTTGGGACCCCAAGAGGCCCCCAGACTCTGAGACAATGTGATCTAAAATCTCAGCTTCCATTTTCAGAGCTCTTCAGGGAAGAGCCTGGTACTGTGATCCAGAGAGCAGCCTGGGGCAGGGAGAAGCTGTGAAGACATCTTCTCCCTGCCCAGAGCTCTGTCCTCCAGCAGCCACATCTGCTTGATCTGGGGATGGATGGGAGCAGGTACAGGAACCATTTGGGTCCAGCTAGAATTAATTTTCTGTACCTGCTAACAACAGCTTCTCCCCAGAATGAGATCTGCTGATGGATAGTTACAGCCCTCAGACCTTGAATGGTGCCAGCAGAAATGCTGAGTTCAACCCTAGATAAAACATCAGTGAGTGCCCATGGGAAATCCACATTTCCATGGTGAAAATTGTTCTGTGAGTTACAGTCAAAGCCCAAACTGCCCAACTCAGAAGAAAACACAGTAGAAAATACATCTGAAGCTCTTGCTTGGGCCACAGCTGAACACATCTGGACTGTGACAAAGGCTTTCTCCAAGGAGATTTAGTCACACAAGGAACTTCACTGAATTCTTAGGAGGGGAAAAAAAGGAGAATAAAGAAGAGGCTTTGGGGGGGTTGTTTTTTTATTTTTGTGATTCTTTTCTCCACACTATTTTCATTTCAGTCTGCATCAAGTCCTGCTTTTATAACTTATTAATGATAAATTGATCTCGGGAGATATTAACTCTGTATTTACAGAGTGTTTAGAGATGCTAGGGGCTGTTTTAAATGTGCCAGCTGCTCAGTGCTGATTTAAGTACACAGATGTTCTGATTAGCATAACATTCAAATTCGATGCCCTTCTTATCTCCAGCCTCCAAATGCACCAAAACAGCAGCACCAGCAGCTCAGGAGATAGAGGCAGAAGTTCCTTCTCTGCTTGGGACCTCCCTGTGGGCTGAACTTCATTCAAGTGCAGCTTGATCCCAGAACGCCAGGTTGGAAAGGA
The DNA here is from genome assembly GCF_015220805.1 of Pogoniulus pusillus. Lineage (NCBI taxonomy): Eukaryota > Metazoa > Chordata > Aves > Piciformes > Lybiidae > Pogoniulus > Pogoniulus pusillus. The sequence goes on along the minus strand of NC_087285.1, from coordinate 10,738,359 downwards.
TCTCAAGGATCTTCTGGTCCAACCTTTCTAGGTAGCAGGAGAGTTGAAATGAGCTGGTCCAGCATCCTGCCAACCGTCCCTGGAGGTCTTCAAGCAAAGACTGGATGAGGCACTTAGTGCCATGGTCTAGTTGACTGGATAGGGCTGGGTGCTAGGTTGGACTGGATGAGCTTGGAGGTCTCTTCCAACCTGGTTGATTCTATGATTCTATGATTCTGAGCCTTAAAGCTGTTCAGTGCAGGGGACTGCACCACTTCCCCTGGGAGATGATTCCAGTGTCATCTCTTCTCACGAGGAGACATTTTCTTCTGGCTTCCAATTGGAGTATCCCCAGCAATAACTTGCCCACATCACCCCTTGTCTTTTCCAGAGGGACTTTCCACCTTCCTGGTAGCCACCTACTGGTACATGATGCTTCTCTGGGTCCCCTGTCACACAGAGGCTGGTGATGATCTCTTGTGGTGGTGGTGGTGGTGGAGAGAGAGTGAGAATTTCTTGCAAATTATATGGTGAGGTAGCTTTGGGTTCAAGGCTGAACAGTCCTTGGGCTCCATGGAACCTCTAACACAGAGGGACACAGACCTTCTGGAGTGGGTGCAGAGAAGAGGGCTGGAGGGTCTCTCTTGCGGGGACAGGCTGGGAGAGCTGAGGCTGTTCAGCCTGGAGAAGAGAAGGCTCCAGGGAGACCTTAGAGCTGTATTTCAATATCTGAAGGGACCTAGAGGAAGGCTGGGGAGGGACTGTCTAGAAGGGCTTGTGGTGATAGGATGAGGGGCAATGGTTTGAAACTGGAGCAGGTTAGATTCAGGTTGGACCTCAGGAGGAAGTTCTGCACAATGAGGGTGGTGAGACACTGTAACAGGTTGCCCAGAGGTGCAGTTGAGACCCCACCCCTGGAGACATTCAAGGTCAGACTCAGCCCTGAGCAGCCTGCTCTACTTGAAAGTGTCCTCCTGACTGCAAGATGACCTTCGAGGGTCTTTTCCAACCCCATGCAATCTGTGACTCTGCAAACAACTGGCAAAGGAGATGCTCTCTGCTTGGTTGTGTTTCATTCCCTCTGCTGTGTTTGCTGCTGTGCTTTGCTTCAGGATGTTTTATTTCCAGCTCTGTCCCTGCCCTCGCTGTGTGTTTTGGAGGCTGAGCTGTAACAGGAGGTAATGTGAGTGGTCTTTGAACCAGAGAAGCTGCAGATAATGACAGCAAATTGGTGTCTGGCTCCAGGAACTGCACCTCACAGAAAAGAGCCTGAATCAGAGCTCAGGGCTGGAGCTCCACAGAGCTGGAAAGGTCAAATCCAGTCCCTGAGAGACTCTTCTGCGGCAGGTTTTAGTGGCGTAGGGAGGTCTGACCAGCTCTTCAGTGGCAAAGTAGGAGAAGCCTCATTACAGCTTTCATGAATCATCTGAGAATTCTCCCAGGCTTTCACAGTAATCTCCTCAGGTTAAAAAAAGGAGTGCAGTTAAGTTCTCTTTCCTTGCTGGGCATTTCTAAGTGTGCTTTCCCTCGCTAATCAGGATGGAAATGACAGCGGCTGGGACAAACCTCTGAAGCCAAAGTGACCATGGAGGATGTAAAGTCCCTTTGAAAGGGAGCTGCTCTCCCCAGGTAGCAGAGGTGCGAGAAGAACCTTTGGCTCCTCATTTTACAGATTCACAGACTGTGTCAGGTTGGAAGGGACCCTCAAAGGTCATCTTGTCCAACCCCTCTGCATACATCAGGGACATCTCCAACTAGAGCAGGCTGCCCAGGGTCAAATGAAGTCTGATCTTGATTTTCACTTTCCTATTTCAAGTCCTGTACTGCTTCCCAGAGAAATAAACATAAAAAAAATCTCATTGGATAATTTCAGTCTGCCCATGAACAGGAATTTTATGACATCTCACGAGAGGAAACCTCATTTCACCTCAGCCTCCTAAACCTACCACACTTCCATGGTATGGATAACCCCTTGGGCTCCAGAATATTATAAACTAATATCCAGGTCCTTGATTCATGATTTTTTTATTTTAAATTTGACCTTTCTCTGGGCTTGATGGTTGTAAACCAGATTTGCTCCCAAACCTTTTTCACACTGGGATAGCTTATGGATATGACAAATGGCCTCATGTTGCTCCAGGGAAGGTGTATGGGTTGGAGATGAGGAACAGTTTCTTTGCTGCAAGAGTGCTCAGGCATTGGAACAGGCTGCCCAGGGAGGTGGGAGTGTTCAAGAAGGGTGTGGACATGGCACCTGGGGACATGGCTTGATGGCCAAGGTGGTGTTGAGCTGATGGTTGGATTGATCTTAGAAGTCTCTTCCAACCTTAAGGATTTTCCATATACATTTATTTTCCTTCCTCTTTTTCCTTGCAGCAGCTCTGAGCAGTGCCTCACAGGGTTGAATGGCTGTGTTTTCACATCCCTGGTTTTAGACTGCCTGGCTTCAATAACTGGAAGCTTCACTCAGGAGATCAGAACCATATGAGGAGCACAGAAAGGGAAACAATTTGGTGGCTCCTTGCTTTCCCCGAAGAGACATCCATCGACCCGGCAGAAATATCTGGTAATGACAACAGCAGAACGGGAAATCACTTCAAAGCCAATCTGATATCTTGTGGAAGAGCAGGGCAATGATACAAAGACAATATCAAAGGCTCAAGAAGGATTTTCCGAGGCACTTTGCCACTCAGCCTTCACCACCCCCTGCAGAGACAATCAAGACTAATGGGAGCATTAGTACAGCGGAAGGCTACATATCAAAAGAGTCCCTGGAGCAAATCACACCCAGAAACTGGAGCATCACTGGCACCATGCTCCAAACCACCCCCCTCTGTCACCAAAATGAGTAAAAGGGTTGTAAACAGCAGAGAGGAAATTTTTGCCTGGTGACTGCAAACAAGCACCCAGCAGGGCTGTTAAAAGTTGCTTGCTGCAGAGAAAAATAGGATTCCTCCAGCTTTATGGGCCACAGTGGGGATGCTCCTGCTCCTCTGCCATACATCCAGCTGTCACAGAGACAAAATGGGAAGCCACTGTGGGTCACAGATTCATAGGTTCAGGTTGGAAGGGACCTTAAAGATCATCTACCCCATGCCACGAGCAGGGACACCTTCCACCAGGCCAGGCATCATCCAACCTGGTCCTTGAACACCTCCAGGAAAGGGGAATCCACACCCTCCCTGGGCAACCCGTGCCAGTGCCTCACCACCCTCACTGGGAAGAATTTCTTCCTAATCTCCAATCTTAATCTCTCTCTTCCAGCAGAAGATCCATTGCTCTCACTACATACCCATGTAAAAAGTGTGTCCCCCCTTCAGGTATCCCTGCCCATGGCAGGTGAGTTGGAACTGGGTAAACTTTCAGGCCCCTTTCAATCCAAACCGAATCTATGAAACCCTGAGTCCACCTATCAACCCAATGCTAAACCACTGCCTGTGTCCACACGTTTCTTGAACACCTCCAGGGATGGGGACTCCACCACCTCCCTGGGCAGCCTGTTCCAATGCCTGACCACTCTTGCAGCAAAGAAATTGTTCCTCATCCCCAACCTAAACCTCTCCAGGCACAATTTCAGGCCATTTCCTCTCCTTTTATCACCTGAAACTAGAAAGAGACCAACCCCACCTCAGTCAAACCTCCTTTCAGGTTGACACAATGATTTCCAGTCTGTTCTCAGATGAGTTCCTGGCAGCCCAGGTGAAGCCACCATCAGCTGGAGAGCCTCATGCAAATTTAATGAAGCACAAGGTAAGTGGAAATACAATGCAGGGAAGAGGTCAGCAAAATACTTCATTAATTAAAGAAGATAGAGTAGCTTTAACTGGGGGAAGGGAGCCTTTTCTTTCCAGCAGCACCAGTTCAGCTGACCAGGAAGGCACAGGGAAGCTGGTGTTTAGCTGCCTCTCCAGAAAGATAAAGATCTCATTTAGTGTGTGGTAGTAAATGTTTCCTTTCAGATGAGACAGTCCAGAGGCTTCAGGTGACACCTGTGTGTGTGAATCACAGAACCATGGTTCTGTTCCTGTGGCCTCACACCGCTGTGTGACAGAAAAGCACCACTCAGAACTGAGATGGTTCATATTTGCAGCTCTCCAAGAGACTCTTACTCTGTCACCAGCAAACACACACAAAGGGACACCTTCAAGCTTTTTGTGTTGGAGTGAGGAAACTAAGAATAGTGAAAGGTGAAGACTTTGCCTGGCTCCACCCAGCTCAGGCCAAACGCCTTGGGATGGGCAGGAGCATCATGGACCTGGTTGGGGAGGTCAAGGTGCAGCAGATGGAAGCCAACCACTGCACTCCATTGTGTTGCTGCTTGGTGTGGCCCTCCAGCTTCCCTCCAGACCCTCCAGACCTTCTAGCCTCCCTCTAGACCTTTCAGTCTCCCTCTAGCCTATTTTCAGACCCTCCAGCTTCCCATAAGACCCTCCAGCTTCCCATTAGACCTCCTAGCCACCTTCCAACCTCCCTCCAGATGCCCCAGCCCCTCACCCTCCCCGTTTGTGTACTCAGCTCTTTGCTGAAGTGCTTAATCTGTTTTAAACCACTGTAGTTCTGGTGAGCTATCTGCAGGCTTCTGCCAGCTGAGCAGGGAAGTGATTTGATTTCCAGTTCCAGCATGGCAGCTGTGTGTGTGGGAGGCTGTGAGGAACAGAGTGTGTGTGTGTGGTTGTTGTTGTTTTTAAGGTGACCAAAATCTGGTCCATCAGATCTAATCTAACCTACTTCCAGCCTGCTGAAGCAGTGACAAATGACAGGAGGCTGTTTTCATGGCAGTGGTGCACAGCAGGGTGTGGGTGATGGGTACAGATGGTGGTGGGCTCCCAAGCCATGGGCCTGTGAAGGTGCAGAGGTGTGACCAGCTGTGCCCAAAGAGCAGAGGCATAGGGATGGTGTGGAGAGCAGCTTTTGGCTGCTCAGACCATGTTCAGGGGCTCCCAGGATCATAGAATCACTTGGATTAGAAAAGGCCTGTAACACCATCAAGTCAAACCATTCTCTGACTCTACCAAGGCTGGTGCTAACCCATGTCCCTCAGCACCACATCTCTGCCTCTTTGAAACACTTCCAGGGATGGGAATCCAACCACCTCCCTGGGCAACCTGTTCCAGTGTTTGAGAACTCTTGCAGGGAAGAAGTTTCTTCTCATATCCAAACTAAACCTCACCTGAAGCAGCTTAGAATCATAGAATTGTTTCAGCTGGAAAAAGACCTCCAAGATCATTAAGTCCAACCTTCAAGCTGTGGCAATTAAGCCATGTCCCAAAGTACCATGTCCACACTTTGCTTGAACACCTCCAGGGATAGGGATTACAACACTACCCTGGGCAGCCCTTTCTCTTGCAGCAAAGAAGTTGTTGGTTTAAAGTACCACTTGAGGTCATGGATCTAGAGAGCTGCAACTGAAGGGGGCCTACAAAAAGATGGGGAGGGGCTTTTTAGACTACCAGGGAGTGACAGGACTGGGGGAAATGGAGCAAAGCTGGAGGTGGGGAGATTCAGACTGGATGTGAGGAGGAAGCTGTTCAGCATGAGAGTGGTGAGAGCCTGGAATGGGTTGTCCAGGGAGGTGGCTCAGGCCCCATCCCTGGAGGTGTTTAAGGCCAGGCTGGATGGGGCTGTGGGCAGCCTGCTCTAGGGTAGGGTGTCCCTGCCCAGGGCAAGGGGTTGGAACTGGATGATCTTTGTGGTCCTTTCCAACCCTGACTGACTCTATGATTCAACCTAAATCTTCTCTTCTCTCTTTTCAAACCACTGTCACTCGTCCTGTCACTGCAGGTCTTTGGAACAGTCCCTCTGCAGCCTCTGCTATGATTCTAACTTGCTTCATCTCACTGAAGATGTCCTGGAACAGGACATGGAACCTTTCCCTCTCTGTACTCAGCTGTCTCAGGTCACTATGTGAGAGCAAAAAGGGGAGGTGATGTTAAGGTTTGCTTTGTTCAAATCTGTGGTGCATTTTAAAGGCTCCAGGGTTTTTTTGGAATCATGGACTCCAAATACATGACACCAGATGGTTGGACTTGATGAGCTTAGAGGTCCTTTCCAACCAAAACAGTTGTATAATTGTATGATTCTGTGAATGAGTTGTCACCTCATGGATCAGTACTTGCCTTGTGAACCTGCTGAGCAGGACCACAGTGCCCTGGGGAGGCTTTGGGAGGTCCTTTCAACATGTCTCAGTGATACAAGGGTTGGAAAGGTCTTGTGGATTTGGGGTTTTTCCCCCTTTAAATCAGTATGGAAAATGCTCTTGTCCCATTGCTGGCCTCAAAAGCTATCAGTCAGCTTTGAGCAGGCTGCTTTTTCTCTGCCCCTTTTTAACCTTCTCTGGCTTTGCAAATGAAAAGAAGTTTTCCCATCAGACCCAATCTCTCCTTTTGGAGAAAAACACTCTTCAAACTGCCCAGAAACAGAGCAGTAAATCACTGGCAGCTCCAGAACACCTTAGTGATGCTGGGAAGGTGAAATGAAGCCACGGGTTGATGGGAGGGTTTCCAGCGTGACACGGCACGTCAAACCCACACCTTCTTGGTTCACAGCTGTGGTTATTTGCCTCTGAGAAGCTGCTGCTTCCTCGGCTGGCTCAGGGAGCCACCAGCCCTCCATGAGAAGCAGCTTTAGGCTGTGCCCAACGCAGCAGCCCTTTGAGCAGCTCCTGCTTTCCCAGCAGCAGATAAATGACACTGACAGCTTGCCTCCATGCCTAAGATGAAACATTTGCTTACCTGCCTGCTTTCCAGCAGCAGAAAACCCCTCCTTCTGCTCATTCATGAGTAAAATAATTACATAGAAACAGAGCATATGGAAACCAGCTTTTAGGTGCTTCCAGCCCCAAGAAAACGAAATATTTGGGGGCTGACAACACCTAAGGAGCTGCAGCGTTGGTAATCAGGAGTAAATGGAGCATTAAGGAGGAACCAGCTGTTGGGAACAGAACTGCAGCAAGCAGGAGGAGCCCGGGTGTGCCCCGGGCAGCTGGGGCTTTGCTGCTCCTCTCCTGCTTTTTATGGCTCTACCTCGCAGCAGGAGAAGGGGAAGGGAGGAATGAGAGAGGATTTGAGTCTCCCTTCTGATGGCTGCGGCACTTTGTGTATGCTTTCCTGGTAGAATTTGCAGCCGCTGATTCGGAGTGTATTTGGTGGCTAAAGGCACTGCTGGGCAAAGATGGACCATGCTGGAGCACTAATGCTGTGTGAAAGGGCCACAGAGGAGGCCAGGAGGGCCACAAGGATAATAAGAGAAGAAAAGGCTCCAGGGAGACGTAGAGCTGCATTTCAATATCCGAAGGGGATCTAGAGGAAGGCTGGGGAGAGACTGTTTAGAAGGGCCTGTGGGGATAGGTTGAGGAGCAGTGCTTTGAATCTGGGGCAGGGCAGGTTTAGGTTGGACATTTGGAGGAAGTACTGCACAATGAAGTTGCTGAGACACTGAACAGGTTGCTTAGGGATATGGTTTAGGTCCTGTCCCTGGAGACATTTAGGGTCAGACTCGAAGCAGCCCTAGGCAACCTGCTCCAGATGGAGGTGTCCTACTGGGTGCAGGGTGATTGAACAAGATGACCTTTGAAGGTTCCTTCTGACCTGATACCAGCTGTGAATCGTTGAAAAGACATCATCAGGAGTGGGAAGCACTGCTTTCCCTCCACAGCAACCTGCTGCCTGGCTTTAGCTGTTTATCTTTGCCTAATGAGAGGCACATCTCCATTTGTAGGGTGATAACCTGAGGAATGGGATGCACCTCAGGAGGCACAGGATCTGTGACCTGTTCTGTCTGTCTTCTCAGTGTCTGCTGCTCTTCACTGCTGGTTTTTTGCTGCTACAACCCCTTTGCCATGGCTGACACCCAGTATTCACGGGTCAGGAGGAATGAAAACACCATTTCCTCTAAGTCCTTTAAGAGCAGGGTCTAGAAATGCTCCATTTAATCACTCCAGATTTCTCATAAGCACACTAGGATGAGCTCAGTGTTCAAAGCAAATCTTTTCCACAGCCACACTTGATTTTGTCAAATGGTCTCAGTGCTGTCACATCCTGACTCTCTTGTACCTGGTGGTTCATGCTCAGCCTTCCCTTGTCTCTAGTTCTGTCACTCAATGAATCCTTCTTCCTTATGCTAGCCTTGAAACGTCATCTTCTTCACTGGCTCAAGGTGTCTGTTGTGCGATTAATCTGCCTCATGCCTGAGCTCTGAGCCCGTTTAAAAAGCCTTCAGCAGCCTGGGACTTCCTACAAGGTTTTTTTCCATTTCCTTTTCTTATTTACTGTAGAAAATTGCTGATGGAAGAAAAAAAAAAAAAAAGAAGTTCCCCTTTCGCTCATGGAAAATACATCAGAAGCTGAATGGAGCTCCAAGGAATAGCTGAAGTCCATCTGGCTGAAACAGGAAGGCAGAAACAAAAAAGGGGAAGATGAGAGTGAGAACATCTGGATTTTGGTCCCAAGATATCTGTATAATAACTGAAGTTGTGAAATACCCAACCCACCCCCTTCTTCTGTAGCCTGCTGCATCTGGGCCCTTGCTGAACAGGGGTGGAGAAGAGGGAAAGGGGATAAGATGCAGAATATTAACTAATGTCAGGTTGTCAGACAGAAGCTTCTTCCCTCTGTTCTTTCCTTCCTCCCTGTCAGGGCAACAAAGCAGGTGAGAGGCTGGGAACACAGAGGCTGAGGGAGCTGGGGGTGTGCAGCCTGCAGAAGAGGAGGCTCAGGGCAGAGCTCATTGCTGTCTACAGCTACCTGCAGGGAGGCTGTATCCAGGTGGGGATTGGTCTCTTCTGCCAGGCAAGCAGCAACAGAACAAGGGGACACAGTCTCAAGTTGTGCCACGGGAGGTCTAGGCTGGATGTTAGGAAGAAGTTATTGCCAGAGAGAGTGATTGGCATTGGAATGGGCTGCCCAGGGAGGTGATGGAGTCACTGTCCCTGGAGGTGTTCAAAAAAGCCTGGATGAGGCACTTAGTGCCATGGTGTGGTTAATTGGACAGGGCTGAGTGATAGGTTGGCCTGGATGATCCTGGAGGTCTCTTCCAACCTGGTTGATTCTATGATTCTATTCTATGATTCTGTGATTCTTGGGCCATTCTGAATCATTGCCTCAGATACCTTATTACAAAGGGTTGGAAAGGACCTCTGGAGATCATCTGCTCCAACCCCACTGCTAACATGGCTATGTCAGTTTTGTGGGGATTCTACTTCTTCCCCTTGCATTTTAAACTCCCAAGCTTTACTCCAGGAGGTTGCACAGAACTGTGCTTGGTACTGGGTCAAGCAGTGCAGGTCTGAGGGCACAGGGGACAAGATGTGGCTCTGCGGTGCTTGGGCAGGAGAGAAGGCTCAGAGGAGACCTTATGACCATGAACCAGTAGATAAAGGGTGGCTACCAGGAGGGTGGAGACTCTTTTTATACAAGGAGTCCCACGGCAAAACCAAGGGGTGATGGGGTTGCTCCTGGGGAGATTCTCATTGGATTCCAGCAGAAAATGATGCCCTATGAGAACAGTTGGACACTGGAGTCATCTCCCAAGGGAAGTAAGTGGTGGAGTCCCCTACACTGCACAGTTTTAAGGCTCATCTTAGCAGGATGCTGGGCCAGCTCATTTCAATTCTTCTGTTACCTACAAAGGTTGGACCAGATGGTCCTTGGGGTCCCTTCCAGCATGGCATTCTGTGGTCTTACAGTTTGTGGCAGGATGCAATTTGACTGCTCTGTGAGAAGCAAGGTTTCAGGGGCAGGTGAAATGTAGCAGCTGGCTTTCAAACACTGTAAATGCTTGAAAGGTGGGCAGGGCTGAATGGATTGCCCTTTGCCCCCAAAATGGGAATTCTCTATTACAGAAAAAGCAGCATTTGCAAAGAGCTTTAACCTGGGCAGCCCTCACATCCCTCACCGCTACCCAAGCAGCATCTCATGGGGAATGAAGGCAGCTGTAAATTTCATATGGGCACCGAAAACAATTCAGTAGCTCCTGCACTTTTCCCTCTGCAGGGTGATATGCTAGCAATTCTGAATAATTCAAGTAGCCAAAGGCACTTCTGGATACAAGCAGATGTGTCTCAGCCCCACGTCCTTTCCTGAGGTCCTCTTCTCACCTTGGGTAGCAACCAAACTCTTCTCCTTTTTGTGAGGATGTGGTGATCATCCAGTTCCAACCCCCCTGCCATGGGCAGGGAGGACTTCTACTAGAATAGATTGCTCAAGGCCTCATCCAGTCTGGCCTTGAACATCTCCAGGGAGGGAGCAACCATGACATCCCTGGGCAACCTGTTCCAGTGTCTCGCACCCTCACTGGAAAGAATTTCTTCCCTATGTCCAGTCTAAATCTCCCTTTTTGCAGCCCAATGCCATTGACCCTAATCCTGTTGCTACAAGCTCTTGTAAAAAGCCCCTCCCCAGCTGGAAGGTTGCTCTAAGGTCTCCCTGGAGCCTTTCCTTCTCCAGGCTGAACAACCCCAGCTCTTGTAGCCTGTCCCGATAGGGAAGCACTCCAGCCCTCTGATCACCCCAAACCATTTTATGAATCTACAAAGTGATGGAGCTTTACATCCTTCAGCCTGTGACTAAATTTGCTTTGCTTTTACCCCAGAGTGCCAATTAGAAGAGGAGCCCCCACAGCCCTACAGAAAAGCAAAGGAACAAACATGGGAGAGTTGTCAGGAGCTGCTCTCTTCCCGTGTCACCACGCATGCAGGGCATGGCTGCTCCTGCTAGTTGGAAGTAACTGAAAGAGATGCTGGATTAATATTTATGAGTCCTCACTAAGACACTGTTTGATCTGCTCAGGAGGGATGCTGCACGTGGAGCACTCACTGTGACCTGGCTCTCAAGTGCCCTCCGTTCTCCCCCTCAGCTCCCCCATGCCCTGCACAGCGCCGGCAGCATTTCAGCTCATTCAGAACTTGCAGTTGATGTCTCAAAACGTCTGCAGAGAGAGTCAATGTCCCTTTTCTCCCCACATCTGCATGAGGAGTTCTGCTCCCTAAAAAAAAAAAAAAAAAGGAGATTCTGCTCTAACAGGCTTAAAAATAATAATCAAAGAGCAGCTCTGCAGCCACTGGGTGCTCTGACTCTAGTGGGATTCAGCGTTCTTGGCTCTGGGAGGAGGGACTGGCATTGCCCCCAGGTGTTTCTGCTGCTTTTGGGGCTCTTATGAGTGACATCACAGAACCACAGAATGTCAGGCTGGGAAGGACCCCAAGGATCATCTGGTCCAAGCATTCTAGGTAACAGGAGAGTTGAAATGAGCTGTCCCAGCATCCTGTCAACTGAGCCTTAAAACTGCAGTGTAGGGGAGTCCACTGCTTCCCCTGGGAGATGACTCCAACGCCTAAGTGCTCTCATGGTGTCCCAGGTCAGGGTGGATCCCTCTCCCAGTAGAATAAACTCACTACAGCATGGATATTTTTGGAAAGTCCTGGGAAAATGAAATTGTATTTCTTATAGTTTAAAGTATAAAGAGAATAAACTACTGCAGAGATATAATAACCTTAAGGAAGACAAGGAAGGAGTCAAGCGGCAGCAAAGGAGCAGCAGCCAAAACAGCAATGGGGTGGGGAAGATAGCAGCAGGCCCAGCAGAAGCAGTGAGGGGAAGGTCCAAGCTGTGCTTCCAGACATAAAGCTGTTGGTGCTCCAATGAAATGATATTAACTTATCCATCCTTGCCATTCTATGGCCTCTCCCTAGAACATTCACCTCTCCACTCAGAGCTTCTACTTCCTCATTTCTCTGTTCCAAGTGTTTTTATGTCTGAGGTAGAAATCTGGCTCAAACAGCCACCTGGGAAACATTGAAATGCTTCATAGTAAACACTCTTTGCATTTATTTCACAGGCCAAAGCTCAAACAAGAGTAATCATGTCTTTCATACCTTGGTCTTCCTCTAGTGTAGCTAGTGCAGCTGCCAGGTGTGGCAGATAACTTCACATCTCACAGCCTCAGGCCAAAGGATGGGGGTTTTGTGCAGGCATTTGGGTAACAATGCTGTGGTGGTGTGGGAGCCACCAGAAGCAGTGGCAAGGTCTACCTGTAAAATGTTTCTGTGCCTTCTCCTGGCCAGGTCAGAACATGTGACAGGCTGAGGGAGCTGGGGTTGTTCAGCCTGGAGAAGAGGAGGCTCTAAGGAGACCTAATAGCAGCCTTCCAGCACCTGAAGAGTGCCTACAATAAGGACGGAGAGAGACTGTTTACAAAGGTGAGGAGCAATGGCTTCAAACTAGAGAAGAGCAGATGTATATTGAGTGTTAGGAACAAGTCCTTGTGTTGGAGCACTGGTTGCCCAGGGAGGTGGTTGGGGCTCCATATTCAACGTGAGGTTTGAGAGGACTGTGGGCAACCTGATCAAGTTGAGAATGCCTATGCTGACTGCAGGGAGGGGGTTGGACTAGATGACTTTCAGAAGTCCCTTCCAACCCAGACCATTCTAGGATTCTATGATTTTCTTCTGGAATCCAATGGGAATCTCCCCAGGAGCAGCTTGTCCCCGTCACCCCTTGTCTTTTCCACAGGGATCCTCATAGTGGTCTAGAAACACTCACCAGTTATTTCCAGCATCTCCTTACTGGGCTGTTAGCTGCCTCCAGACTGTGCAATCGAGGCACAGCAGAACATGAGTACAGCTGAGATGTGGCCTCATGTCCTCACCTTCCCTCAGACCTGCTGGTACATGTTGCCTCATGGTGAACATGGCCATAGCTGCCTCATCCTGTGGGATGGCTTGTCTGTTGGCACTGGCATCAGGAGGAATCATTTCTGCAGCTGATCTGGATGGGCATAGATAGGGCATGATGAAGGTGGACACTGTAATGGTTTCTCACATGAGCATGTACCAAATTGCGCAAGGAATGATGGATGTCCCCCGGAATGGGCTGCAATAAACCAGATCCTCACACAGCAGAAAAGAACAGAGCCAGGTGAGCTTTAATTCCACCACTTCCTTACTGAGCTGACAATGGTCCAAGGATTTTATTGCTCTTTCTCTGTTGGCAGACTCAGGAGCCAAAAGGAATGACTGTGAAGTCCCAACTGACCTCTCCAGAGCACAAGGACAAAATGCTTCCCAGGCAATGCCACCATGTATGGAATGATGTACTCAGAGCCACAGGGGCTGAGCCAGGGGAACCTGCTGTCCTGGAGCACCAGGGACACTATGGGATGCAAACAGTAACTGTCCTTTAACAGCTTCAGCCCAAAACAGGGTGAGAATGTGAAGCCTGAGGACAGATGGATGGGAATGTTAAGAAGAATCCTCTGCAGAGGCTTAAAGAATAGCAGAGATGTAGGACAGTGTCTTGCCTTAGATGTCTGGAGAACAGGTCTGCTGAGAAGCAGCTGAGGGAACTGGGATTGTTCAGGTTGAGGAAAAAGAGACTGAGGTGAGACCTTCTGGATCTCTACAACTCCCTGAAAGGAGGATGGAGAGAGGTGGGGACTGGACTCTTCTCTCAAGGAACAAGTGACAGGGCAAGAGGAAATGTCCTCAAGTTGCCCCAGGGCAAGTTTAGGTTGGACATGAGGAACAATTTCTTCCCCAAAAGGGTTGTCAAGGCCTGGCCCAGGCTGCCCAGGGCAGTGGTGCAGTCCCCATCCCTGCAGGGGCTTCTAAGATGCGTAGATGTGGTGCTGAGGGATCCAATCTAGTGGTGACCTGGCAATGCTGGGTTACTGGTTGGACTCAATGACCTGAAAGGTCTTTTCCAGCCTAAGCAATTCCATGGTTCCATGGTTCTATGAAGGGAGGTGATGCTGCTGATCTCTCCCTGCTTAGCAACAGGACCAAGACAAAGTCACTTGATCATGCTCAGACCCATCATATTTGGAAATCCCTGCTCTCTGTGCACTTCCTTTTTAAACCTTGGAGAGTGTTTTGCTTGCCACGAGGAAATCTTATGCTTAAGGGAGACAGGAATTTCTCTGAGCATGGTTTACTCTCCTAGGCTTTTGCCTTCCCCTTGTCTGTCTGGTATGGCACAGCACCACTGCTCACACCAAGCCCTCCACAAGAGTCTTTGGTCGAAGCACACTTTTTCTCTCACAGATGCCTCCTGGCAGCAGTGGTAAGGAAGATTTCTCCCTACATCAAAGCACAGTGGAGGTGAGGAGATTGTTCTGCCAGCATGGTGAGAAACCCAGTTCTGTCTGCCAGATCCAGCCAGGCAGCTGCTCACCAGCTTTCACATCTGAAGTGGAGACCATCAGCATCACTGCAGCATGTGGGCAGGAACGAGCCAGGGAGACATTTCCCAGTATGGGGAGAACAATTCTCCTCCTTTCTCAGGTAGGTTTTTAAGTATTAGCAACCATGGTAACTGGAGCAGGGCTGCAACCCCTGTGCCACGCACACAGCCTGGCACCATCATCTCTGCAGAGCACTCACCCTCAGAAGAAACCCCAGCTGCAGCAGCTTCCTCAGCCACCTCACCTCATTGTGTGCTAGGCAGGAGATCTGCCCAAGATCTGGTGCAGTTTGAAAGAGTGTGTTGCACACTGAGACCTGTGCAGATGGTTGGTGTTGAAGGCACCTGCCCATCACCAGCATTTCTCCTTGAGCTGGGGAAGAAGAGGAAGATCTTGGTAGGGCCCCTTGTCTGCTGGCATGGAGACTGTGCAGAAGGAGCAGGCCTCAGAATAACACAATTCAAATCACTACTGAGGTGCTGTGGGCTCACTTCCAAACCCATGGAAGAAGTTCCTTGTGTTTGCACCACAGTGGATGAAGGCATCCAGACTGGTTGCAGGGGAAGGGAGGCAATGTTCCTTGTGCACCACATCGCTCCTTCTCAGTGGCAATTAAGTCACAGACTGGATTGGGCTGGAAGGGAACTTAAAGATCATCTGGTTCCAGCCCCCTTGCTATTGGCAGGGACACCTCCCACCACACCAGGTTGCTCAGGGTCCCAGCCAGCCTGGCTTTGAACACTTCCAGGCTTGGAGCCTTCACAGCTTTTCTGGGCAACCTGTTCCAGTTTCTCACCACCCTCACGGGGAAGAATTTCTTCTTCTTGCCTCATCTCAATCCTGGTTCTTCCAGTTTGAAGCCATCACCCCTGGTCCTGTCACTTCATACCTTTGTACAAAGACCTTCTTTGATTCTCCTGTAGAACCCTGCAAACAATGAAAGGCTGCTCTAAGTCCTTCCTGGAGCCTTCTATTCTCCAGGCTGAACAACCCCAACTCTCTCAGCCTGGCTTCACAGCAGAGGCCTTCCAGCCCTCCTATGATTGCTGTGGCCTCCTCTGGCCCTGCTCCAGCAGGTCCCTGTCTCTGCTGTGCTGAGGACTCCAGAGCTAGCCCCAGCACTGCAGGGGATTCTCAGCAGAGCAGAGGGGCAGTATCTGCTCCCTCCATTGGCTGCCCACACTGCTGGGGATCAACCCAGGATATGGCTGTGGCTGGCAAAATCTGGCAAAAGCTGTGGGAAAGGGGAAGAAAGCCTCAGTTTAGGAAAAAAGGATCAGTTAAGGAAGCATGAATTTCCCACCCCCCCCCCCCCCCCCCTTGTCTTTTTCAGTAAATGCTGTGGAAAGGCTGGGCAGGGCAGAGCCTGGAAGCTCTTCACCACCATCAATTGCTGCAGGAGTCATTTCCACAGAGGTCTCATGCTCCATATATAGGTCTCGAGTCTCTGCTTTTAATGGTCTGACAAGTGTAGAGTAAGCCCAGCTGAGTGTTCCCTCATTGCTTGGCTCTGCAGATAAGAGGAATGCTTTCTTTTGATTGAGATCTTAAATCAATTGTTCCTTTACCCACTGTCTGATGGTTATTATCCATGGAGAAGATAAAGTTCAGATGGTAAATTGTTAATATTGTAAGAAAAATGTCTGTTGTGTCCTGCTTTAAGTTTCCTGTCTGAATGAAATACGTTCCCCTATAATATTTCAGATTGTGGCTCATCCATCAGAGCACAGAACTGAGCAGTGGCCACGTTCTCTTGCTCTGCCACTGCACTGTCAGCTTTTGCAGTGCAGTTGTGCGACATCTGCTGATGTGCTGGGCTCAAGTGGTGGGGAGCAAAGCCTCACTCCTTCTGGAGTGCTTCTCCCGGGTGAGGGGTGAGCTGCTGGGGAGTGGGGCAAGACCCTGTCCATATCTGGGACAAAGGAGCCAGCCATGTCAGTGAGATATCAAGGTGTGGCCAGCAAAGAGCTAGAATGAAGCCCAAAGGGCTCAGCTGCATCATGCTTGCCCATCCCATCGCTGACACGTGGTGATGGAGGAGAGCAGGAGCTTCAGGCCAGACTTCAGGCAGGAAGCCTGTGGGATGGAGCAGAGAAGTGTCCTGCCAAGGCCATGCCTACCAAGGACTTTCACCAGGAGAGAGCATCCAGAGCTGTGCCACACCATGAGTCAGCATCAGCTGGATCCACTTGGCCACTGTGACACTGGGCAAGCTGCTGAGGGCGATCCTGCTTTAGCAGGAGGCTTTGCTGGGTGATCCCCAAAGGTCCCTGCCAACTCCAACCATGCTGGGATTCTGGGATGTTGGGCAGCACAGAGCATGCTCCAGGCAGGACAGCAGACATGGGGTGACCCTGTGCAGTCAGCTTCTCCTCTGGCATTATGCACCTTGCAGTGTTGTCCACCCAATATGTGCTCCTGAGCCAGCAGCACTTCTAAAGTGGAGTCCTCAGAATGCTTTCTGAGACTATCCATTGGCTTTCCAAGCCCCATGGCTGCAGTAACAAATGAAAATCCTCAGGTCTTCCTCCTTTAGATCTTCATTTTGCCAGATTTCCTCTCAGGCACTCACAATGCCCAGTCTCACATTTGCTTCCCAAATGAGCAGCCACTGCAATTCTTCACCCCTTCCCCTCTGATTGAGCTGGGTCCATAATATTTCACACCAATTTGCTCTTGGGTTTCCACCTTGTGTCACCAAGAGAAATAGCTCTGTTATTTTCTAACTGTGACTCATGGTGCACCTTATGAACTTCAACTGCTCTCAGGGTCATTCTCGTTGACAAATTGCTGTAGGCTGCTCCAGTAATTATTTGTCCTTGGGAAGATGTATCTCCTGTGGGGAAGGGATCCCAAGAATAAAACTGTCTCACTGGTAAAATGTCTGCTCTGCCACTAGAAGATGAAACACTTATCCCTTTGACCAGGTCATGCTAGTCCTTGAGTATCTGAGAGGTAGAAAACAGCTCCCAGATCTACTCCATGAGAGGCAACATATGTCCAAACTAATTCTATACCTTCTCTCATTCTATTTTAATTTGATTTTTGTGGTTCAGATCTGCCAGTGACTAACAAGGAAACTAAAATTGTTGGTGAATCTTCACATCTCCAGCAATGTTGAGTTAGATGCTTCTGGCCAGGGGCAGTGTGCTTCAGTCAAGTCAAGGACAAGAAGCACCAAGTGGTAGCAGGTAGTGGCTCTCCTACTTGGGCTCAAGGCCATCTCAAGCCCTCACTGTGATCTCTGAACACTGAATGCTGATAGATGACTTCTACCATAGCTTAACTCTACCACCACCCTTACCTTCAAAATCAGTAGGATGAATGGTCCCTGGGGAGGGACTCTTCAGGATATCAGGTAGTGACAGGACTAGAGGGAATGGGGCAAAGCTGGAGGTGGGTAGATTCAGGCTGGACATGAGGAGGAAGTTATTCAGCATGAGAGTGGTGAGAGCCTGGAATGGGTTGCCCAGGGAGGTGGCTCAGGCCCCATCCCTGGAGGTGTTTAAGGCCAGGCTGGATGGGGCTGTGGGCAGCCTGCTCTAGGGTAGAGTGTCCCTGCCTGTGGCAGGGGGTTGGAACTGGATGATCCTTGTGATCCTTTCCAACCCTGACTGATTCTATGATTCTGTGAATGAAAGCTCACAAGGCTGGATGTGACCCCAGCTTTGGTAAGCAAGTGACACTTTGGTAAGCAAGGGAAGAAACTCTGCTTCAGGAGACCCTGGCTACTACAACAAGGGCTTGCAGTGGTAAAATGAGGGGGAATGTAGTGAAGCTTGAGGAGGGCAGATTTAGACTGGAGATTAGGAAGAAATTCTTCCCAGTGAGAGTGGTGAGACACTGGCACAGGTTGCCCAGGGAGGCTGTGGATGATCCCTCCCTGGAAGTGTTCGAGGCCAGGCTGGATGAGGCCTTGAGCAACCTGCTCTGGTGGAAGTTCTCCCTGCCCACGGCAGGGGGTTGGAACTGGTTGATCTTTAAGGTGCCTTCCAACCCAAAGCATTCTATGAATGTAAAATTCCATGTACCATGAAGCCCAACACTGACCTCAGACCCATGTGTAGGGGCTGGACCCTTCCTCTCCTGTGCTCATGTTGGTTCAGACTGAAGGATCTGCCAGAACAGACAAACTCAGCTCCCACACTGCCTTCCCAAACCCAGTTTATTTCCATCTCCTTAACCCAGGATTTGTGGTGGTGTCAGCTGCTGCTGCTGTGACAGCTGCTGTGAGAGGCTGGCAATATATTTGGTGTTAAAAGCAGGACTACTTTGTTGACAAACTGCTAAAAAAAGAGAAAAAAAGACATACTGTTATGGGCTGCTTCCCCTCAGGGTCATTCTCTGGAGGAAATAACTCTGGGTCTGTCAGCTGAGGACGTGTGGGGGCACAGCAAGAGGGACACAGAGCCACCAGGGCCCTTGGGGAAGGACAATGTCCTGCATGCTCCACAGAGAATTCAGAGCAGGGGCTCATGCAGACACAAAGAGCCACTCACACCAAGTTCCTTCTTGGTTCTGCTTTAAGTCTGGTTCTTGCTGAGAGATAAAATGGTGGCCATGAGCAGGTCCTCCTCTTCCCCCAGCTGTAAATGCCTCCTCCATCAGCCCTGGTGCCTGCCAGAGCACTGGTGAGACTGCAACAGGATGAGCCCCAGGGTGGGCTCGGGGCTGCTTGGCTCTGTGGGCTTGATACCCCTGGCTTTTTTTTTTTCCCCCTTTCAAAGACACTTTGGGGATTTGAGACGATTTCCTTTTTTTAACTGCTAACAGAAATCAGGAGCTCTGCAGCTCCAGGAGAGGCTTTGTAAATGCTCAGCTACAGTGAATGTTTCCTGCCTCCACCACACTCCTGATTGGTCTCCACAGACGGGGCTCAGTGGTAGCCTGGATGAGGATAGAGATAAATACATCTCCAGCTCACAAGAGGTAAAAGGCTCTTCAGAGTCACTTGGCCTCACAAACCTCCACTTTTTTCCCCCTGCAATTTATTTCTTTTTTTCTGGTAAGTATTCAGCTCTGCCCACCTTGAACAGAGCTGGAACCTCCAGTGTCTTCTCACCACCGAGCACTGTCAGATGCTGCTTCCAGCTGTAGGAGAAATTATCTTTTATACTTCTTTAAAGCAAAAGCAATTTAGAGCATTTACATCTGCCAAAACAGCAGCTCCTTGTGGAGTCCATCACCCAAGAGGTGCTTGTTGTTCTGCACTGTTGGACTCTCTCAAAGGCAGCTTTGTGGAGGAGCTAATGATCCCCTTTTCATCTTGGGCCTCAAATTTGCGTCTAGTGTCTTTATTATTCATACCAATCTGTCTTTTAGATTATCTTCCATAGACACTCCAGATTAAATTTTCTTCATTATCATTACAGAACTAGATGAATAAGTGGCACATCTGCTCATGGAGTGGTTTATTATCTGTTCTGATGAGGGTTTGGATGAATAGCAGCACGGCTTCGACGCGGAGCAGGGACGTGCACACGGGGTTAGGCAGCATCTGAAATTCACACCCAGCAGTGCTACCTTGAGGAATCTGATTTCATACAGAAGATGTGATTATTAATTAATGATCTGGCCCAATTTATCACTTAATGAAGGGATAAGACAAGGCAGCAAACAAACCTGCCTGTGAAATAGCTCTAATGAAGCCCCACGCGTTGTTTAACTGATCCTGGTTCCATCACTGCAAAGGACAACTCCATGAATGTTTGATAAACACTCATCTCAGCCCTCCAAACACAAATTGCTCCAATCAATCTATTTATCCAGAAGTTATTTCCTGATTCCTTACAGCTGCATCATTCACCGAGGAGGACACTGATCGTTTGTCTGGCACAGAGATGAAAAGGCTGCCTAGTCCTGAGGCCCCACCAGGAGCACTGCAGCCAGATCTGGTGCCCCCAGCGTAAGAAGGACATGGAACTGCTGGAGATGGACAGAGGAGGCCACAAAGGTGATCAGAGGGCTGGAGAAGTTTCCCTGTGGGGAAAGGCTGAGAGAGTTGGGGTTGTTCAGCCTGGAGAAGGGAAGGCTCCAGGGACACCTTAGAGCAGCCTTCCAGTACCTGAAGGGGGCTACAGGGGAGCTGGGGAGGGACTTTGTACCAGGGCTTGTAGTGACCAGATGGGAGGCAATGGCTTTGAGCTGGAAAAGGGGAGACTGAGTGTGGAGATTAGGAAGAAATTCTTTAGAGGGAGGGTGGTGAGACACTGGAACAGGTTTCTTGGGGAGGCTGTGGATGGCCCCTCCTTGCAGACATTCAAGGTCAGGTTGGATGAGGCCTTGAGCAACCTGGTCTAGTGGGAGGTGGCCCTGCACATGGCAGGGCGTTGGAACTGGGTGATCTTTGAGGCCCCTTCCAACCCAAACCGTTCTGTGAATCAGCCATTCTCCTGATTGTCAGTGGAACATTCACCTTGAAGAGAAACACAACTGATGATGAGGCAGGACCACAGAATCACAGGATGGTTTGGGTTGGAAGGTACCTCAAAGACCATCTAGTTTCATGCTCTGTGCTGCACAGCAGCAGCATCGCTCAGGCTCACTTCTCATTTAGTGGAGGAAAAAAAAACATGTGGAGCTAATCCCACTTGATTGTCTTCTGCTGTCTGGAGCTGTGTGGAAACACTGAACTTCCATCAGAAAATACATAAGGGGAGTTAATTTAATATCTCATTTAGGGAGCAGAGCATTAGACACTCAAACCTCTGCTGTTAATAAGGCATTAAGAGCTTCATTGTGGACTTGAGCTTGGATCTGGAAGCAAAAAGGCATTTCCAGGCTCTGGGCTCAGCCCTGGGGGATCTCTCAGCTACAAACCATCAGCGGTGTTAGCAAATTGCATTAATTGGATCAGTATATTGTCAAAAACAGCACAGGAAAAGCACTGAGCCCCAAAACTCCACTCACAGCACCCTGCTGCCTGCCCCTTGCTGAGGTGCTTTGATTTCCCAGACTTTTGTTGCTGTCTCAGAGTTTGATTTCATTGATTTCCCAGCTTCTGCTTCTATTGATCTCTCAGATATTTATTGATGTCCCAGAGTTTGCTTTTACTGCTTGCCCAATTGTTTACTGATCTCCCAAGTTTGTATCTGGTTCCCAGAGTTTGCTTTTATTGATTTCCCAAATTTTTTATTGATCTCCCAAGTTTGTATCTGGTTCCCAGGGGTTGCTTTTATTGATTTCCCAAATTTTTACTGATTTCCCACGTTTTCATCTGGTTCCCAGAGTTTGCTTTTATCAATTTCCCAAATTTTTACTGATTTCCCAAGTTTGTATCTGGTTCCCAGAGTTTGCTTTTATTGATTTCCCAAATCTTTATTGATCTCCCAATTTTTTATCTGGTTCCCAGAGTTTGCTTTTATTGATTTCCCAAGTTTTTATTGATTTCCCAGGTTTTCATTTGGTTCCCAGAGTTTGCTTTTATTGATTTCCCAAGTGTTCACTGGTTTCCCAGCTTTTGCTTTCATGGGTTTCCCAGATTTTCATTGATTTCCCAGATTTTCCAGATCCTAAAGGGCTCTCAGGAAGAGGGTAAGTTTAAACTTGAGTTAGAAGCATAGAATGGTTTAGGCTGGAAGGGACCTCAAAGATCATCTAGTTCCAAGCTCCTGGCACAGTCAGAGACACCTCCCACTAGAACAGGTCACTCAAGGCCTTATCCAACCTGGCCTTGATCATGTCCATGGAGGAGTTCACAGGCTTACAGGATGTTAGGGGTTGGAAGGGACCCAAGGAGAGCATCCAGTCCAACCCCCCTGCCAGAGCAGGACAATCCTAACACAGATCACAGAGGAACACATCCAGACAGGCCTTGAAAGTCCCCAGAGAAGGAGACTCCACAACCTCTCTGGAGAGCCTGTTCCAGTGCTCTGTGACCCTCACAGTGAAGGAGTTCCCCCTTGTGTTGAGGCAGAACCTCTTTTGCTGCAACTTACACCCAGTCGTTGTTGGGGGAATTTTGAATGCTTGAAGGAGAAGTTTGGTGCAGAGCAGCTTTGGTCCATGGGCTGTGTGATCCCTCAGAGTGGCAGACACTGTGCCCACCGTTTTTGCCTGCTTCTGAAGACAGCATCAATCACCTCTGTTCTTGAGAAGCCCTAAAGAGAAGAACCTTTAGCAGCACCTATTAGAGCAGGCTAAAAAAGCCTTCTAGAAGTGACGTTTGGTGGCGAGAGGATGATCTGCTTGGGAAGCAGCAGAAGCTTGCTGCGCTCCCTCAGAGGTTCTGTGCTGCCTCCTTATATAGCTGCTGTCATCGCAGCGTCCCCACACCTCACTCCTCTGCTTTCAGGAGAGCCTTTTTATATATTTTTCACGTCAGTCTCACGGGGGAAGATTCCAAATGTGGAGAGCAGGAGGCCAGGCCCTGCTCGGCTGATGTAAAACCCGCATAAAGCGTCCAGCCTGCATCTTCTGCTGGCTCCTGCCCCTCAGCCCCCACAGCCAAGCGTTACGCAAGGTCTGACGGCAGATGCGAGGGGGCCGTGTCCAGTGGCATGCTCCTCACGCTGCACCCAGCTAGGTGACTGTCTCTCCATAGGTACCTGTTGGAGAGATTCTGGCTAGCAGAGGACACAGAATGATAAACATGAGCAACCCACGCTGGGAGCGTCCTTGAGTCCATCTTGGGAGTTAAGATACCAGGCACTGCGTAGCTTCCCCCCACATGCAGCTGCAGGGGGTGGAGTGCCAGTTGCAGGTGGGCAGTTAGCCAGCCCCAGAGGCTGACCCTCAGATTGTGATGGTATAATTACCCTGTCCATGCTGCACATGTAACCCTGTACCCTCTGTATGTAACCAGTCTTGGTGGAGCATGCCTCTTGCAAGAAAGCAGGTAACTCACTGTACAGGGAAGTAAAGTGGGACTGTGACCATCTAACCATACTGGTGAACAAAGAGTCATTTCACCCAGGTGCTCCACCGGCAGGTACCCTTCTCCGGAGCCGTGCTTGCCTGGGCACCTCCTGGCCACTGCCCGCCACAGGAGCAGCTCCGCTCCCGCCAGCGCTTCAGGCGGCAGCACAGGGCTCCGGGCACCATGAGCTGCGCAGGTCTCACAAGACAGCTCCGTGCAGGTGGAGTTGGGGGGTGCTGGGGCTAGCCTGGGGCCCTGCATCCCTTCACGGAGCTGCCCATGGACTGGGGCAGCAGCTGTGAGGTAGAGATCTTGCCTTTCAGGGTGGTACCAGGGCATGTGGGGCCTGGCCATGGCTTTTATCTCCTAGTGTGGCATGGCAAAGGCCAGCATCAGAATCACAGGGTGCTTTGGGTAGGAAGGGACCTCTCTAGTCCAGAGCACCCTGCAGTCAGCAGGGACATCTGCAACTAGAGCAGGTTGCTCAGAGCAACAAAGAACCTCACCTGGACTGGTTCCAGGGATGGCCATCTCCCACCTCCCTCAGCAAGCTGGGTGAGGCTCTCCCCACCCTCAGTGGAAAACATTTCTTCCTTCTCTCCAGTCTGAACCTCTCTCTTTTAGCTTCAAACTATCATCCCTTGTCCTGTCACAACAGTCTCTGCTCAAAAGGCTGTTTCCAGCTTTCTTACTTCCTCTTTTAAGTCTTGAAAGGTCACTAGAAGGTCTTTCTGGAGCCTTCTCTTCTCCAAGCTCAACAGCCCCAGGGCTCTCAGCCTTTCCTCCTCACAGAGATGCTCCAGACCCCTCAACATCTTTGGAACCTTCACTGGACTCTCTCCAGTAGTTCCCTGTCTCTCTTGAGCTGGGGAGCCAAGAACTTCCCCCAGTACTCCAGGTGTGTCTTCTGTGAAGCAGAGTAGAGGGGAAAAAGAACCTCCCATGACCAGCTGCTGGCCACACCCTTCTTAGTGTACCCCAGGAGTGCATTCACCCACCATGGAGAATGCAACCCAAGTGGAATTCTGTGGTTGTTCACCACACTCACAAGGAGACAGAATGTTTTATGGCAGTGGAAAAGGAGGGTCAGATGTAATGGTCCCAGTGAATAATCAGAAATAGATCAAAAGCTGTTCTTTGGGTCTAAGGATGAAAACAAAAGCTCACAGCTACAAGAGCAGCACCATTTATTTTAGCACTGGCAATATCATTGAGCTGCCTGCTATTCCCATTATGGCAAAATTACCCAGATTAGATGGCTTTATTGGATTTTAAAAAATAATTAGGGTAGCTTAATAACAGCTCCCAGTAACACAGGCAAGACCACAGACAAAGCAGAAATGGCCTTTTCCATGCATGCCTGCAAGAGCCTGCACCAGCTCAGATGTCCTGGACAGGGCTGTGCTGGAGCAGCAGCCAATTTAAATGGGGACTTAATGTCTGTGACTAGGTCAGAAAGAAGAGAACTGAGGATTTATCTTCAGAGGTCCAGCCAAGGACATCTCTGCTGCCATCAGCACGTCCCAGACATCACACACCCAAAGCTTATCTTCATTTTCTATCAGCTCAAAAAGAAGGAAGAAGGAGAGGGGTGAGAAATGAGTGATGGTGTCAGAAGCAGATGAACTGATCAACCTGGGCTAGTTGAAGATGTCCCTGCCCATGGCAGGAGGTTGGAACTGGATGTTCTTTAAGGTCCCATTCAACCCAAACCATTCTGTGAATCTATGAAATGAATTCCATGCAGTGGATGGAGGAGATCAGTTGGACCCAGTCTCTCCTGCTGTCAGTGAAGGGATGGCAGACCCCATTCTGGGGGACACAAAGCTGCCACCACCCCATTAATCATTATTTATTCCACGGGCTTGTGGCTGGCCAGGTAATAGATTCCTAGAACCACAGAATCACAGAATTGTTTGGGGTGGAAGAGACCTTCAATATCATCAAGTCCAACTGTTACCCCAGCACTGCCAGGACACCACTAAACCATGTCCCTCAGCACCACATCTCCATGGCTTTGAAACCCCTCCAAGCATAGGAACTCCACCACCACCTTGGGCAGCCCAGCCCAGGCCTTGACCCTTTGGGGGCAGAAATTGTTCTTCATGTCTAACCTAAACCTCCCCTGGTGCAACTTGAGGCTGTTTTTACATTGTCCTATCACTTGTTTCTTGGGGGAAGAGAGTAACCCTCACTTGTCTCCTCCCAGGTAGCTGTAGGGTAGGATCTTCTCTCAGGTAGCTCAGGATGGCGTTTACCCATCTGTCCACATCCACCAGACAGCTAAAAACCACCATAAAATATAATCTAAGCTGAGAGATGCCTCTGCTCAGCAGCCCCAGCACTGGTCCCAGCACGGTCACTGACACCCAGAGGATTAACCATTAACCAACAGCCAAAGATAGCTCCCCTGTGTCCAGCCCCCCCATTGAAGTCCTCAGGAGGGTGTGAAGCTGGGGTAGGAGGTTGTGCAGCTCCTCCTGTGGCAGGTCCCATCCCCTTCCTACCAGCACACGCACGGAGTGGCTGGGGCTAGGTCAGACACAGAGCACCCAACACCGCTGTTGTCTTTGGCTGGTTTTTATTTCTCAGTAAACCAATACTACAAAACATGGGAAACCTCTGCAATAAACACAGAATCGATGATACTTGCAGCTTTTAACCTGCTGTATTTACAGGCTCCCTCCCTACAGACTGTGCAGCACCCCCAAAGGTGGTCAGTGCCAGCCGGGGCAAGGACCAGCTCCTGGGGTCCCCACGGCAGCAATAGGAGGGCAAAAGTGAGTGAGAAGTGACCCTACCTGCTGCCTTCTGCTCTCACCTGAGACAACCTCACTGTCTCAGCTCCTTGCAGTGGTTTCCTCATTGTCCTGTCCTTGGCACAGCAAGAAGAGGCTCTTTCCACAGGCTGGAGGTGCTAGGTCTCCTAATTGTTTTAGTCCCACCTGAGTCCTGCCCAGCAGTGGAAAGGATCTTCCTTCTCCACTGGAGACTGCTGAGTAAGCTCTGAGCACCTCATTTGCTCTGCTTTGGGGTACAATAATCATTTATTCCCATTTCTGGCCAGCCCATGTGTGACCTGCATGGTCACACCTCACCCTACCTGACCATCACATCACATGGAACTTGCCCAGATCAGCCAGAAGAGAGAGTGAGGCAGGTACTAACCAGCAGCCCCTCTACCCCAGACCTTCTCCTCCATGGTGTGTTTGAACAGTGGTCATTTTGGGGGGTTAGGTGGGGAAGAGGTGTCCTCTGCTCTGACAAGGGTTTGAAGAGAGGATGAGTTAGGGACATTCCTCCCACCACCTTAGCAGCTTGGACACAGATGCCTCTAGGCACAGGATGGGTTCAGAGGTGGTCTAGTGCTGCTCACAGGGTAGAGTGACCACCACTCACCAAGCACAGGAACTGTGGGTGTGGAGATGTGCATATTTCTCTCTCTGGGCTCCTTTAATTGCATCATAGTCATAAGGCAGGTCAAGGTTTTTTCTGACATTCCCTGGAATCAGGGACCTCTCCCTCATTCCATGCACATCAGCACTGCCTAGGGAAGGTCACCAACTCCTCAGCACCCTTACAGGCATCCTAACTTGGCCATCCAGGCCAAGTTCATGGAAAGCAGCTTCTCAAGAACTACCCCAACACCATCTAAGAGATAGCAAAGTGTTATCTGAACTGAATGAAGTCAAAGAAGTGAAGGAGCAGGGACACTGCTACTGCTCTGCTCATGGTCTCCTGAGCTATCAAAGAGAGCAAATGATTTGTACTAAATGATTCAACCTCAAACCAGTTCTTTCATTTAGTTTCAATTTGTCTGCCCAGGCAATAGAAACAACCCAAAACATTTAACTACACCTCCCAGAAGCTCGAGAGAGGGTCACAGAGGATGTCTTCTCCTGGGACTCCCCAGGGGTCCAGATGAGATGAAGTTCTGCCCAAGAGCCACTTCAGTGCAGGGGGTGTGACTCCTCCAAACTCTGCTTAAACCCCAGCAGATGGAAACCAACATGTGCAGAAGCAGAAGATCCTGAAATGCGTGGAGATGGGCACCAGGCTGCTCTGAACGAGAAGGCTTTCAACTGCTGTTGCCACAGGCTCTCAGTCTTCCCTTCAAAACTGACCTAAATCAAATCCAAAACAAAAAGCAAAAGGCAAACCAAGAGTGCAATGAGTCATTATTATTTTCTTTTTTTCCCCCTTGGAAGTGAAACGTTTCTTGCAGTTCAGGCTGGACAAAAGCAGAGATGCAGTTTCACATTGAAAGGGGAAAAAAAAAAGATTAAAAAAATCTTTTTTTTCCTCTTTATTTCAAATTGTCATTAAAAAAAATAATTAAAAAAAAGGTAAAGTGTTCAAGTCCAAATCCATCATTCCTCAATGATTCTCATCCACACAGGAGTGCAATAGCTCCTGGATATCTGGAGTCATACAACCAACCAGGTTGGAAGAGACCTCCAAGATCATCCAGTCTGACCTAGCACCCAGCCCTGTCCAGCTGTTTGTGGTTCCTGCTTCTGGCACCAAACACCTTCAGCAATGTAGGATGGGAAAGGACCTCTGCCACGTCTCACAACAGACTGGGGACAGCAGCATGGCCACTGGTTTCATCTGCGTGAAGACGCCACGGTGTGAGCTGGTCTTCATCACTGCCCTCTGAGCTGCAGTGCCACTAACTTCTGATCAGCCCCAGGAGAGGACGATGCTGATGCCCACAAACTCCAGGTTTCAAATTTAATCCAGGAGAAGGCTGGCAGGGAAACAGGGCTGCAGACCACCAGCAGCAGCAAGACCACCTCCTCATCTCACCCCTGCCCTTCCTCCCCATCATCTCCTTGGCTCCAGACGAGGGGTGGTCAATGTCAGAGGAGCTCACCCAAGAGTTCTGATGGCACTTTAGGGAGCTGGGCCACCACTGCTGGTCCTGCGGGTGCTGAGATGTCTTCTCCAGAGTCATCTGCTGGGGTGGGAATGGAGTGATCATCTGGCTCCTGGTCCTTCCAGCACTGCCTGTTTGCTGGCTGCTGGAGCGAGCCAGGGCAGCAGGCTGTGACTGCATCCTGCCTCTCCATCTGAGGAGGTGGAGCTTCCAGCAGCACTTAGCCTTCCATATGCTTGTGCAGACACTGTGCCGTCCAGATCCTGCCCTGAAGAAGCACCATATGGGGGGAGCTCTGCAGAGTTGGGATCTTTCACCTTCTCCCAGGAAGAGCCTGGTGGAAAGGATTTCTCCTGAGGAGCAGCTGAGTCCCACAGGTGAAAAAATAATAGTAACCAAGATCATCCCGGGAGCCTCAGCCCCACCAGAGAGCAGTCCCCTGGTTTCCTGGTTCTTTCAGCTCCAGCTTCCAGACTGGAGTTGTGTTGGTGGGAGCAGTGCCACCCAGAGTGGCCATGCCAAGCCCTGGATACTCTCAAGAGCAATGCAGAAGGGAAGAAGATCTGATGACAAACCCAAATGATGCATCTGTCATTCCAACAGCAGCTCTGCTGGGGGAGAGGGTGGCAGGTGGCTTCCTCCCACCCTAGCTGCCTTTCTCTCTCTGTATTTTTGCAGCAGCTACTGGAGGAACATAAAGCTTCAGAGCTGGGCACCATTTGTGACCCTGGGACCTGTCCAGAATGGATGGTGTATGGACCAGCACCCAGAAAGGCCACAGCTGCCTGACTCTCCAAGTGCAGAGATCTCCTGCCTGTCCCTCTTGCACCTTCTCCACTCATGATTCAGCCATTGGGTGCAGTGAAGCCACCCCTCATCAAGGACTCTTCAAAATGAGAGAGGACAGAAGGATTTGAAGGTATTGGTGGAAGTACTCTGGCAGGTGACCCCTGATGTGATGATGGCTTTTCCAAAAGTATTGCTGTTGGTGACAGTGCTCAAAAAACAGCT
The DNA here is from genome assembly GCF_015220805.1 of Pogoniulus pusillus. Lineage (NCBI taxonomy): Eukaryota > Metazoa > Chordata > Aves > Piciformes > Lybiidae > Pogoniulus > Pogoniulus pusillus. The sequence continues at coordinate 10,709,458 of NC_087285.1, read as the reverse complement.
TCAGAAAATCTCTGTCCAAGAAAGGGAGGGAGAAGAACCTCACCCTGTGACCACTGACCTGTCTTTATCAGCCCAACCCAGAAATAAATGAGGGAAAACCACACCACTTTCCAGAGAGAAGAATCCCAGTTTGCTAGGAACTGGTAACATGATCCAGGGCTGCATCACAGTCGGCAAGAGAGCACAGCTATATCTGTCTTTGTGTTTATGTGCATGATAGATCACTGAAGCCCAGCATGGTGGGGGTGGAAGGCACCTCTGGAGATCATCCAGCCCAGCCTCCCTGCTCAATCAGGGGCACCCACAGCAGCTTACCCAGCATCACAATGGCCGGGGGGATTGGGAGCTGTAAAGAGAAGACAACTCCACAACCTCTCTGAGCAGCCTGCTCCAGAGCTCCAACAACCTCACATCAAACAAGTTTATTGTCCTGGTCAGATGGAACCTCTTGGGTTCCAGTTTGTGCCCACTGCCCCTTGCCCTGTCCCAGGGCACCACTGACAAGAGATGGTCCCCATTCTCTTGCCCCCCACAGGTCCTTTAGCTCTTGCTGAGCATTGAGCAGATCCCCTCTCAGGCTGCTCTTCCCCAGGCCAAAAAGCCCCGAGGTCTCAGCTGTTTCTTCTCACAGAGATGCTCCAGGCCTCTCAGCATCTTTGGAGCCTCCATTGGACTCCATTCAGTAGAAGGACACCAACTAAGTCCTTCTTGTCTGTCTCTCACAGTGCAGGACACAAACCAGCCACAGCACTGTAACTGAACTGGCCACCAGCCTGGTGGGAACACCCAACCCACACATAGACAGCATTAATGTGGTGTGACTCTTGTCATTGATGGTCATCCCCAAAAAGAAGCCATCTCCTCCCGGAGCAGAAGGCAACCCCATCACCTCCCACCTCCAAGCAGCTGTGCAGAGACATTTTTTCAGCAGTAGGACCACAGCTACTTGGTGGGTGCCACCACCTAAGCAACTCCCAGAGATCACAGCCATGACTCACTGGGTTCTTTCCAAGAACAAATGATGATTGAGTGGTAGGGGTTGGAAGGGACCTGCAGAGATCATCTAGCAAATCATTCCTGCCAAAGCAGGATCACCTAGGGCAGGCCACACAGGAACGAGAGGGAGACTTCACAATCTCTCTAAGCAGCCTGCTCCAGGGCTCGAGAACCCTCACAGCAATGAAGTTTCTCTTCATGTTGAGAAGGAACTTTCAGGCTTCAAGCCTGTACTCACTGTTCCCTGTCCTATCACTGGGCACCACTGAAAAGCATCTGGCTCCTGCTTCTTGATACCCACCCCTCAGATATCTATAGACATTGGCAATGTCCCCTCTCAGCCTTCTCTTCTCAAGACTAACCAACCCCAGGCCTCTCAGCCTTTCTTCCCAGGAGAGATGTTCAGGTCCCTCCATCATTAGCCTCTATCTCATGTGGTGGTGTTTGTTTGCCCCAGAGGAATACAGCAGGCTAAAAGCTAGAGTGTTATTACTTGGTTTTGTGTTGTTTTGTTGTTGTTGTTTTCTTACATACCACAGCAGAAACAGCTATATTGTCATTGTCACAGTTTTGATGCATATTTTGCTATTCACAGACTGCAGAATATTGCCAAGAACCTCACTGGTGGGGACTGACAACACGGAGATACATGCATTCGTGTGAGGCCATCACCAACGATGGCTGTACTTGTAAGAAGCACACTCTT